>NC_064625.1:5618757-5929957 GCF_023898315.1 Schistocerca nitens | reverse complement strand
ATTACATCGGTGTGTTCATATTGGAGCCATTCACAACAAGAGCTATTATGTACACTTCTTTTTTAAATAAATGTAGAAATTAACAACCCACACCAGTCACGGGACAGGTTGCAAGACGTCGGTAAATTGTTCTCGTATGAAATGAGTCCAGTTGTCGAGCATAGTTGGCTTGCACATGAAGAAAATTGCGGCCCAACCTGTACTCGAATGCAATGTTTTTTAACACAAAATAGCAGCCTGAGCTATGCTCTGGCTTGCTCTCCAAAGTGCTAAAATAAATAAAATCTCGATCTTTGACTTCTTTCCACATCCCTGACACAACTCTCTGCAGGATACAACTGATACTGTAAGCCTGCAGGCTTATGTTGTCATTCTTGCTTACGGTAAAATCTTTTAGGTTGTTCCCCTCAGTATATATGCAGCTACATGTACGAGGAATACAAATGACTACTGGGAATCCATTTCTGTGGTATGGTAATAGTATTTTGGTAAAAATATTCCCCCCCCCCCCCCCCACCCTCCTCCCCCTCCAACACCCCCTTTGTCAGCCTGTTTCGCTTCCTATCCATTGACAATGGCCCACCAATAGTTGCAGGAAGAACTGCACCCAATAAACCCCCTTCTTCAAACAAGTGACAGTAAACTTCCCATTTATATGTGAATGCAATATTGGTCTTTGACAATTTTCATCATACTGGAAGACACTGAAAAGGATCCCAGCAGAGGGTTGAAAACATGGATTTTGTGAGAAGGAACTAGAAAAATGTGTTGTGGACTATCAGCCTTGAACATTTTACCTTCCATCATATAAGATATTATCAAAAAAAATTTTTTTTTTTTTTTTTTTTTTTTTTTTTTTTTTTTTTTTTTTTGCGGTCTTTATACATCCGATTTTCAAATCTTGTTGGTACACGTGTTGCTGGTGTTTTTTGACAGTCAAATGGGTTATACATGTTTCTGAGTGCTCAGTGAATTATTACTTTCAGAGAAGTTGGATCAAAGAATTTTCATTAAATTTTACTTGAAAAATCGAATAAAATGCATCGTGACATTCAAAATGTTGACTGTGGCTTTTGGTAAATCTACAATGAGTAAGACAAGAGTTTGAATGGTATAAATGTTTCAAAGAGGTTCGAGAAGCCAGGATGCCCTAGCACATCAATTACTGACGACAATGTGGAAGAAGTAAAGAATCTGTAAAGTCACTGAATCACTATCGGAGAGGTTACTGATGATGTGGGCATATCCTTTAGCTTATGCCACAATTTTTTGGATGTTTTGGGCATGAAATGTATAACAGTAAAGTTTGTTCCAAAATTAAATTTTGACAAAACCTGACTTAATGTAAACAATCACTCAGGAGTTGCTTAATGAAGTCAACAATGATCCAAAACTGCTAAAGAAGGTTACAAAAGGTGATAAAGCGTGGGTATACAGGTTTGATGTTGAAACCGAGGCCCAGTTGTCCCAATTGGAAATGCTTCAAGAGCCACGATTGAAAAACTTTGGAAGTTTGATCATGTTTTTCTTCAATGACAATGGGACAGTGAATCATGAATTCATACCGTCAATAAGAAATACTAACCTGGAAGTTATGTGCCTTTTGCATGAAGCAATCCAAAGAAAACGACCAGAATTGTGGCAGAACCACTCTTGGAAATTACGCCATGATAATGCTCCCACTCATACCTCAATGCTTGTTGGTGATTTCTTTCGCAAAAAAAAAAAAAAAAAAAAAAAAAAAAAAAACCATCATGTTGCATCAGCCACGGTATTTGCTAGACGTGGCCCCCTGTGACTTCTTTCTATTCCCCCACAAGACAGTTCCCTGTCTCTCATAAATGCAAATGCCATGTCCTGCCTTTAGGAATTCTGTCAGAGATTGCTGTGGGACAATGCTGGCTGTATCCTCAAATGCTACAGTGCTGCCATCTTTTGGCAGAATATGCTGATGCTGCTAAAAACTGTGGAAGAATGTTAGAATGTTGGTGCTGGAGATAAATTTGGTACATTATTACAACATTAGAATTATTACAATGCACGCATATATTACTACAATATTAGTTAGGAAAAGGAAGGTAATATGCTGACACTGAGTATAAATTTAAGTGTTAAAGAACTCTTTTCTGAAGGCGCGTATTTGGAGTGGAGTCTCATGGAAGTGAAACATGGCCAATAAAAAGTTTAGACGAGAAAAAAATTGTAGCATTTGAAATGTGATGCTGTAGGACATTGCTGAAAGTTAGATGGATAGATCAAATAGCTGTTGAGGAGGTACTGAATAGAATTGGGGGGAAAAACAAATGTGTGGTACAACCTGATCGAAAGAAGGGACCGACTGGTAAGATGCATCCCGATTCGTCGAGGAACCCTATTTGCTAACGAAGAGAAGTGTGTGGGGGACAGGGTAAAAGCCATAGAGCGAGATCGAGGGCTGACTACAGTAAGTCAGTACCACCGCAACATTGCAATATTTTATTAGATAAAGAAATAAGAAACATTCTTTCTGATCACCCCTTGTAATGACTCCAGTTTGTTATTGATGTTATTATAATGCTCTGTCAGCACATTCAGTTAACTAGGGAGTTGGTCTAATAGTCTTATAGCTGCTTAAACTGCCTCCCCCTGCGCCACAGTCAGTTTAAGTCACCAACATTTGAGGTGATTTTTATTTGTAGTGTGATTTTTTTACAAAATAGGAAATATTTTTCTCACTTGATACCTTGTGCAAATTATTAAAATATAATTGGTTGAATTTCAGACCCAGACTGGGCCAGTGTCAACCTGGGGGTTCTGATGTGCATCGAGTGCTCCGGTGTGCATCGCAACTTGGGTTCCCACATCTCGAGAGTGCGGTCGCTGCATCTTGACGAGTGGACGTGAGTGCACCTGAAGCTTCTTAACTTTTTTCAGGACCTTTCTTGTGTGTCTGTGCTGTAGCGTAAACTTGACAGACTGTTCCAAAATGTGGCCCGGGCACATTCGTATGCCACTAGCACTGAACACCGACGGACTCTCTGCGAGACGTGGAATGCACGACTCGGGATTTGGAATTCTGTCGAAAACACTCTGTGTTGCTTGTGAGTCATTCGGAATATTAAGTTTGACTGGTTATGGATTTCACAGATCAGAATGTCAAAATGACCCACAGTGCATTTGAGAACTCAGTATTCGCACAGATTGTCAGTGAAACAGGATGCCATATCCGGTGTTAAAGAATTGTCATGGAGAGACTTTTGATGGTGATGTTGGGGGGGGGGGGGGGGGGGGGGGTGACTGTACCATCTGCCAACAATGGAAGTTAACATAATCTAGTCACACCTGTTGGTATCATAGTAGTGGATTTTGTGTCTTCTGTATCTTTATTATTACTTGCTCTGTTTTCATGAGATAATGCGAAGGTTCAGTAAGATCTTAAATATTTTTCTGATGCATGTTCTCACACAAAAGAATCCAAATATATAAAAGTGGAGAAACAGTTTAGGTTTCACAATACGTGGATGGGGGAGAAAGCTGCACTGTGCATGAACGACGTTGTACAAACTTAAAACTTCCGGGCTGATAGGCCGTGGTCGAAGTATAAAACTCTCCCCTGACGTTTCGTCTCCGACTGTGGGAGACATCCTCGGAGGTAAAGCGGCGAACTGCGAAGAGAACTCGAGGAAGCGCTGATTATATAGGCAGTACAGAGGGCGCCACTGTCGATCACGTGGCGTCGGCTATGAGATTGTCTCTGGTGATGCCGACATTCTCGATTGAAAGTAATCGATCGTCACACTTGCGGTGCAATGCTGACATCCAAATTTTATCCAGTTTAACACCTTCGTCTTTCCTGTTAAAATTATTACGATGTTTATCAATCTCGATAGCCTCTCTATACAAGCGTGCATAATAATGCGAGGTTTTTGATATGACGCTCGTCTCGCTGAATTTTATTTCACGATCACCTTCCTGGTAAACATGTTCCGCTACGGCCGATTTATCCGTGTGACCCAGGCGGCAATTCCTCTTATGTTCGGCAAGACGGGTATTCACACTTCTCTTTGTGGTACCGATGTAAACCTGTCCACAACTACAAGGAATGTTATATACCCCCGGAGTAGCCAAAGGGTGCCGTGCATCTTTTGCCGACCTTAAAAATTCCTTTATTTTCCTAGTAGGTCTGAAAATAGTTTCCACCCCATACTTGCCTAAAACTTTCCCAATGCGATCTGTGACCTTGCTAATGAACGGAAGAAAAACTTTGCCCACGGACGACTGTTGTTCGTCGTTACTCCTGATTCTCTGCCTAGAGCGAAGTGCTCGATCTATATCCTTGCTAGAATAGCCATTCTTCACGAAAGTTGACCGTAGATGTTCAATCTCATCTTTTAAATAAACAGGTTCAGAAAGTTTGTGCGCCCTGTCTACCAAAGTTTTCATTATTCCTCTTTTTTGTCTAGGGTGGTGGTTTGAATCTTTGTGTAGATAACGATCAGTATGTGTGGGCTTTCTATGCACCTTATGGCCCAACATTCCGTCTGGTCGTTTAATCACAGACACATCCAGGAAGTTCAATTGCCCATTCCTTTCTGTCTCCACAGTGAATTGGATTTTCGGATTAATGCTGTTTAAATGTGTCAGGAAGGCATCCAAGTCCTCTGCTCCGTGTGTCCATACTACGAACGTGTCATCGACATAGCGATACCATCTGGCTGGTCTCTTACTGGCAGTCTGCAACGCCCGTTGTTCAAAAGTCTCCATAAATAAGTTAGCCACAGCAGGACTGAGAGGACTGCCCATAGCCACCCCGTCAATCTGTTCATAAAAGTCACTATTGTGTTGAAAGTAGGTTGTGGTGAGGCAGTGTCGGATTAATGCCACAATATCGGTGGGAAAAATATCCGCTGTGCATAAGATAGCTTCGTTTACCGGAATCGTGGTAAATAACGACACAACGTCAAAACTGACGAGGATATCATCCGGACCCACGCTCGTTTCCTTTAACTTGTCAATGAAATGAGCTGAATTTTTAATACGACTGTCCGTCCTACCAACATAAGGCTGCAGCATTGAGGCAAGGTGTCTAGCTAACTCGTGTGTCGGTCCGCCTATAGCGCTGACAATTGGCCTCAACGGAATCCCAGGTTTATGAACTTTGGCTAAGCCATAAAGTCTAGGTGGGTACGCTTCTGTTTTACAAAGCAGCTTCTTATCATCGGAGCCAAATGAAGATGCTTTCACCAGTCGATTTGTCATTCTTAAAATCTTCATAGTCGGATCTTTCTGGAGCTTTTTGTAATTGGAGGGAACCAAAATATCGATAGTCCTCACTGTTCAGTATGACGGTGGCATTACCCTTATCTGCATTAAGGACAATAATGTTTTTATCTCCATTTATATCCCTCAGCGCCTTCCTTTGAGCCTGCGACAAATTATTTTTAGGTGGCTTACATGTACGTAAAATCCTAGCCGTTTTCATCCTAATCAGGAGTAATGACGAACAACAGTCGTCCGTGCGCAAAGTTTTTCTTCCGTTCATTAGCAAGGTCACAGATCGCATTGGGAAAGTTTTAGGCAAGTATGGGGTGGAAACTATTTTCAGACCTAGTAGGAAAATAAAAGAATTTTTAAGGTCGGCAAAAGATGCACGGCACCCTTTGGCTACACCGGGGGTATATAAAATTCCTTGTAGTTGAGGACAGGTTTGCATCGGTACCACAAAGAGAAGTGTGAACACCCGTCTTGTCGAACATAAGAGGAATTGCCGCCTGGGTCACACGGATAAATCGGCCGTAGCGGAACATGTTTACCAGGAAGGTGATCGCGAAATAAAATTCAGCGAGACGAGCGTCATATCAAAAACCTCGCATTATTATGCACGCTTGTATAGAGAGGCTATCGAGTATGATAAACATCGTAATAATATTAACAGGAAAGATGAAGGTGTTAAGCTGGATAAAATTTGGATGTCAGCGGTGCACCGCAAGCGTGACGATCGATTACTTTCAATCGAGAATGTCGGCATCACCAGAGACAATCTCATATCCGACGCCACGTGATCGACAGTGGCGCCCTCTGTACTGCCTATATAATCAGCGCTTCCTCGAGTTCTCTTCGCAGTTCGCCGCTTTACCTCCGAGGATGTTTCCCGCAGTCGGAGACGAAACGTCAGGGGAGAGTTTTATACTTCGACCACGGCCTATCAGCCCGGAAGTTTTAAGTGAAGACAATACCGGCCGTGAAAGTTAAGTTAGCGAAAAATACCTTTCTTATAAAAGTATCTTTTTTAATAGTGATGAAAGTCAGTTCTATCAAAGTAGAAAAACAATAATGTTACGAAAACGACAAATTGCTGCTCACCGTAGAGATGAGACATTGAATTGCAGACAGGCACAATGAACACACTGCTACTCAGTTAGCCTTTTTAAACACACAAAGACTGCTATCTCGAGCCAGAATGCAACTGCTGCATTGAATGAAGCAGCAATCTGAAGAGGGGCAGGGAAGGGGGAGAGAGAAGAGCACTGTGTAGTGGATTGTGCAGGAACTAGATTGTGGCAGGACGAGACTGTCGGGAGGCTGTGAGGGGGGGAGGATGAGGGTGCTTCGGCAGAGAATGGAATACGGTGAGGGTGAGGAAGTGAATTGGGTGGAGGTGTGGGACAGAGGCGATGGAAACTGTCGGGTGGAGGATGTGGGAACATTAGGTTTCTGTAGGTTGAGGTTGGGTGATTTTGGGAGTGGGGAATGTGTTGTAAGGATGACTCCCATCTGTACAGTTCAGAAAAGCTGGTGACGGAGGGGAGCACTGAAATTGTCTGGGTTGTCCGTGACCGCTTCACAACCTGAGCCATTCGGATCCTCCCCTTCACCACCAGCTTTTCAGAGCTGCACAGACGGGAGTCATCCTTACGACACATTCCCTATTCTGAAAATTATTGCGGCCTTCACCCACGGTAACCTACTGTTCGCAGTCCCACACGTCCCCTGAATTCGTATCCCTTCACCCTCATTGTATACTGCCCGTCGGTCCCCTTCCTCGCTTCTCTCTTTTTGCAGTCTCGCCCCCCTCCCACGCGCTCACCTCCCCCGCGTCCTCCCGACGCTGCATCCGGCAGCCTTCCCTGCCACCGTCTGGTCACTACACGCTCCACTAAACGCAGTTCTTCTCTTGCTCCACCTTGCTATTCCTCCTCCTCCCCACCCCACTCTGAGTTGCTACTTTCATTAAAAGTGGCAGTTGCATGCCGAACAGAGATAACAGTTACGTGTGCACGAGATGTGCTCGCTTCTGTGAGTGCATTTTTGTTTTCTTTTTCTGAAGAATGCTTTGGCCAAAACCTAAGTGTGTAAAAGTCTTTTCATCACATCTGTCTGCAACACAACTTCTCATCTCTAAGGTGAGTAGCAATTTATCCTTTTCGTAACATTGTCAATATTTCCACCTGGACCTTCCAAAGCAAAATCACACATTTTTTCCTCATTTCACACTTAGAAAGAAAACAAATTTTCTTACTGAAATAAATGTTGATGTTTTGAAATGTTTGTACAAAGTTTTTCTGTTTGTTCAGTTTTCAGCAGAACAGCGAATTTAATATACGACCTTTTCTGAGAACACCTGCTGTGAATGTTGCTTCGGCCTTTAATAAACTCTATTATTGTTGCTAGTTTGTTAATTCTGATACTGTGCTCTGACCTTTCGTATCACCTCACTTTCACTGTTCATTATTAGGTTATGAAGTGACAGTGTGTGGCTGTTCCACCTAGTGTGAAAACACTTTCTTTTGATGGTGTCATTTCCTTTTGTTTCAGTCCATTCCCCTGACACTCAGTATGAAATGAGCTTTAACCTATACTCTGAAAGTTGCCTCAGAGTGTGTGACAGCGTACTGATGTTTCCCCGTTTCCTGTGCCGACGAAAAATAGTGCACTGCGCATTGCCGTCCCTCACATCCGGCCGTCGGCTTAAACGGCGACGCACGACCCCGTGCCTTGACAGCACGGTTACTTCGTCTGCTCGGACACTGCTGTGTTTCGGATTTATTTCAGTAACAATGTCAGTTTCTCCATTTTGGCTGTATCGCAAATCTTATTTTGATGTTCGAGTCACATACACCAGGTACTCAGTGTGCCCCAAAAATCGAGTGCTATAGCTACAGCGAGGGTTCGGCCTAACTTGCTGCTGCTGCGGGCAGATCTTCTGACGCGGCACGTGTGGCCACCAAATTTCACTCTCGAGGTGATTTTAGTGTCGCCCGGTTTTTGTTGACACGAGTTGTGATTAAGGCACTCGAGTTTAACGTCTCGTACACGGAACTCGAGTTTAAAGTAAATTGTGCGATCGAAATAAATTGTGCGATGCAGCTGTGTGGGGAAGTGGACATTGTTATTGGATTAACTTAAATGACAGCTGAAATAAACCTATACGCTGCCCTAAGTGCACTGGACCCCACAAAAATAGACTTCGCATTTTCGTTCGATCCGTAGCTCGGTGCAAGTAAGGTTCAGTTGTAATTGAACAGTTTAAGAGTATACATTGGCTTAACCACACTTATAATTTTAACCACATTAAAACTGACATTTTGTAGATTAACTAGCGTCCAACTTCTGAGTTACACCATCACAAGAATCAGAACATTCTGCTGAATAATATCACAGATCAGTTCAAAAAATGGGACTAATGTGTATACTTACATGCACACATCTACAATCAAACTGACCCACCTTACAGTTAAATTAATGTGTGAGACAACTACCGTGCAAAGAAACTTGATGAGAAAACACTTTATACTCTTTAAGAGTAAGAATAAAAAGCCTGTGCTACTCAGCTACTGGTATTATCTAATGTTGCAAACAAAGTGTTTGTGTAACTTTACACAGACCATTCTAAGCTGTCTGTATACTAGCAAAAATCAGGATCTACTTAATACAGATATTATAATGTAGTTCAATAGATAAGAAATGTACTCACCAATCAGTGGCAGGAGAACACACATAGGCGACTGATGACCTCAGAAGTTAAGTCGCATAGTGCTCAGAGCCAGAACACACATAATAAAATGTGTTACATATGAAAGCTTTCAGTGCTAGTGGCTCCTCCTTCTAGCAGAAGGGTTGAAGGTGAAGGAAGAGGGGTGAAAGAAAGAACTGGAGAGGATTAGGAAAATGGGTAGCGTTTGGAAAAGTTACCTAGAACCCCAGGTCAGTGGATAATTACCGGACCTGTACTCACCGAGCGGCAGTAGGAGAACACACTTATAAAAAAGATCTTACGTATGTAAACTTTTGGAGCCACTGGCGTCTCCTTCTGGCAGAAAGGTTGAAGGGGAAAAAAGAGGGGTGAAGGAAAAGGATTGGAGAGATTTAGGAAAAGGGGTAAAGTTGGGAAAAGTTACCCGGAACCCCTGGGTCAGTGGAGAGTTACCTGACCGGTAATTCTCCCCTGACCGGCTTCTGGGTGGCTTTCACAACCTGTATCCCTTTTCCTAATCCTCTGCTCTCATTTTCCTACACCCCTGTGTGTTACTTCCCCTTTAATCCTTCTTCCAGAAGAAGGAGCCACTGGCTCTGAAAGTCTGCACACGTGAATCCTTTTTTATGTATGTATTCTCCTACTGCCGCTTGATGAGTAGACTTTTTATCTATCCAATTTCATTATACTGTCAAAAATATAATTATTTTCATTGTTATAATACAGGTATTAGATTTATGTGGAATTTACATTCTTGAAAAATTACTGTGAGAACTTGTAGAAGAAGTGTTTAATGAGGTGTTCCACTTTATTTTTTTAATATTTGCAAATGTTCAATTTCCTATCTAGTGTCTACTGACAACCCGTTACAGCCTTTTGCATCAGAGAATGAAACTCCATTCTGAACCTCAGAGATGGATTTAGAGCCTACACAGAAATTATTTATACTTCTAGTGCTGGTGTTGTGAATTGCTAATTTCATCCTAAATTCACTCTTGTTATTAACAAGTACTGTTTGGAGTACGTGTGTTGGCACGTCAGTGTAAGAACTCCTCAGGTCCCAGAACGGGTTGCTCTGCTCGATGGCCGGCACTACACTCGGGGGAGTCAGGGCGTATCACAGACAATTAGACTATTCCTCAGTGGACCTTGAGAACACAGTTGCAGTGGTATAACCTGCTACAGGTCCCACAATATTGCAGAAGCCACTTCAATGATGTAAGGTTCATCACACTTACATGGCGTGATAAAAAAACTCGGTGGATGAATTTCTTTATCAGCAATTGTAGGTGCTACTACCATTTGACGTAATTTGTCTGACATCTGATCAGTTGCCACAGGCAGCGTCAAGTTGGAACACATTCTAACTTGTCAGTCAGCATCCAGAGACACTAGAGTGATGTGTTTACTTGGTGTGTCACACGTCACGGACCTCAAACAATGCGTGAACATTTGAGTTCTGTCTGAAGACGCAAAACAGTGCCAAAGAAGACACGAAATGTTGAAATTGGTGTATGGTGATAATGTTGTAACTCTGAAGACTCTTTACAAGTGGTACGAGCTATTTATAAGTGGAAATGAGTCGGTAGAAGATGAGCAATGTTCGGGACATCCAGTAACTTCAAAAACAGAAGGAAACGTGTGTAAATAGACAAAAATAGTTTGTTCAAAGGACTTAGCATCTCATATTCATCTCTACAAAGCAATTTAACTGGTAATTTGCAAATGAGATGAGTGAGTGCAAAATTTGTTCCCATACTTTTTTTGGTGAGCAGAAGGAAAATCTTGTCTCAGTTTTCATGGGGTTGAAGTGTCATCTTCACCCAGATTCAAACTTTATGTGCAGAATTGTAACTGGAGATGAACTTGGGTGTATGGGTGACACTGTGAGATGAAAATTGAGAGTTACCAATGGAAAACCAGTGCATCTTCTCACCCTACAAACACACTTCAGTCAAAATCAAATATCAGGGTCATGCTCATTGCTTAGGACATACTGCAATCAGAGTTCCTTCCAAGAGGAAATACCTGTAAATGCCCAATTTTACAAGTGCATACTACAATGTTTGCAAAATAATGTATGAAGAAAGAAACCAGGAAAATGGGCCAGTCACTTCCTTCTTCATCACAACGACATGCCGTGACACACTTCGATTTTTTTTTCACGAGCTTTTGGCCAGGAAAAAGGTTCCTGTCTGTCCACATCCACCAGACTGACCAGATTTAGCACCAAGCAAGTTCTGGCTCTTCCCAAAAGTAAAACCGTGCTTAAAGGAAAATATTTTGACAGCACCCTGACATTGAGAGGGCCACAACAGAGCAGCCGAACATCCTAACAAAAGAAGCCTTCCAGAAATGCGTGCAGTCGGGGATTCAGCGTTGGGGATAAGCGCGTTACTACCCAAGGACAGTACTCTGAAGAAGATTAAATCAAATTCAAAGTAAAATTATTACTTTGTTTTTAATAAAATTAGTCACCTTATTTTTTGATCAAACGTTTTGCTGCAGATTTTCATGAGCTTCAGTGGTAGTACGGTTTAAATGAACACAGAATTTTAGTGCACCATACTGCTTCTCTCACATCAGCTCCATTTTTTGGTATGCGAAATGCAAAAGGTGTGTACGACATAGAGCATTACTACCAGCCTAACAGTAGGAGTAGGTAGGAAATTGTCTTTGATTTTTTCCTGTAGCTTCCGTCTCAGTTTTTGTTGATCAGCCCTTGTACATAAACATAATTCACTGTTTCTGTGGAAGGGATGGGGAAATTCCTTAATAAATCGTGTAAATGGTCAGCACCATGACACATCTTTCCCTAATAAGATGTACTGCAATTGTAAGTCTCACATGTTCTCTGCCATAGTGACAGGTTGCAGTTATCTAAATGTAGAAACAATTCCTGTGATTATCAGTTTCATTAGATTGACACTACTTGTAATTAAACCACCAATAAATTCTGTCACTTAGTGTACTGACAGTAATATCAACAAATTCACTGTAACACAAACTGCCTAACTACGCATCTCTGACACGGTAAAACGTAAGGAAATCGGCAAATACTGTCGACCGTATCTCTCGTCGACCTTAATACTCGAATCGGAATGACACGGCAGAAACACTCGTCCCCACCGTCTGGGTCCCAATCGGTTACACCGCCACCCTCCGTGTGTCCTCCTTTCGACTGTCCTTCCCCGCAGTGACACTCTCGCATTGATTTTAATTGGACCACAGCATTTTACACTAAGTATTACATTCAGTTTTTCACGAACAAGCTTAAGTGTGTTCCATTCTCATTGTGAAGGAATATTTACAGACTATTATTTGACAAAGATTACAGTAATACGAAACCCTCGGCACACCGGGTGAGACGAGTCGCTTGCCCACAGGCCGGGCCAGCTGAGCGTGATGCTGGCGATGGGGAACGCGACGGCCAACAGCCTGTGGGAGGCGTCGCTGCACCCGGGCCGTGCCAAGCCGACGCCCAACTCGAGCCGCGAGGAGAAGGAGCGCTGGATCCGCTCCAAGTACGAGCACAAGGAGTTCCTGGCGGCAGCGCCGGCGGGCGCGCCGCTGGCGCAACAGCTGGTGGATGCCGTCTGCAGGTAGGAGCGGCGGCCGACTCTAACTGTAGCAGCGGGAATGCTCGGGTAGTGTCACGAAAGATACAATGAAAAAGCCTCTTGTCCCAGTTTAACATTTAGTGATCCACTATGTTTATCCTCTTTTTTTTATGTGAATAATGTACGAATCGTTGAACAGTGTAAGCAACTAGCTGAATTCGTGTTCCTTTTCAGTAATTAATGCCGTATCGTAAACTAAATTCACAATGTCGATTTTCTCTTTGTGATAAACTACCTCTACATCACGATAGTCCAGGAATTCCTATATTGCCGGCCGGAGTGGCCGAGGGGTTCTAGGCGCTTCAGTCTGGAACGGCGTGACCGCTACGGTCGCAGGCTCGAATCCTGCCTCGGACACGGATGTGTGTGGTGTCCTTAGGTTAGTTAGGTTTCAGTAGTTCTAAGTTCTAGGGGACTGATGCCCTCAGAAGTTAAGTCCCATAGTGATCAGAGCTATTCGAACCAGCCAATTCCTGTATTGCCTCTCCAAATACTTAATATATGAGGGTCACTCAGTGAGTAAACGGGCAAATAACTGTACAGCAAAAATGGTTATTTAAATCAATGTAACTCATTGCCCATTTATCTCTGTAAATGTAATTCCACTCGGGCCCAGGGCAGATGGACAGCAACTGGTCGGTGAAATATAACAACACTGTACCGACAGCAGTTATTTTTATATTGTTTTCCTAGGCAACCAGTTTCAACATTCCCGTCTCATTACCTTCAGGCCTGTCACACTGTAACATTACGAGTCAAGATAGCTGTAACGGAACTTGAATAGTGTAAAGTTATCGTTAAAAACGCACGCCGCGCGATTTGTTACGATTTGGTCGGTCATAATAACAGTAACATGCTTTTGAATACCATTAAAATATAATGGTGATACCTGTTTAGTGTTATTGGAAATAATATGTAATAAATTTATGACGAAGGTAGCCGATCCTATAAGAAGAGGTAAAATTGGGCATATTAAGGTGTTTTGCTTTATATCGACTAAGCCGATGATACGGCGTCTTTTTTTTTTCTGTTTACTCTTAGGAAAAAAAAAAAGAAAAACAAGTAAAGAAGTGCTAATTGTGCATTGTTAAAAGTATAGGGGCGAATTTTAAATAGCTACAGTGTATAATCAGACTAACAAATGGATATTCAGTTACGCGAAATCGCGGATAGCGAAGTGTGGTCATTAAACTGAGTACACCTACAGGGTGGTCAATTCCGGGATAAGTCTATTCGCATCTCACTAGGAACGCGGTATTCAGACCGTATTTTTTTAATTATACCGCGGAGAGCGGGCTTCAGTTTATAAAAAGGAGAAAAGCTGTATCATTATCATTGACTGTTGGTGTCAAGCAGCCGAAACTGTTCATCAAAGGGTTTCGGTGAATGAGTGGTGAATGTGAAATGAAACTGTGAACGAAGTTATGTTAAATAAAACAGACGAAACAAGACAGTTTGGTCGTATCTGTTATTATTCCATAAACTGTAACATTTCTTCTCATGGTACGAAGCCTTTATAGACGATCGTTATGAAAATTTGCTTTGAAGGGATCTCGTTACGAGTTAAGTTTTGGGGACCCGGTCAAGAGGGGATAGTTCGTAGATCTTAACTACTGCAGCTATTTTGGCATCAGGTGCTACCGTGACCGTTGTGTGTTGTCAATGGCTTAAGGTCATCATATCTCACGCTCTAAGATCAACACGCCTTTCCTCTCGGTATAATGGTGTCTCACGGTAACGACGACAACGCCGACGGCGGAGGAAGATACGGTAGAACACGAGTGACACTGAGTACTACTCGCACGAGTATAATAAGGTGAGGCACCAATATTCTATACGGTTACATAGATATCTGAACTTCACGAGCACATATGCTCTTCACACATGTGACAGCTATTACTTGTGTGAAGAGCACACGTGCTCACGAAGTTTGAATATCTACAGAACTGAATACGAATTCGTGCAACAGGCCTAAAGGTGTTGTAATTGGAATGTCAAAACTGGTTGCCTAATAAAACAATATAAAAATAACTGCTGTTGATACAGTATTATTACATTTATCCCTGTGATCCCCACCAACTTCTGCACATATGTCCCATTGTGCAAGTCTTCTTATCTCCTCCATGAAAATGAAGGAGTTCTGCTTGTGGAAGCATACAGGGTCAAGGTAGGGAGAGGGTATAGCTGCTAGATGCAGTCAGAATGTTTGGGGGTGGGGGGCAAAAAGGAGAGAAGTAGAGGAGGGGAAAAAGGCCAGTGGCTGTGTTGCTGGAATAGAAAGTTATTTAGCGCTCAGGGGCAGGGAATGGGATAGGTAGGGACAGGAAAGCGACTAGCAAAGGGTGAGGCCAGGGTCGTTGGGGTACTTACGATGTAATGCAGGAAGAGTTCCCACCTGTGAAATTCAGAAAATCTGGTGTTGGCGGACAGATCCGGATAGCACAGGCTGTGAAGCAGTCACTGAAGTGGAGAATGTCGCTCAGGAACTGGACGGTCCACCTGCCTCTAGGCCCCAGTTTGTCGGTGGCACTTGTGTGGGCAGACAGCTCCTCAGTTGTTGTGCCTATGTAAAAAGTGGCAGAGTGGTTGCAGGCTCAGTTTGTAGACCACATGACTGTTTTCACAAGTAGGCGTGGCTCTGACGGAATAGGAGACACCCGTGACAGGACTGGAGGAGATGGTGGTAGAAGATTTATGGGACAAGTCTCGCATATAGGTCTGTCGCAGGGATACGAGCCGTGAGGCGAGGTGTTGGGAACAGGGGTGCAACAGAGATGGACAAGGATATTGTCACTGTAGTCCCCTACCACCTCATATGCACGCACCCTTCAGCCACAAAGGAGCACTCCCCTCGTGACTCCGTATCACCCGGGACCAGAGCAGCTGAATCACATTCTCCACCAGGCTTTTTACTGCTTCTCGTCCCGCCCTGAAATGAGGAACATCCTACCCACCAGCCTTCCGAGCCTTGCCACACTGGTATTCTGCCACTTACTGAACCTGAGGAATAGCCTTGTCTATCCTTTCTCCACCCCTTGCCTTATGGCTCATATCCCAGTGCCCCAAAGATTTCTGTGGGCACTACGAGTGGCTAGCCTCGCCCCACACAGACCAGTATCTGCATGCTACCATATATATATATATGCTGGCAGGTCGACAGACACTCAAACAAACACAAACATACACACAAAATTCAAGCTTTCGCAACAAATTGTTGCCTCATCAGGAAAGAGGGAAGGAGAGGGAAAGACGAAAGGATGTGGGTTTTAAGGGAGAGGGTAAGGAGTCATTCCAATCCCGGGAGCGGAAAGACTTACCTTAGGGGGAAAAAAGGACGGGTATACACTCGCACACACACACATATCCATCCACACATATACAGACACAAGCAGACATAAAATTAGCTGTCTGCTTGTGTCTGTATATGACACAAGCAGACATAAGATTAGCTGTCTGCTTGTGTCTGTATATGTGTGGATGGATATGTGTGTGCGTGCGAGTGTATACCTGTCCTTTTTTCCCCCAAAGGTAAGTCTTTCCACTCCCGGGATTGGAATGACTCCTTACCCTCTCCCTTAAAACCCACATACTTTCGTCTTTCCCTCTCCTTCCCTCTTTCCTGATGAGGCAACAGTTTGTTGCGAAAGCTTGAATTTTGTGTGTGTGTTTGTGTTTGTTTGTGTGTCTATCGACCTGCCAGCGCTTTCGTTCGGTAAGTCACATCATCTTTGTTTTTAGATATATTTTTCCCACGTGGAATGTTTCCCTCTTATATATATATGCGTGCGCACGCGTGCGCACTTGTTTGTTTGTATTTTTTCTTTTTCTCGAGAAGGCTTTGGCCGAAAGCTAAAGTGTAACATTCTTTTCATTGTGCCTACCTGCAACTATATGTGGCAGTCTATCCTTTTCCTTTTACTGCTGCAAAAACTGTTCCAATAACCATAGATAAGGTAACAGGACCATATTTACAAAGAGATCAAAACAGATACGTTATAGATGGTACATCTATAGACTGTAATAAACACAGAATTTCCTGGAATGAATATTGCTTCTCATTTGAAGTGGTGTGAACACACAAAGGACTTACAAACAGAATGTTACACCCTTGCACGCCTGTCATCGGTGTGACAGCCAGTGCCTCTTAGTTAAATACTACTCATTCGCAAACTCTGTTCTTAACTGCAGAATTCCTTTCTGCAAACAAATAGATAAAATCACAGCTCATTTTGCAAACTACAGTCTGAAGAATAATAACTAAATATAATAATCAGACACACTGTAAAGAACTGCTCGAAACATTGAACACTTTGCCTACACTGTGGGAGTACATTTATCAGTCGGTTACGCACATCAAAAGTAAACTAAATTACCGTACCAGAAGCACTGTCCACACCATCGGAACAAGATCGAGACCGAACTTACATTTATCGAGAAAGAATAAACGTAAAATCCGAGACAGTATTATGTACCACAGAATAAATTTGCACAACAAATATAAAATGTTGGATTGGAAATGTGATGCTCCAGAAAAATGCTGAAGATTGAGTGGGGAAATCTAGTAACTAATGAGGGGGTACTGAATCAAACTGGGGAATAAAGAAATCTGTGGCACAGCTTGACTGAAAGAAGTGATCCCTCGTGAGGGGACAACCTGAGGCATGAAGGAATCGTCACTTTGGTAATGGAGGGAAATGTGGAGGGTATAAATTGTAGAGGAGGAGCCCGAGGCTTCATTACGGTAAACTGAGGAACAAAAGTCACGGGATACCTCCTAATATCGTGTCGGACTTCCTTTTGCCTGGCGTAGTGCAGCAGCTCGACGGCAAGTAATCGGAAGTCCCCTGCACAAATATTGAGCCCCGCTGCCTCTATAGCCGTACGTAATTGGGAGCTGGTGTCGGTGCAGGTTCGTGTGCACAAACTGACACTCCATTTGTGTCCCACAAATGTCCGACGGGATTCTTGTCAGGCGATCTGGGTAGCCAAACCGTTCAGTCAAATTAAAACTTCAGTCCGAGCTTTTGTGGCATCTGTGCCACATTCGAACCCTACCGTCGGCCCTTAACGACCGAATTTGGGACTCAATTTTACCGGGCCACAGTTTTTCAGTCGTCTAGAGTCTAGCCGATACGGTCACGAGCCCACGAAAGACGCTACAGGTGACGTTGTGCTCTCGGCAGAGACACTCGCGTCAGCCGTCTGCTGCCCTGGCCCACTTACGCCGAGTTTTGCGTCACTGTCCTGACGGATACGTTCGTCGTACATCCCACGTCGATTTTTGTGGTTATCTCACACGGGTTGCTCGTCTGTCGGAACTGACAACTCTTCGCAAATGCCGCCGCCCTCGGTTGTCGAGTGAAGGTCTTCAGCCACTGTGTCGTCAGTAATGAGAGGTGATGCCCGAAACTCGGTATTCTCAGCACATCCTCGACACTGCGGTTCACAGAATACTGAATTTCCTAACGGTGTCCGAAACGGAATGTCCCACGTGTCTAGCTCCAATTACCCTTCTGTGTTCGAAGTCTGTCAATTCCTGTCGTGCGGGAATAATCGTGTCGGAAACCCTTTCTCGTGAATCCCCTGAGTACAAATGTCAGCTACACCGACGCTCTGTCCTTTTATGCCTTGTGAACACAGTTCTACAAGCAAGTCTCTGTCCTCTGACTTTTGTCATCTCAGTGCAAGCAGGTTCAGAAGGATGTAAGCTGCGATAGTTATCCAGATACGGAGAGGCTTGCGCAGTACGGACTACCACTGAAAGCTTCTTCGAACCGGTCCTTGGGCTTACGAGTAAAATAACAACAAAATCAGTAAGAACCTAGCGCAAAAAACATAGTCCCGTTATTTGTGGCGATTATGTGCACAGAATAGATAACACGTAGATGTATCAGCAAAAATAGTCAATTTTTCAAAATATAATGTAATTGGAGAGACAAAAAATCTAATCACCGAGCAGCCGGAAGGAGAACACACCTATAAAATGTATTACTGTTCGTGAACTTTCGGAATCGGTGGATCTTTCTTCTAGTAGAAGGGTTGAAGGTGAAGGAAGAGGGGTAATACCTTCTTCGTGTGTGTTCTCTTGCTACTGTTCGGTGAGTAGATTTTTATCTATCCAATTACATTTTAAGATATGAAATACTGACCACTGAGCTGAAACCTCACTGAATCCCAGCCTTTAGGGGAGTTATGACGTGTATACAGGGCACCTCAGTTCGTCATCTGATTTATATTTGCATCCGTGCTCTGCAAATCGACGTAAGTGCACGACAGAGGGTACATCCCATTGTACCAGTTATTAGGATTTCTTCCAGTTCCATTCACTTATGGAGTGTGGAAAGAATGAGACCGATTGCATTTCCTTAGTATTCTACCAATAGACTGAAAGCTGCTACCTGCTTTACCCACGACTGACCCTACGTAACTGTTCCATTTCGTACCCGTAAAAAGTGTTATACCCAGGTATTTGCGTGAGTTGGCCAATTCCAATTGTGACTCACTGATATTATAACTTAGAGTTTTCATTCATTTTGTAAAGTGCACAGTTTTACATTTCTGAATATTTGAGATAAATTGGCAATCTTTGCACCACTGTGAAATCTTACTAAGCTCTGACTGAATATTTATGCAGCTTCTTTCAGACAGTACTTCATTATCTATAACTGCATTATCTGCAGAAAGTCTGAGGTTAATATTGATACGATTCTCTCTGACACGTGACATTATCGATTACAAATAATCGTTTGTAAGAATTCCCATTTATGCAGAACAATTGCCATTCCTATTTTATTTAATTCTCTCCTTTCCCCATTAAAATTATTTTGCCGTTTATAAATTTGTATTGCATCTCTGTAGAGGCTGGCTCAAAAATGCATCACCGAGCGAAGTGGTGCAGTGGTCAGCACACTACACTCGCATTCGGGAGGACGACGGTTGAAACGTGCATCCGGCGATCCCGATTTAGGTTTTCTGTGATTTTCCTAAATTGCTTCAGGCAAATGCCGGAATGGTTCCTTTGACTTACGTTCCCGTCCTTTCCTAATCCGACGGGACTGGTAACCTCGCTGTTTGGGCCCCTCTCCCAAAACCGACCGAGCACTCTATAATGCACCGTCTTTGCTAAAATGTTACTCTTGTAAAATTTTATTTGCGGTGCCGTCTTGTAAAGTTTACCCAAACTGACATTTCCTCTTGTGTTTGGCTAGACAGGTATCGGTTCTCCTTTTTGTGGCTCCAATATACACTTGACCATAACTGTTCAGAATTTTACACACCAGCTGTAGTCAGTGTATGACTTGCATCTTTTACAGATTTAAAAAATTCAAATATTTACTCTGTCACTTTGAGAATTGTTTTAATCCCATGTTTGACTGATCATTTTTGACATAAAATTTACCTATGTTATACGGATCCAGCAAATAACCCTCATTATCCTTCAGATTAATATAATGTACGTGTAACTGTAATGCTCCTGATGATCGCAGCATGCTGCCAAAACATATATTTGATAATGAATGTTAATATATAATGACTGAAACAGTAGAAATTTTTTCACGAAAGCTTCTCGATTCGATCAGTAATCTTGTTAACGGAGGGAAGAAAAAGTTTTCCTGTTGGTGGTCCTTGTTTCTCATTAGTGGATGCAGGGCTTGTTCCATTTCCTTACTGCAGTATTGTCCTGTACACCAAACATTTTAGCTGTATCTCTCTTCCCTTTGGAAGACGGTTAGATACCTTATCGCCCTGACAGTGTTGCTTTTCAGACAGAGGCATTATACACCGTGTGACAGATTAGGGTGCCTCGTATGCAGCCACAGTTCACCTACAGATACGGAGCAACTTGCTCTTTCCACTCAGTTGTGAGTGTTGCACCTAGGGCCGAAACGTGAGTGTACAGTATTAGGCAGTGACCGCAGCCTCTCGGTGCAAATGTTTTAACAGAAGACACTGTACTGATTGAGAATTTAGTGACACGACATTCCGCACAGTGTGACCTTGCCCGCAGGAGCGACATAAAGACGCTGGCGCTGCTGCTGGCGCACGCGACGCCGGACCAGGTGAACGCGACAGTGAGCGCGCGGGACCTACGCACGCCGCTGCACCTCGCCTGTGCCACCAGAAACCTCGCCGTCGCGCAGCTCCTCGTCTGGGTGAGTCTAGTGTTGTTGAAAACCTTCGATGCTCGGGCTCTCTGCAGATTTGACATATGTGACGGTTATTTGGGACATAAAAGTGTTGACGAAAGCTGACCGTATTATTATTATTATTTTTGATTTTTAGTTATTTATTTATTTTTTATTATTTTTTTATTTTTTTATTTGTTTTTTCCAGGGCAGTTTCAGGCATTACCAGCCACTATCTACAGCTAGAGCATATATAGTCATTTGGTATTAAAATGCATCATCTCTTGTTATAACTCCTTAAGTAAAACTTCTTGTTTGTTAGTGTATAAAGAACATACTACAGAATGATCAGACAGAGTGTGTATAAAAGTAAGCATCATACTGTGAACAGGTCGTCACTGTATGATAGTATTAATGTAGGAGAGTAATATTCTAGGATAGAGTACAATGGGGCTCGTGATATTTTTTAACAGAATACAAATTTAGAATAAAAATAACATGTTTTACAAATTCAGTTAAGTTTTTACACTCCATTACAAAATTGAGTGCTGAATAATAAAGCATTGATGGTAAGTTTGTGAAATTGCAGTGTTCATAGCTCTGGATCAGTTAGTAGTTAACTGGAGGATTGTACCGAGTAGTAAACTAAACGAGTCTCATTCTGATATATTACAACTGTCACACATTTTTTAAATGGTGTGGTTGGGAAGAAACTGTGAGACAATATGGAATGGAATTTAATGTAAACAAATGTGAAATCTTGGTTAAATCTAGAAAGAAAGATAGACAAACTAGCAGAATAAGGATTGGAGGTGAGCAGTAGAAGAAGGTGGAAAGCATCAAGTATGTGGAAAGTGTGATGGAGGAAGATGGAAAAAATGAGAGAGGAATCAGAGAGAATGTTGCAGACAGGCAGAAGCATTCCTGCAAAGTGTTAGGAGCCTTCTTTGGAACAAAGACGTCCCACAAAAAAGTAAAGAAGTAATATATAGAAATTACTGCATTCCATTACTGACCTATGCATCTGAAACATTGATAATGAAGAAAAGAGATGTAAGCAGATTACAAGCTTGTGGAAGTGAAGCTCCTTCCAAGCAAGATAGGATTAGCAAGGAGGGTCCAGATGAGAAAAGACAGGGTAAAGGAAATAGTGAAAGAGCAAATTGTACAGAGCAGGATAGCAATAGCAAGGCTAAGATGGTACGAGCACTTAAGGAGAATGGAAAATAAGAGGATTCTCGAGAAGACACGCGAAGTCGAGATGCGAAGAAAACGACCGAGAGGAAGACCGAGGGACAAATGGCTGAAAGGTGTGGCGGTGTGTGTCGAAAAAAAGAGGCGACGACTGGACCGGGGTGAAAATAGAATGATGGCGAGGCTTATGTGCCAGACAGACCCAGCCTGGGACTGGAAACTGCTCAAGATGATGATGACGATTGGGCTTTGTGCAGTATTGAATTGCATGTATTGTGTTGTATATAAGTTCAGTGACAGTCCATTAGCAGAAAACCAGTAATTAATTTTCAAGAAAATTTTATTTACTTTTTCACCTGTTGAAGTTTTACAGCTAAGCTTGATTATAATGCTTGCATCATCCGTAAAGAGAACTGTATCTATCTGGACATTGCTACTTCTTTGTATTTCTCACCACCTTACTATTTTACTATCTGTACGCATTGCAGGGCTGCACAAAATAATAAAGGAACGAGTGCAGTTTTCCATTCACACATCGTGTCTGATCAGTTCCGTCAGTGGAGGAGAGCTGTGAAAGATGTGGACTGAGTCAAGTTACACATTAACTGTCAGGAACAGACATTGCAGTCTGGAGATCAGGCACTCCCTGAGCCCAATGGTGCATTATGACCGATCCAATGTTGAGACAGCTTGTTGTTGAAGAATGCTCTTACTTGCTATTACCAGTACGACAGTGCTCCATTATATTCAAAAATTATATTTTCAGTATTTGTAAAACATTTTTGGATTTCTTGCCATGTCATTTCGGGGTAAAACCTCGAGCTTTCGACAATTACCCCCATCGTCTGCATCAAGTTTAACCCTGAACTGATGCTGCAATAAGTCCGAGAATGTATTATACCACAGTGCCTTTGTGAAGGACTTCATCCTCACATTTTTGACATGTTCTCACAGTTGCAGAAAAAGTCAGATCTCCAAAATATCCACATAAATGATTCCTAACAAGTGAGTGAGTTGCACAAATGAGACTCCTGCCGGTAATCGTACAAACCGACAGCTTACAATTGGAGCTGAGGTGAACTTTTAGTTTTGATACACAAGTTAAAACTCCTATTAAGTTCCTAGCTTCATTCACGTAGAAGATACTGTCATGTGAAATCACATAAATCATTTTGGAACAAGGTGATTAATTTTCCCCTACAGATGGATTTTATACAACCCACAAAGCCTTCAAATACCATGTGCAAGCTTTGTTGGTCCTACAGGAGCAACGTATGCCACCTTTCTCTAGGAAATTTAATGTACCGTATTTACTCGAATCTAAGCCGCACCCAAATCTAAGCCGCACCTGAAAAATGAGACTCGAAATTATGGAAAAAAAATTTTCCCGAATCTAAGCCGCACCTGAAATTTGAGACTCGAAATTCGAGGGGAGAGAAAAACTTTCGGCCGCACCTCCAAATCGAAACAAAGTTGATCCATTGTAATATGAGACACAATTTAGGTCGAATGAATGACGATACAACTACAGTAGTTTGGTTCGAGTCCGTAAGCTTAGCAGTTAAACTTTACCAGGTAGCCATTGCTATGCGTCAGGCACGGGTACCCTTCCTTTTTCACATGCTTCGTCTGGTTTGAATCGATTGCTTATTTTTCTTTGATCTGATAAGTGCCGTTCTCTTTGTTATAGGTGTTTATGTCTCTCTAAGCTGAAAATGCATTACTGTACTGTGTCGTGCATTGTATTCAATCGATTGCTTATTTTTCTTTGATCTGATAAGTGCCGTTCTCTTTGTTATAGGTGTTTATGTCTCTCTAAGCTGAAAATGCATTACTGTACTGTGTCGTGCATTGTATGTCGTATTCTGATAATGAGTGTTTACGGCCTGTCGCCGCTCGCGGCACGGCTTGCTTTTGTGTGCGCGCTACCTCTGCTTACAAGTAAAAAAAGAGTGAGAGGAGAATCGTCTCATTAGCGAAACAGTGGCAAGAGACGGCTATTTGTTGTTACATAGACTGCTGCTTTCTCTGATACCGTATTGATCAACAAGTACCAAATAATAGACTGCGTATGATAGAAGATGTTCTGAACGAGAGTTTAACGAAAATTTTTCTCCGTTTGAAAATCTTTGCAGACGCCTCTTTAGTACATTACATTCTGCACAGAAATTAGTAATCTCAGATTTAAAAATCTAGTCAATTGCCGTGCTTCATTTCTGACTGTATCACTATTAGGCATAAGAATAATACGGATATAAACATGACACGATATGTGTATTCTTCCGCGTTTGCTGTTATCTCACTCTAGTTTCGTAGTGTATTAGGGAGACAGGATTTAAATGAGATAGCAGCAAACACGAAAGAATACATGGCAAAATGTTTATATTCGTATTATTCTTATGGTGAAGAGAATACTGCATGTGATTCACAATTCATAAAAGTTCCTATTAGCAACCATCTCTTCTCACAGGTAGGAAAAAATTCAGAACGTAGAGTTGGCCATATTGACAAACATCCCAAACAGTCTTGCCAGTCGGATTTTCGTAGTACATTGAAATGCTGCTACATTCGACGATGAACAATACGGAATTTGTATTTACTTCGTCGGATAATGTATGTAAATGCAGTGGTCGAAACTCGGGGCGGAGAAAAAAGCTCGTCTTCCACCTTTTTTTTTTTAAATTTATTTATTGACACAGAGGTTTTGGCACCAGTATTTATCTTTGTGCCTGCAAAGCACGCCTGTGTAGCGCTACATATATTCGACGGCAGAAATTAGTTGTGGCAGCACCTACCAACATTTTTCAGAACTTCCGCTTACTTCGCACCCGATTCTAAGCCACAGGCGGTTTTTTGGATTACAAAAACAGGAAAAAAGTGCGGCTTAGATTCGAGTAAATACGGTAGTTAAATTTTGTGTTGGTACACATTTTCGCTAGAGGATGTAGTTCTCAAATCATTCTAGAAAAACATACAAAAGTCACTTTCAAGTGTGTTTTTCTTGAATAACTGAAAAACCATGGCCTCCAGTGGAAATGCATCCTGATGCAGTGAAAACATATCCCAGTACAAAATATACTACATTGAATTTCCTACAAAAAGGTCCTGTTTCCTTTTTCTGTGAGACTAACAGTCTGCACATAGTAAGTGAGAGAATACGAAAATGTCGAATGTGGTTTTAGAAGGTCTCGCCGTTTGCATAAAACTCACCAGTAGGAGCAGATGACTCGTACTGTATATGAGTATCCTATGCTAGGGTTGCTACATTAAGGAGTGTAGCACATTAGCACGATTTACTATGAGGTCATTCTGGAAGTAATGCCTCCTATTTTTATACATAAATTACAACACCACAGCTAAGTAGAGCAATATTTCAGTGACAGACTGTCATTTTTCCACATACTCACCACTATTTGTTGTGCATTTTTGCCAACGATGAACCAGAGTCTGCATGCCGCGCTTGAAAAATTCTCCACACGATCCATCTTTCGGAGGCTCAAAGAGATGGAAGTTCGAAGGTGCTAAATCTGGACTGTACGGTGGATGTCGTAAGACAGTCCAGCAAAATTTTGCAACGAATTGCACGGTCGTGAAACTGGTGTGAGACCCGGCATTATCGCGCTGTAGGTGAAAGTAGTCAGTGTCGTATTGTAGCTTGTTGAATTGACAGTTTCTCCGGGCTCCAGAACATTCGAAAGAACCACAACACTGGCTATCCTGGAAGACTGTGCACATCACTTTGCCCGCAGATGGCCGTGTCTCGAATTTCTTCTCGGACGGAGAATTTTCGTGTCTCCATTTTCACGAGCTGTGTAACTCGTGGTTGTGACACCACATCTCGTCTATAGTGATGATGATGTTCAGAAAATTGTCAGCACCGACAGGTCCCGACAAATTTCCGTTCGATGAATTTTTTTTTCTCCTGTAAACATCCGCGGGACCCACTTCGCACAGACTTTGCGATAACTGAGATGTTCTGACATTGTTTCCGAGACATTACAACTAGAATTCAGCTTTGCACACAATTCTCCAGTCGTTATCTGCCAATCGGCACAGACGAGTCGATCGAGACGCTCTTCGTTGCGAGGGATGGCAGCTGTTCAGATCGACTCGGCTGTGGCTTGTCGTGTGCACTCTTTTGACCACCTCGAAAATGCCGTACCCGTCACCTCACATTGCTCACATCTGTCGTATTGTCTCTGTACACCTTTAGCGAGCGTCGACAGATTTCGATCGGTGCAATTTCTTCGACAGTGAAGAATTAAATCACACACTGCCGTTTTATACGCACGTCCGTATCGGACTCCATTTCGGAACACTCGTGCAATGGAACCACTCGCCGGTGCTTCACCCGCAGATGAAAGAGGAAGGCCCGAGCAGTGACATCTGGCACGGACATCCAAAGTCACCACAAAAAAAATAGGGGGCACTTCTTTCGGAATGGTCCTCATATTAAGATGAATTAATATACATTCGGTAAATGAATTGAACCTGCGAACACGTCGTAACAAATGTAGATTTGTGCCAGACCAGTATTTGAACCCATCTCGAGCGGTTGACAGTGTCGGTTAGGCCACCCGAGTACCCTTTTAGAACTGACACGAACAGTCAGTGCCCCCTACAGTTTCCTCTTCTTTTTTTCCAAAAAATTTTAATTGCAGCAAGTCTGGGCAATTTTTACCACTGTGATTTCTTGTCATTGCACCTTTGTCGATTTCACCATAATCGAGCTATTAATTTCATTTCGGCGAAATTAATGCAGCTGGTGTGTGTGTTGACAAAAATGTCGCTTCATAAACCTATGTTGCTGTTCTCCGAGCTTTTGTTCTACTTTATTTCATAATTTTCCTTTAAGGACTGTAGCCCATACTTTAGTAGCTGCAGACAGTAATGAATTTTTCCAGATACCTTTCTCTCCTTTTTATGTGTAGGTGTCACTAGTGCAGCTCTCAAGTCTCGAGATGTCGTGTTCCAGGTGCCCAATTATCATTAAAATGTTCAACTAATCTAATAGGGTGGTCTGAAAGTTTTGAACCTGGCAGTGAAAAAGACTAATTATGCTTTCAAAGAAGTTGTATTTTTCCACATAATCTCCACATTTCATTGGGTGGTATTCCAATTACATGATCCCCTCCCTGTACTGTCCCTTCAGAATTGCTGCAAAGTACTCATCTACAGCCACAGTGGCTTCTCGATCGGACAAAAAGTGCCGACCGGCAAGGAAATTCTAGTTTTGAGAATAGGGGAGTCCGAGGGAGCCAAATCTGGGGAATAGGGTGGATGTTCCAGCACTTTATAGTGCAAATCCCTTAGTTTCCCCTTTGCCAAGATACTTTTGTGTGCAGGTGCATTGTCGTGATAGAAGATGATTCTTTCCTTCTTTAAGCTGGGTCTCTTTTCACAAATGGTTGCACCTAGTTTCATTAGAAGTTGAGAGTAGCATTTTACAGTTATGGTGTTTTCAAAATATCCAGTCAAAAAAATTCCTTTCACATCCCAGAACACCAATTCTACGATCTTCCCCACCGGTGGCACCGTCCTTGCCTTCTGTAATGCTGAAGAACTGACTTCTGTCCACTGGATAGACTGCTGTTTCTATTTGGGTGTGTAGTGGTGAACCCAAGTTTCATTCACTGTTACGTATTGACAGAAACGACACTACTGTTTTTCCTAAAATTCACCGAGTACTTTCCAGAAAGTATTGTGTGAATGCATTTGTGCAGCGAGCACACGTGGCACCTATCTTTCACGAAGCTCTCTCGCGTTCAGTTCCTGTCGCAAGATGTAACCGACACATTCCTTTGATATCATTAGAGCGTCATCAGTTCTGTACAACTTTTTTTAGTCCTCTACGTGGATCATCTCGGACGTGTTTGTGGCCGCGTTTAAACTCGGCTACACGATTCTTCACAGAAGAAATTGAAGGTGAAGAGCCGTAATACAAATTTAAAAGCCGCAAATGAATTTTGGTCACGGTTAAACCTTCTTTTATTTTTAACATCACAAGCACCACAAATGCTTCAAATGACTGCATACAGTCAACTCACATCTACTAGCACATGTGCCAACATAATGGCAAAACATCATGCATGTAGTGTCGCAATCTCTGGGGTTCCATTCTCTCCATCCTGGCTGCCCTCTCTTCGTCAGTGATGGAATACTCGTTCAGATGGTTTTTGTTTGTTTGTTTTGTATTTTGCTCCCCAGATCCTTTTCTTTTCTATGTCTTTTATTTATTGGATTGTTATATTTAAGCCTGTTCTAGGTGATCCTACACTTGTTATAACTAGTGCCTGGATCTTTTCTGTCTAAAGTATATTGTAGTTTAAGAGAGTGTTGCACCAGAGGTGTTTTGTTTTCATTGACAAAGAATCATTATTGGTCGTGGATTTTTGTTGCTCATTTTGATATATTTCAAAGGCAACAGATTTTTTCCTTATTGCAAGTAGAGGTCATAGTTTAAGAAAGTGTCATTTCACTCTCACACTCTAGTGGCACTTCTGTCCCATCCCAAATGGTGCCATATTCTCTGAGAATTAATAATTTTATTGAAACACAATGACAGTGCCACTACCGTAAAAATGTAATGTTTGCACTCTAACGCAAAAAGAATGCCACACCACAGAGGAATTATCCAAATGGGATGGAAATCGTCAGATGTAATTTACGTGTACAAACAAACAAATAACTACAGTGTCCCAAATATCGGATTATGCAAGCAGTTATTTGGCTCGGCACTGATCGATTCTTCCTGAGGGATATCGTGCCCAATTCTTTCAAAATTCTGAGTCGGTCGGAGGGCCCTACGCACAGTGCTCCAAAAATTCTCAATTGTGAAGAAATCTGGTGACCTAGCTGGCCGAGGTCGGGTTTGACGAGCACTGACACGAGCAGTAGAAACTCTCCACAGGTGGGTGGTCATTATCTTGCCGAAATGTAAGATCGGGCTGCCTCGCCACGAAGGGCGACAAAATGAGGCGTAGAATATCGTCGGTGTGATGTGCCCGTGTAAGGGTCCCGCGGATGACGACCGAAGGGGTCCTGCTACGATAAGAAATGGCACTGCAGACCACCACCCGTGACGATCGAGCCGTGTGGCGAGCGACTGTTCTTCGGGGCACTCTAGGTCCGTCCCTCACTAGGCAGCGGGGCTCGTCGGTGAAGACAATCCGAGACCGGTCGGTGAGGTTCCGGGCCGAAGGTGCATTCGAACGTGCCCGGGCAGCAGTGGTATACCGATCTGACTGTCGCCTGCCGTACAGCCCGACGGTCTGTGGTGCCGTTACTTTTCGTACGGAGAACCCGTCGGTCGTCATCTGCGGCACCTTTACATCACGGCGGCACGTTAACGACAGTCTGCACTCCATTTTGTTGCCCTTCACGGCGAGCCGTCCCGGGTTTACATTTCGGCAAGTTAATGCCTGCCTGCACATCGCAAGAGGTTTCAGTGCTTGCCTTCGTGCCTGCCAAACCCCACCTCGGCCAGGAAGTGCGCCAGATCTCTCCCCAGTTGAGAATGTTTGGAGTATTATGGCCAGGGGGTCCAACTATCTCAGGATTTTGACAATCCGACTCAGCAGTCGGACAGAGTTTGCCGTGATATCCCTCAGGAGGTCATCCAAAAATTCTATCAATCAGTGCCAAGCAGAATAACTGTTTGCATAAAGGCCAAACATGGATCAACATGTTACTGATTTGCTCAATTCGTGAAGCGTGTTCTCTTGAATAAATTGTACAGTTGTTCTGTAATCTTTTCAACTCGCCCCCCCCCCCTTCCTCTCTCCCCCTCCCCCCTACTCATTCTGTTCCCCTTAGAGTGTGTTTTATCTTGTCCATCAAGAAATATATTTCATTGTGCATACATATCGTTGATCGAAAATAAAATCTGTTGTAGCCAACTAAATCTCTTTGCTACATTTGAGTTGAATTTTGTAAAATGAATCTTCTCAAAGCACCCTTCTTGATGAACTAGACATAAATAATCTTGTAGTCATAAATAAAATAATTACTCTTCATAAATAACAACTTTTCTGTCAAAGGTATATATTAGTATTTCAACAAAAATTAGGCAATATTCAAACTTAACTTCAAACTTAACATTTGAGTTTGTGATTTTTCTCCATCACCACCAATATGCTAAGTCTCTTACATCAACAAGTAACTCATACATATCCAAATTCTTTTACACAAAAGTTTTGGCATCGTGTTGTCGATAGGTTCACGAATGCGTGAACGAGACTGAAAACTTCGCTAGCTTTTGGATCCAACTTGTATAGCCCAACAGCTCCATCCACATACAAACAGTTCATACCCCCATCAGCTGAAGTGCTTATCTGTCAGCTTATATTATTAGTAGTCATAATTTGTGTGTTACAGCAGCCATTTCTTACTATATCATGTATGTTTTAATGTTAGTGTGTGAGAAGAAATAAAAACTTTGAGGTTCGCCGATGACATTGTAATTTTGTCAGAGACAGCAAAGGACTTGGAAGAGCAGTTGAATGGATAGCGTCTTGAAAGGAGGATATAAGATGAACATCAACAAAAGCAAAACGAGGATAATGGAATGTAGTCGAATTAAGTTGGGTGATGCTGAGGGAATTAGATTAGGAAATGACTCTTAAAATAGTAAAGGAGTTTTGCTATTTGGGGAGCAAAATAACTGATGATGGTCAAAGTAGAGAAGATATAAAATGTAGACTGGCAATGGCAAGGAAAGCGTTTCTCAAGAAGAGAAATTTGTTAACATCGAGTATAGATTTCAGTGTCAGGAAGTAGTTTCTGAAAGTATTCGTATGGAGTGTAGCCATGTATGGATGTGAAACATGGACGATAAATAGTTTGGACAACAAGAGAATAGAAGCTTTCGAAATGTGGTGCTACAGAAGAATGCTGAAGATTAGATGGGTAGATCACATAACTAATGAGGAAGTATTGAATAGGATTGGGGAGAAGAGAAGTTTGTGGCACAACTTGACCAGAAGAAGGGATCGGTTGGTAGGGCATATTCTGAGACATCGAGGGATCACCAGTTTAGTATTGGAGGGCAGCGTGGAGGGTAAAAACCGTAGAGGGAGACCGAGAGATGAATACACTAAGCAGATTCAGAAGGATATAGGCTGCAGTAAGTACTGGGAGATGAAGCAGCTTGCACAGGATAGAGTAACATGGAGAGCTGCATCCAACCAGTCTCAGGACTGAAGACCACAACAACAACAGCTACTGATGCTGCTATTACATATGTCCACACACCAGACTGGTCACAACTAGGACCCACTCATCATTACTTATGTAAACCACTAGTATATCTACTCATAAAGCTAGAACGTGTGCATATGACTGGTAAAATGTGCCATAAGCTGCACAGCATAAGAAACAATTTGGAATCGTGAGCCTAACGACCCGACAGTTCTGTCGAGGTCTGCACGTGCTCTCCCCGTCTCTCTGTTGGCAGTATCATCATTTTATACATTCTCAGTATGTTTTAAATCTTACTAGACCTACTCTGCGTAGTTCAGTGCGTAGAAGAACTGTGTAATATAACCGTACCTTATTAATCGAAATAAATCCGTTCGTCGATGAGAGTTCGATCCTCTGAAATGTGAAGTGAGGAGACTAATAGTAAACGTGACTCCCTTTTTTCACCTTATCCACTGTCGAAGCATTTTCCCGATATTTATTTTACCGTTTCTGCAGCGAGTTTACTCGAGCTCTCCTTTCCAGAACAACGCAAACGTCCGTGCCGTCGACCACGAGGGCAGGACGTGCCTCGCGTACGCCGCGGGCAGCGAAGATATCGAGCTGGTAGAACTGCTGGCGAGCTGCGCGTGGCAGGCCCCGGGCGGCGGCACGTAGCGGAGGGCGGCGCCCGACGTGACGGGCTGAAGCCGGCAGGCCGGAGGCGGGGGGCGGGGCTCGGGGCGGTCCCTGCGAATCTCAGCTGGTCGGCGCCACAGCCACCTTCTCTCTCTCTCTCTCTCTCTCTCTCTCTCTCTCTCTCTCTTCCTATGAGTTGTCAATACTCATGTGAGAATTTTGTATATCATTTCACTACCTCCTGTACTGGCCAGAATTGCCTTTTTTGGTCTCTTCTGCTACGACCTGAAGCTTCACCTTTTGTATGATATTTAATCATTTCCTACACACACCTCAGGTTCTTCCTCCTTTGCACTACGTGTCCGTTGCGAGAGCGTGTTTCTCGACTGCACTTTCTCATTTTCTGGGAATTAATCTGGGCATTTACTTGAAAAACTGAGTGTTTTAAGTATACAGAAACACTGTGTATTTACTGGAGAATTAAACATTGTCTCGATCACTTATTATTAGTGATAAACCACGTACGAAATGACATCTTCCCGAAAGGGAGTTTTATAACTACAGTGGAAATTCCTGTGTGGAATAATACATGAAATACAGGAAAGGTAACTTCTCTCCCATAACTGAGTGATGTGTCGTGCACAGAAATACACGACAAGAAACTGTATTTACGATAGCTTTTGAGCTCTCGCTCTTTCTCTAGTAAATGTACACTCACTCACACACACAACCACCCAGACACTCAAATGCACACAAAGTTAAGGCCGTAGGAGTGTCTATTCTCAGGTGACCTGTATGAGAATGTAGGTGATACTAAAAGCTAACAAACGTTAGACACTGAAATGTCAGACCCGACAGCCCCCGCCTTACCCTAAGAGTGGCACTCTTCGTCCCCTAGTGGCTCTGTCAGATGTGTATGCCTGTGCCAGAGGCATACTTGTTTACTTTTAACATTGTGACAATACTAGTACACTCAGTCTGAAGATGGGAACTCGTTTATCGAAAGTGCACCATTTAAATGCGATTCGTCGCTAATTTGCGTGATTTTGCCAGAGTTTAATGTCCGGTGTTGGTGACGACTGTGACCTTGTCTGCAGCTGTAATGGAAAAAATCTGCACTGTGCATTTATTGTCTGTGAACGTCCACACAGAATCCGTACCGCAAGCGCGAGCGATTTGCTGAACCGTCTGCGTATTGACAATCTGTTTTATAGTGTAAAGTTCTTAGTTCTGCACCTTTGAGACTGATAGTGAATTTTTTGTACCAACTGAATTTCCATTGTATTTTGTATGCCAGTTTGTCTTTTCACAGTTTACAGATTTTTCAGTGCCACAATTATTCTGCCAAAAGTATTCATCCAGTTACCTGCAGAGAAAAAGAAAACTGTACGTGTATTATTAAACTCTCTTGCATCACACGTCTTTAATTCTTGTATAAATGGCTAGAATATTAGCTGTGTATTCTAAACAAACTGATACTGAAACACATTATCAATAAAAAGAACATTGCAACAGTAGAGATACGCTCAGAGTTTGCCAGACGGCACACAGATGGGGTCCTCACAATATCCCTCAGCTGGTGTAGCCTCCCTGTTCTCTGTCATTACACTTACATAGTAGTTGTTGAAGCCAAATGAAAACTGTGGCCACATAAGATGCCCTCTCCTAAGAGTCGTCACCTCTGGCATTTTGGTACATATCTGTAGCTTTGTCTCTGCAGACGTGTAGATCGAGTCGGCCCAAACAAATGCCGCTCATCACGAGTTTTCTTCAATGCTCGGTGTCAACGGGAAGTGTCAGTTTGTTTTTTAGAGTGACATTTTATGTTTGCTTTCAATAGTGCAGTCCAAAGTTAGCCCAGTGCAGTATCCTGCTGAATGATGCAAATTATAACAGGGACAGCAAAACACAGAAAATAACCAGACGTCCAGGAGTCAGGAAAGGGAGACTCGGCCAACAAATATCTACCGACGTGTCAGTATCGGTCAGCTGCTCGAGAGCAGACCTAGCAGACGCATACCTGTACTCCTACAACATTTGAGATGTTTGGACTGAGGTGTGGTGCTTCATTTTCTGCATCTTTAATGCAATAACCTGGATTATATATTTACTATAGTTTGGCCTCCAGTTTTACTGTTTCTCACCCGACTCCCTCCTTCCCTCCCTCTGTGGGGTGTCATCTTGCCTCTTACACGATGCACCGACACAGGAACAGTGATACTCATTCCCTGACACACTACCGGCTATTCTTCCTGTTTTGTTTTCCCTGTTAACACATACTTACACCAAATATCACTCTAGACTAATTTGAGACTGCTCTATCTATGGGCATGTAAAATTCCACTTTCAGAAGACAGTTGACCATAATGAGAAATAAACTGACACTTTTTGTTGACATTGGACATCACAGAACACACGTCATGAGCAGTAAAAACAAAATGACAATATCTGTCCAGGCACCAGAGTAACTGCACGATCATTAGGAGAAACACACACTGCAACAGACAAATAAAATTCAGATCCTCGTACAGAAAGGTTGTCGACATTTGGCAGTTTCCTGCTATTTCTAAAGACGTTAGTGCAGTATCACCAAAGCTGACTGCCTCACACGGTGCACGGTGTGCCGACATTCCGTTCACTAGTTCGTAAATCACAGTCGTAAGACTCTCGTGTTCCGAGAAGGCTTCAGCGTCATAAGCTGGAATTTTGCTGTAAATACTTCCTCTACCTGTAGTGGCAGGCACGTGCTGTCGTCGAGTGCCTTCACGTACTGTTTCACGCTTTTTGTGCCTCTTTTAGTTCTGGAGTGCCACTGCTCTAAATAGTGCCTTCTAGCCCAAATGCTAAAGGCAGTATATTTGTCTGTAGATTTGTGGAGTACCACTCACCACCTGATTCATTTTCTACTGAGCTTAAACGCTATGTAAACCTTTGATTTATTATACAGCACTTTATTCTTTTATTGTGGTGTTTCCTCAGTTTCTGATTCTGCATAACAGTGCCCTGGTTCTGACTGTTTACTCTTGTGTACTACAATATTCTCACTTTAGTTATTTCAGTGTGCTTTTATTGTTCAGAGTTACTTCATGTGTGCTAATTTATTCACCATTAGTTTCCACATTTGTTAATATATAAAGTTATGTATATTTTGTATATATATTGTTTCAGGAATATATTTCTTCCACTTGTTGAAACAGTGTAAATCAGTCCCTTTACATCGTAGTGGAAAAAGAGCAATATATTTATAAATACCTGCTGCTTTGAAGATAATCACTGTATATAATATATGTAAATACCAATATTTATAAGAAATGTAGACCATACTTCAAGCAGTGTGTTTTTTGGGAAATCCTTTCTTTTTCCTGTATGTGGTTGTCTCTGAATATACAGGATCTAAATAAAGATGTACCATTCGAATACTTTACAAGATAAAAGTGTGTTTATTTGTATGCTGTCAGACCATTTAGAGTTTCCTTCCTATTGCTCTTACAAAAAGACAGTTTGATGTAATGTGAAATTTATCAGTACTTCAGTTCTGACAACCACCCTTTTTTCTGTTCTCACCTTCTTTGCAGTTTGCAAATGAAGGAGGAGCTATTTGTTTCATTGGATATTTCAAAAGAAGTGTGTGGAGTGTAGAAAACATTAAAACAAAAAATAATAAACATGTGTTAATGATGATGCACAAGTTATGGATAGCTGAATTGTTGCACCAATGATAGAGGTAGTTTACATTAATGTTACTGTGCCTGTTATTTATAATAATTAGCCACTGTTGTTGCTTCTCTTGTGTACACTGTTTATCATCTATGTGAAACAATTAATTTTGTATTGTTGATATATGATATATATAAAATTTTCCTTCATTAAGATTCATTTATGCAATGCTACTTTTTTCCAAGTTGCTTTCAGAAGTGAATTTTTGTATGCTTCTTACAAAAGTTATTTTTTGCTGATGAAAAATTTGACAGTGATTCCTAACTTGTGTAAAATTTGGCCAAAGATTCTTGTAAATAATACCAGTCATTTTTATTATGCCTGACGCTGTTACAATAAAATGAATGACATGAGCCGCTTTCTTCTCATTGTGACTGCCCGTCCCCCACACCAGTTTCCAGGTAATGTGTGCGAGTCAGTTTAGTCACAATTTATGCAAATGAGTCTCTAGGTTTGTTGGTGCAGTTACCAGACAGCGCCAGACAACAGGCTGTACTGCGCATTCGCAGCTATGATGACGTAGGTGCTTGCTTTGCTCGTACGCATTTCGTGTGGAATTTCGTGTGTGGTGGGGCATCACGTGACCGTGTGCAGCCCTGCAGCATGTTGTTGAGAGGACATACAGAGCTGCACTTAGAGCAATTGTTTTATCATATCCCACCCGGATAAAGGATGCAAATAAGGAAGCAGTTATTGGCAAAATATAATTTCAAAATTAGACTCCACAGCTCGAAGTACCATAACATTTTGCTATGGGTTGACTTTGACAGATTTTCTTTTCTTCTTCTTCTTCTTCTTCTTCTTTTTTCCATACTCTGCAATATTGTTATGTAGCATTTCCAACAGGTTTACATAATTTTTTTTTTTAAAAAAAAAGTTTCTTGTGTAGCTTACACCAGAATAAAGGACAATAAATTTCATGACTATTTCAAAATGAGTAAAAAATTAACAAGGTTGTCTTTGAGGCAAAGAAACTGAACAACTGACAGTTTGTATTCTACTTTTGGCATAAATATAAAGCCATGTGGGGAGTTAAAACGATAAAACACGGTATGCTGTCAGTCTACACTTTAACGTAGAATGGCATTCTATAAATTTAAGATGTAAACACAAATTAAGAAATAACTTCAGGCCTAGAGGAAGTACTAGACAAGTGCCTTGTGATCGAAAAACACTGTTTCACAGAAGGCAGATTTGTAAAATTCTGTCACAGAAATGGAAATGGAAAAAAGAACGCATTGACACCGGTGTGTCAGACCCACCATACTTGCTCCCGACACTGCGAGAGGGCTGTTCAAGCAATGATCACACGCACGGCACAGCGGACACACCTGGAACCGCGGTGTTGGCCGTCGAATGGCGCTAGCTGCGCAACATTTGTGCACCGCCGCCGTCAGTGTCAGCCAGTTTGCCGTGGCATACGGAGCTCAATTGCAGTCTTTAACACTGGTAGCATGCCACGACAGCGTGGACGTGAACCGTATGTACAGTTGACGGACTTTGAGCGAGGGCGTATAGTGGGCATGCGGGAGGCCGGGTGGACGTACCGCCGAATTGCTCAACACGTGGGGCGTGAGGTCTCCACAGTACATCGATGTTGTCGCCAGTGGTCGGCGGAAGGTGCACGTGCCCGTCGACCTGGGACCGGACCGCAGCGACGCACATATGCACGCCAAGACCATAGGATCCTACGCAGTGCCGTAGGGGACCGCACCGCCACTTCCCAGCAAATTAGGGACACTGTTGCTCCTGGGGTATCGGCGAGGACCATTCGCAACCGTCTCCATGAAGCTGGGCTACGGTCCCGCACACCGTTAGGCCGTCTTCCGCTCACGCCCCAACATCGTGCAGCCCGCCTCCAGTGGTGTCACGACAGGCGTGAATGGAGGGACGAATGGAGACGTGTCGTCTTCAGCGATGAGAGTCGCTTCTGCCTAGGTGCCAATGATGGTCGTATGCATGTTTGGCGCCGTGCAGGTGAGCGCCACAATCAGGACTGCATACGACCGAGGCACACAGGGCCAACACCCGGCATCATGGTGTGGGGAGCGATCTCCTACACTGGCCGTACACCACTGGTGATCGTCGAGGGGACACTGAATAGTGCACGGTACATCCAAACCGTCATCGAACCCATCGTTCTACCATTCCTAGACCGGCAAGGGAACTTGCTGTTCCAACAGGACAATGCACGTCTGCATGTATCCCGTGCCACCCAACGTGCTCTAGAAGGTGTAAGTCAACTACCCTGGCCAGCAAGATCTCCGGATCTGTCCCCCATTGAGCATGTTTGGGACTGGATGAAGCGTCGTCTCACGCGGTCTGCACGTCCAGCACGAACGCTGGTCCAACTGAGGCGCCAGGTGGAAATGGCATGGCAAGCCATTCCACAGGACTATATCCAGCATCTCTACGATCGTCTCCATGGGAGAATAGCAGCCTGCATTGCTGCGAAAGGTGGATATACACTGTACTAGTGCCGACATTGTGCATGCTCTGTTGCCTGTGTCTATGTGCCTGTGGTTCTGTCAGTGTGATCATGTGATGTGTCTGACCCCAGGAATGTGTCAATAAAGTTTCCCCTTCCTGGGACAATGAATTCACAGTGTTCTTATTTCAATTTCCAGGAGTGTATTTGAAACAAAATATTTAGCTCAACACTACTGCCTACTTAGTCAGCTTCAAGTCAATGTTTTGTATATAGCATTAAGAGATCTTACAGTGTCATAAAAGGAACAGGAAATTACTCTAAAAAACTGACAGCAATAGCTTCATTAAGACATTAATGGTTGATTGCTAATAACATGGAAATAATATAAAATCAGAAAATTGAAACTACTAACTTATTTTGGTCTTTCATGTTTAAGACAATGTATATTAATTCACTTGATGGCTCCCGGCCACAGAAATCTGTTTTGTTTTCAGTTGACGTGGGAGCTGTAAACAAAGACAGAACAGCAATATGACGAAACATATACACAGGTCACGTGGAGAGGGAGCCCCCCCCCCCCCCCCACACACACACACACTACAACTCAGCTTGCTTTGCGCATGCGCGAATCTGGCAGCTTAGGCGCACCAGATAAATTTTTCCAGGTAGCGTCTGGCAGCTCGCTGCTACTGCTCGTACAGCAAGCAGCCCCACTTCGAGTAGCCAGAAAGCACTGCTCACTGCTCACACGTGACCTCAGCTCTGCGCATGTGCGTGAGCCCGCCGGTAACTGCTCAAACGGACCTTCTAGCACTGACTAACCACTTGCTGCATGGAGGGCGCCAGATAATTTCAAAGAACTTTCTCCAAAAAAGGATAAAGAAAAGTTCCATCTTAACTTTTTTTATGGCACAGTACATTTCTCTCTAAAAGTATTTAATTTGTGAAGGATAAGCTATAAAGTCAGCATATAGCATTTCTACATAATTTTCTACAACAGATGTGAAGAACGCTTCAAAAGAACATAAAAACTTTGCAATACTATGTATACAAAATACTGACAGTAGATACATACAAAAGTAGAAAATAATGCACATGTGAGCATTGTTATGTGTGTGTGTGTGTGTTTTACTGAATTCTAGTGATGAAATTTTAAACAAAGAAAAAAAGTGTGAAAATCTATAAGTTTACTAGAACCTAAATACAGGGTATCAAGTCTTCAGCCCATCAACACTTGCCCACCAGAATAACTCACCCATAAATTTACAAAGATAACATCTATGTCAAATTTCAGCTAAAAGCTAAAGTCTACTTGATTTCAGTGAAGAAAATATTACAGTATGCGGACAATAAAACAAGTAGTGCAACTTTCATTTCTCTTGAAAAGAACAGAAAATTATGAGTGTTTGTGAGATATTGTTGCTGATAATGATAATAATAATAATAATAATGCAAGTAGGTATGAACAGTGAGTGGACATCCACATAGTACACAGAATCTGTATAGTATCAAATGGAAGATATACACAAGGAAACTATGAAATAGAAGGTGATAGAGTGGCTAACCATAAGTTACATTAAAGGGTTGGAAGTCCAACACATTTAAAAGTAGGAAAAAAAACTGTTCCTAGCTTTCAGATCTGTGGGTTCCTTCCTTGGGGATGAAAGAGGGAAAGTTTAGGTAATCCTGCCTGAGGGGAGACTGTGACTTTTTTCCCAACAGCTTCACTACAGGTGAACCTGTTCTGCTCTGTGAGGAAGAAACTCAAGTTCTGAAAGTTAGCTACAGTTTTTCTCAGCTTTCAAATATGTCAGTTGGCAGTACTCAGTTATTTTGCCTCGCTAATGAATGTACCGAGCAGCCACTGTCTCCCTGCGATGTTAATCTGTGTAGTGGGAGGCTCTCGTATAGGCCACATGTAGAACTTCCGGAGAGCAGCCACTTAATGGTTTCAGTGCTGTTCTGTGGCTGTCATGCAGAAACTTTAAAGTGAGGTGCAAAGTGTGTATTAATGGATTTGAAAAAGTAAAGTAAGTGTGCAACAGTGATTGGATAGTTCAGACAATACACTCATTGCCCATCAAATACAGAAAGAGGCACATTAGTGAACTACTCGTTATACTGGTACATGTTTTAGTACACACCATATAAAACTGCAAGTCATTCCAGGCACCAATTGACTGTAGGCAGTCATTTGAAGCAGTTTTAGTGCACACGGTGTTGAAAACTCGTAAAAGAAGGTTTAACCCCGACCGAAATTAATTTGCAGCTTGTAAATGTGTATGGCGCCTCTTCACCTTCAGTTTTCCACCACGAAGAAATGGATGGTCATGTTTAAACGTGCCTGCAAAAGTGTCCGAGACGATCCGTGCGAAGGCGGCCCGAAAAGTGCAAGCACACTAGAAATTGTCGACAAAGTGCACGATATTATTTGTAAGATCGGCATATAAAGGCGTACGAAATTGCTAATGCTTCAGGGATATCAAAAGGATGTGTCGGTGACATCTCGCACCGGGAATTGAACGTGACGAAGTTTAGCACAAAGTGGGTGCTGTCTGTGCTCACTGTGAATCGCAAATGCTTTCGCGCGGCGCTTTCCGAAAAGTGCTCGCTGCATTTTGAGATAAACAGATGCGACTTTTTGTGGCGATACATAACAGTGGATAAAAAACGTTTATTCACCACTACAAACATAAATGCAAACAGCAGGGTATGCAGTGGACAGAAACCAGTTCTTCATATCCAAAGAAGTCAAGGATTTTGCCATCAATGGGAAACATTGTGGCGTCAGTGTTTTGGAATGTGAAAAGAATTTTGTTGATTGACCGTGCTGAAAAAGGTAAAACCGTAACTGGAGAATACTACCCTCAACTCGTAACAAAACTGGACGCAAGCATTTGTGAAAAACAGACCCGCCTTAAAAAAGAAAAAAGTCCCCTTCCGTCAGGACAATGCACCTGCTCATGAAAGTGTATTGGCAACGAGGAAATCGAAGGATTTGCACTATGAAGTGTGGGAACATCCACTCTATTCTCCAGATTTGACTCCCTAGGACTTCCATCTACTCTCAGAACCAAAGAAATTTCTCACTCGTGAGTGTTTTTGTCCAGTTGAGAAGCCTTTGTGGCTGTAGGTCGGTATTTTACAGCACTCTCGGAAATGTTATAGAGAAGTTATAATGGCATCAGAACACCGCTGAGTGAAATGTATCGAAATCAGAGGAGATTATGTTGAAAAATAAAACTTCTTTGAAAGCATAAACTATCGTTTTCACTTCCAGGCTGAGAACTTTTCAGACTGCTCTCATAACTGCAAAGAAAATTCGTGTCAGTGCAAGGGAATTACTACACCCAAAAACTCATAGCAGAATGCAAGGAAATGACAAGTGGCCAAGTACAAATACTAGCAGTCACTCATTGTGACGGCCGCTTCCCCAAACAACCAAACCAACCAATCACTTATTGTGGAATCGGATTTTAGTCTTGAAACATGCTCTCTCTCTCTCTCTCTCTCTCTCTCTCTCTCTCTCTCTCTCTCGAGCGCGCGCGCACCCCTCCCCCCCCACACACACAGGCACACAGAGAGAGAGAGGGGGTGGGGGAGGAGAAAAGGAAGAAGATAAAGAAAGAAACAAGGAGAAAATCAATAGAACCACAGGTGACTAGCTGTGGGAGAGGAGGAGATGGAAGAGGAGACAGGTAGGAAGTGAGGAAAGGGATCCATCAGTACAGTAAACTTCAGACAACACAGAAGTACATTCATCCTGTCAGCAACAACATCAGGACCTTGTAACTGTTTTTTAGCTGAAAGCTCAGCAATATTTTCCACCAGTCACACTTATGTGTCAGTCTCTTGCTCAACGCCTCAGCTGTATGATGAGTGGTTACCTGTACTCCTTCTACAGGGTGTATACGTGGACGACGAAAAAAAAATCCCGAATTTTTCCCGGATTTACCGGTTAAAAATACACTTTCTCCCAGATGAAACTACACTTTTTCCGTGTTAAGTAACAGAATACTTTTCGTCGGAACTGTAAAACTTATCAATCCTTTCAATGGTTGTGGTTTTATACACCGGCGTAGAATTTCCCGGTACTTTAGAAAACGAAACTCACGGGGGAAAAACACGTTTTGGAACGATGTCTGATGTGCAGCAACATGTACACTGCGTATTTCGTATTACGAAAGTATGAATTCGAATTCCACCAAACACCACATGTTACTTTCCGAAGGATTGAGACCGAGATTGCGATACGCTTTTGTAAGCCAGTCGTAGCTCATGTCAAGCGATGCCGCCAGCCGATGACAGCGGACATTCAGAGCGTAGGACACGTGATGTAGTCAGCCAATAGCAACAATCACTGTCAAGTAGCACGAACACACAAATAGGGCAAGGTAATGGTTACTAAAAGAAAAGGAAAGCTTTCACGTAGCTCATAACATTGGCCTCTAAGATTAATAAGTTGCAAGAGAAGCTAAGCTTTCACACATAATGTTGATCTTTATTGCGCGTGTTACACTTTGAGGGGGGTAGGACATCAAACGGTCCGCATCTCGTGGTCGTGCGGTAGCGTTCTCGCTTCCCACGCCCGGGTTCCCGAGTTCGATTCCCGCCGGGGCCAGGGATTTTCTCTGCCTCGTGATGACTGGGTGTTGTGTGCTGTCCTTAGGTTAGTTAGGTTTAAGTAGTTCTACGTTCTAGGGGACTTATGACCATAGATGTTAAGTCCCATAGGGCTCAGAGCCATTTGAACCATTTTTTTGGACGTCAAACGGGCCGACTTGGAGCAGGAGAGGCATCACAGGATATTTTAATTTCCAGTGTCTATATTTTTACAAATAAATTCATAAAACTTTGTCAGCATCACCAGAAAGGACTCAGAATTCACACTCACTGTAGTGGAATTTCGAAAACATAATGAAGTATATGTTCGTACGTGTAAAACATTAAAAGATCTTACATTGTGTCACAAAAGAAACAAGACGTTAGAGGATACTCCAAGAGCATTGGAATTTTGTGAACCCTACTAAGATGCATAATTCGGCTTAAAGTGCACTTTCATATGTCCAGATTCATATGTAAATTTTCTTGGAGTAACAGTACCGCATTAACTCATGTTTGGTTCTTTTTTATGGCATAATGCCAAACATGCTAGAAGATAAAAACGTGAACTTGAAATGTAGCGAACAGTTGAAACTAGGCAATAGTGTGGAATTAAACACTTCGTTCCAAATAAATTGACTGCCTCAGCAGGGAAGATTAATAAAAGTCAAATTTCTTTAACAAACCGACAAAGATAACTTAATTGTTCTGCAAGGCGATTAACGCTTGACTGTCAGAAAGGTAGAAACAAAATTAAATCTGAAACTAATAACTTATTTTAGCCTTCCGTAATTATGTGAATGTATTTTAATTCGCTTGATAGCTCCCGACCACAGATATCCGTTTTGTTTTCATTTGACGTGAGAGCAATAAACGAAGAGGGAACAACAAAATCACTTAACGTAAACACGGTCTCGTGGAGACTACCACCTCTCCACTATAACTCAGACTGCTCTGTGCATCAGGTCCGGATCTACGATATTTTCCGAACCGGGACAATATTAGATTGTGGCGCTCCCCCTCTCTCGAGCGTCTGAGGCTTTTCAAAAATATCTTCATATTGTTGCGCACATCTTTCTGAAGGATCTGTTACATAATATATATATGATTAATGGAACGTAAGAGGTGTTATTTGGTCTTAAGTGTACCTAAGTGCAGTGCCACGCCTCTTCACAGAATTCTTCCATCGCACGTCTCTGTATTTCGCTCTGTTGAATTCAAACGTGTAACATTTTGTAATGGGTGCCATCAGACTATATTCAGGCCAGTGGAAATTAAAATGTCCTGTGGTGCCTCTCTTGCTTCCAATTGGCCGGTTTGACATCCTGACCCTCTTAAAAAAAATCTCACAATTAGTAGTGTATGGGATTATTTGTAACCGGGAGGACAAGAGCTCTTCAGAAAATTTTCAGTTTTTACTGCCTACTAGCTAATAACGTGCTGCTCTGTGTGACATAAAATTAAATATAGGCTACATAAAACGAGTAAAGACAAGAGACAAGCAAGACAGTACAAATTTCTTCAATCCTTAAGTCCTAGCTTTTTTTCTCTCTAATCTTGCCACAGCTTTATATGGTGTACTTTCCTTTCTGGGAAAGAATCTATTACGCCATCAAAGTTCGTCAACGTTTTGCCACATGAAAAAACGCAGAAAAGCTGTTAATACAAATAGTACCCAAGACTGGTGTGGTTTCTCGATCTGATTACGTGTATTTTGTCACTGTCTGCTAGATAAAACGAAACAGGCCTGCCTAATATTGCAGCTATTGTTACAAACACCATATAAACGAGACTGTTTTAGCACAAATGGTCATTTTTATAACACGACATTATATAATTCACGAAGTACCAATATCAAATGCCTATTAGGCCTACTGCAACCAAAAGGTTTTATGTTAGGAAATAGTTTCACATTTCATTCATACTCTCTAGCTTCTGAAGCATGAGATCGAAAAGTAGTAGTACGAAATTTTTATATAAATTTGGAATCCTCATATTCTTCCGTAATTTGTGTGTCTCCGTTTCTTCTCCTTCCTCGTTCTAACGAACAATCTTGTCATCACTAATTATGTAACCATTCCTGCCAGTGTCAAAATTTATTCTCTGGTTAACTTCACTAACCCTGCCACAATCACCGGTTTAGTTATCCCACATTTGTTCTCCGGTTACGCGTTATTAAGTGCTCGTACAACGCGTTTTCCGCGCTACTCCCAGAATAGAACTACGAATTAGAAGTAATTTGAATTTTACCTAGAATACCTCCCTATAAAAAGTAAATATTTTCTTTGCTTTTAGTTTTTGGAATAAATGTCAAATGTTAAGAAACCGAGAACAAAGTTTACCACAGATCCTGATGTATGGATGGAACAGTTGCAAGAGCTGAGTGATGAAGATGCTTACTGCGATATTACTGACTCGAAGAATGAGGATTGTGTGCACAATAGTGGTTATGATTCAGGAACGGAACAATAATCACAGGAAGAAGTAATTCAACAGGACACATTTCTTCTATGAAAAGACAGAATTGCTCAATGGGGGATAAATAAATATCCTACCAATGTAAGAATATGAGCTTGTAATGTTATCACACATTTATGTGGACCAAAAAATGAAGCTCATATAACAAAGATAGAAACAGATATTACAAAATTATTGTTAAGTGAAAATATAATGTCCATTACTGCAACATGTACTAATATCTACATCAGTGAAGTTCGTTGTAACTTTTCTAGGGAAAAGGGTGCTAAGGAAACTGATGTTATAGAGCTGAGAGCCTTATTGGTTTGTAATGTCTGTGGATCTCTGAGATGTTCTAGAAAGGTTTTATCGAAGTTGTGGGATAACTCAAAGGGCAACAGACTTGAATTGTGTTATTTGTGCACGGGTAGAAACTGATTCAGGTTGCACTCGAGATGTTTCAGGTCTGATAGTATCCTCGACACAGGTGTTCACGGAGGGAATGACAAGTTGGCTGCTATCTACAGGTACTGGAGCTATTTACGAACAATTGCCAAAATATTATCACCTAGTGTATACCTTATCATATTTGTGTATTAAATTTATTATATTAACATTTAAATCAACTGCGAAAATCATCCATATACACCACTCAATGTGTCCAAATACCCCATTTTATGTTGTGGATGACACCTGTTATTCACACAAGTTACCTTTTTAGGAATTACTCGAGTAATGGAGGGTTAATAGAAAACAATATGAGCATGAAGAAGGTGAAACAGAAACTTTTGTGGGTAAACCTCACAATTCATCACTTAAGATGGTGGGGGGACAGTATTTTAACAACAGAAAGAAAATTGTAAAAGCATTTCAGGAATTATTTTAAAAAATGTTTAATATATTTATCTCAAAAGGGTAACTGTCTGGCTACAATTCCGAAGCTCCAGGTTTGTCATTGTTTTTAATCAAAACTTTTAATACATATGTGATGTGAACAGTGTTACTACTGTGCCCAAATTATATGAGAATCATAAATTTTCTTAGAAACAGAGCTAAAAAATGCATCACTTCATGAGTAGCAGTGTAAACAGGATGCATGAGATGTCAGCACTCTTAAGATCAAAGCTGACTTTATTCCATTTACCTGTCATGTTCTATAAATCTTGTCATGAAGTGGAGTCTGAAAGAATATGGAACTACTAGTCCACTCCTACATTAGCAGGCATAAGCAGCCACTGCCATCTACTTTTGTAAAGCACACTAACAACAAATTATATAACTTATGCTCATCTACTCACACTTATAATATTATGGGGATTATTCTAGATTATTTTAAATGTAGTAAGGAAAGTTCATGCTGAATGTAACTAATTTTGAGTGAGTGGTTGTCTGCACTACAAATTGTCTAGATTATCTGCACTACCATATAAAAGACAAGTCATCATTTAACGTTGTTGCCAAAAATCTAAAAAAATTCCTTGATCAATTTATTTAAAATTTTTACATGATATTCTAATAATTATTCTGATTGATACAGGCTACACATTTTTTAAACGTATACATGATACATATGTGCAATATGAAGGGCAAACATTGCTAGCAAAAATTTCAAAAAGTTATTGAACAATTTACTTGAACTTTTTACATGATACGCTAGTAAACATTTGGGTGAAGATAGATTGTATATATTTCTTAATATATATGGCATATAAATAATAATACGTGTAGACAATATATAAAAAGCAGAAATCAAGAACAGATCTTGACTGATTCACATAATATTTTTACATTATAGCCTAATAAACATTCAGATGGATATGGACTATATACTTTTAAATATATATGCTATATAAATATGTATATCTGTTCTATACAACTCTATAAAGACAAGTTGTTTAATGTTGTTACAAAAATTCTTGAAAAGTTTATGACTGATTTACTTCAAATTTTTACACACTGCTTGGACTGACATAAGCTATATGTATATTTTTAAATGCATAATATAAAAGTATATATTTAGTATATAATGGGAGAAAAATGCTTCAAAAAATCTGAAAAACTTTCTGACAGATTGACTTCGGGTTTTTACATGGTTCTCTAATAAACATTTCCACAGACATACACACTATATTTTTTTAAAACATTAATGGGCAGATTGTCTGTTCAAACTGACTGTGAGAAAGAAAATGCTGTGCTGTGAAACTGTGCAGTTTAGGTTTTTTCCTTGCAGCTAATTTGAACTATGATTACTGGGCATTTAAATGATTAGACAAATTGTTTCTCCTATATACAGGGTGAGTCACTAACTATTGCCACCTAGAATAACTCCGAAAGTATGATAGTAGCTGAAAAGTTTGTGGGACAAATGTTGCATGGGATAACAGAGGCCATAATGCGACGTGGTCTTTTCTAGCTATGTGAGGCCACGCCAGAGATATGGAGGTCAACTTTGTTTTTTAAAGGGGTGCTATAGTTTGGTACTTATTTTCTGATAGCGACTATGGAGATAAATCCAATCATGTGTAAGGTCTTTGAAGGTCACAAAGGTCCATTTACAGAATGTATTCAAAGTGATGACCATTGGTATCATTGCAGTGCTGCAATCCTCTTATCATAGATTGAGTGGTATTCCTTATCACTTCAGCACTTACCAAAGCACATGCTTTCTCGTATATCGTGCAAATAGTAAATATTTGCCGAATATGGCATATCCATCATGGCTAACACTTGGTTCAAGAATCATAAAAGAAGGCTGTATACATGGAAGAATCATGGAGATACTAGAAGGTATCAGATAGATTATATAATGGTAAGACAGAGACTTAGGAACCAGGTTTTAAATTGTAAGACATTTCCAGGGGCAGATGTGGACTCTGACCACAATCTATTGGTTATGACCTGTAGATTAAAACTGAAGAAACTGCAAAAAGGTGGGAATTTAAGGAGATGGGACCTGGATAAACTGAAAGAACCAGAGGTTGTACAGAGTTTCAGGGAGAGCATAAGGGAACAATTGACAGGAATGGGGGAAAGAAATACAGTAGAAGAAGAATGGGTAGCTTTGAGGGATGAAGTAGTGAAGGCAGCAGAGGATCGAGTAGGTAAAAAGACGAGGGCTAGTAGAAATCCTTGGGTAACAGAAGATATATTGAATTTAATTGATGAAAGGAGAAAATATAAAAATGCAGTAAATGAAGCAGGCAAAAAGGAATATAACCGTCTCAAAAAATGATATCGACAGGAAGTGCAAAATGGCTAAGCAGGGATGGCTAGAGGACAAATGTAAGGATGTAGAGGCTTATCTCACTAGGGGTAAGATAGATACAGCCTATAGGAAAATTAAAGAGACCTTTGGAGATAAGAGAACCACTTGTATGAACATCAAGAGCTCAGATGGAAACCCAGTTCTAAGCAAAGAAGGGAAAGCAGAAAGGTGGAAGGAGTATATAGAGGGTCTATACAAGAGTGATGTACTTGAGGACAATATTATGGAAATGGAAGAGGATGTAGATGAAAATGAAGTGGGAGATACGATACTGCGTGAAGAGTTTGACAGAGCACTGAAAGACCTGAGTCGAAACAAGGCCCCGGGAGTAGACAAAATTCCATTAGAACTACTGATGGCCTTGGGAGACGCAGTCCTGAGAAAACTCTACCATCTGGTGAGCAAGATGTATGAGACAGGCGAAATACCCTCAGACTTCAAGAAGAATATAATAATTCCAATCCCAAAGAAAGCAGGTGTTGACAGATATGAAAATTACCGAACTATCAGTTTAATAAGTCACAGCTGTAAAATACTAACGGGAATTCTTCACAGACGAATGGAAAAACTAGTAGAAGCCTACCTCGGGGAAGATCAGTTTGGATTCCGTAGAAATATTGGAACACGTGAGGCAATACTGACCTTACGACTTATCTTAGAAGAAAGATTAAGGAAACGCAAACCTACATTTCTAGCATTTGTAGACTTAGAGAAAGCTTTTGACAATGTTGACTGGAATACTCTCTTTCAAATTCTAAAGGTGGCTGGGGTAAAATACAGGGAGCGAAAGGCTATTTACGATTTGTACAGAAACCAGATGGCAGTTATAAGAGTCGAGGGGCATGAAAGGGAAGCAGTGGTTGGGAAAGGAGTGAGACAGGGTTGTAGCCTCTCCCCGATGTTATTCAATCTGTATATTGAGCAAGCAGTAAAGGAAACAAAAGAAAAATTCGGAGTAGGTATTAAAATCCATGGAGACGAAATAAAAACTTTGAGGTTCGCCGATGACGTTGTAATTCTATCAGAGACAGCAAAGGACTTGGAAGAGCAGTTGAACAGAATGGACAGTGTCTTGAAAGGAGGATATAAGATGAACATCAACAAAAGCAAAACGAGGATAATGGAATGTAGTCGAATTAAGTCGGGTGATGTTGAGGGAATTAGATTAGGAAATGAGGCACTTAAAGTAGTAAAGGATGTTTGCTATTTGGGGAGCAAAATAACTGATGATGGTCGAAGTAGAGAAGATATAAAATGTAGACTGGCAATGGCTAGGAAAGCGTTTCTGAAGAAGAGAAATTTGTTAATATCGAGTATAGATTTAAGTGTCAGGAAGTCGTTTCTGAAAGTATTTGTGTGGAGTGTAGCCATGTATGGAAGTGAAACATGGACGATAAATAGTTTAGACAAGAAGAGAATAGAAGCTTTTGAAATGTGGTGCTACAGAAGAATGAAGATTAGATGGGTAGATCATATAAGTAATGATGAAGTATTGAATAGAATAGGGGAGAAGAGGAGTTTGTGGCACAACTTGACTAGAAGAAGGGACCGGTTGGTAGGACATGTTCTGAGGCATCAAGGGGTCACAAATTTAGCATTGGAGGGCAGCGCAGAGGGTAAAAATCGTAGAGGGAGACGAAGAGATGAATACACTAAGCAGATTCAGAAGGATGTGGGTTGCAGTAAGTACTGGGAGATGAAGAAGCTTGCACAGGATAGAGTAGCATGGAGAGCTGCATCAAACCAGTCTCAGGGCTGAAGACCACAACAACAACATGGCATATCCATCTCATGTGCCATTGACATGTAAGCACCATTTGGCATTTTTTGCAATACAACACTAATAGGAACGGTAAGACTAGTATCGTTAAATCAAGCGAATGTGAATGATGTATTCCTTCAAAGAACAAGTCAATATGTTTCTCATTTACAGAGAATGCCAATGAAATTCAGTGAGAGCTAGAGACTTATACGCTGAAAGATATCCTCAATGTACTCATACACGTCATATATTTAAATATGTGTATGATAAATTGAGAACAACGGGATTTTTAATGCTTCAGAAACATATCCGGCAAAGGAAACTTAGTAACGAGGAAGTGGAAATTGGTACTCTTGCCACTGTGGTTCGAGATCCTTGTGTTAGTTCGAGTCAAATCCCACGGGAATCTTGCATGAGCCAGAGTAGTGTTGTTCATGTTCTGCATCACCATAAATATCATGCTTACCATATCAGTTTCCAGCAAGAATTAACTGGTACGTATTGTATGCGTCACATTGAATTTTTCCAAAGGGCTCAACTTCAGATACAGAGGGATGACACATTTATTAATGTGATTTTATTTACTGATGAGGCTACATTCATGAATCATAGAAACATTAATATGCATAACATGCATTATCGGGCAACTGAAAATCCACGTTAGCTGCGGCAAGTTGCACACCAAAACCTGTGGTCGCTGAATGTGCGGTGTGGGATTCTGGAGGGCAGAATTATAGACCCCTATTTCATGGAAGGAAATCTTAATGGTAGGAAGTACATCACATTCCTGCAAGAAATATTAGGTCTATTATTGCAAGAAATACCTTTAGGAACAAAGAACAGAATGTGGTATAAACACAATGGGTGTCCGGCACATTTTTCGATGGCTAGAAATGAGTTGCAGAGACAATTCCCAAATCGTCAGATCGGATGTGGAGGAGATGTCTCGTGGCCGGCTGATTCGCCAGACTTGCCACCTCTGGATTTTTTTTCTTGTGGGGATTCGTAAAAGCACATTGTTTATGAAAACGTTCCAACTACACCTAAAGATATGCGGGAAGGAATTGTCAGGGCACGTGCTTCGATAAGTGCCGATGTGATAGGGAATACCACTCAATCCGTGATAAGAAGATTGCAGCACTGCATTGATACCAATGGTCATCACTTCGAACACCTTCTGTAAACGGGCGTTCAAGTCACCTTTGTGACCTACGTTGACCTTCAAAGACCTTACTGTTACACATGATTGGATTCACCTCCATAGTCGCTATCAGAAAATAAGTACCAAACTACAGCATCCCATTTAAAAAAACAAAGTGGACCTTCATATTTCTGAAGTGACCCCCACCTAGCAACAAAACCCCAACACCATATCATGGCCCCCGTTGTCCCATGCAACTTTTGTCTCACAAACTTTTCAGCTCCTATCATACTTTTGGAGTTATTCTAGGTGGCAATACTTTGTGACTCACCCTGTGCATTCTTTCTCCTTATATATGCACAATTTAAACAAACATTGTGCACACAAAAATGTGCTTTTTTTTTCTTCCCTACAGTCACTTTTAACAGAAAAGACAAAAGTTATATTTATTGCTAATTTTATAATCTTACCCATTCGTCGATTTGACCTGTTAAAGCTACTATCCTCACAGATCTAACAGCCATAGTGATCTCTCTCAAACCCGTATACAACCAATTTACCAATTCATTCTAAGCGATCTCAGTTCACAATCAAAGTTTTGTTTGCGAGAACAATAAACAAGGCTGAAGGTCAGAAAGAGGTGGGAAAATGGGATGCAAAGGGGGGAGGGGGGAGGAGAAATAAACAGACATAGTGATGGGGGAGGAGGACATAGACAGAGAGAGGGTGGACAGGAGAAGATGGAGACGGCCAGGGAGTGGGGGAGCAAGTAATGCGGAGAGAGGATGGAAAAGGCCAGTAGGAAGCATATCCAATTCCCTTACACACTTAGGAATTAGGAAACAATGCCAAGTTTGCTATATATATATATATATATATATATATATATATATATATATATATATATATATATATATATATATATATATATATATATATATATATATATATATATATATATATATATATATATATATATATATATATGCTTTCGCAACAAACTGTTGCCTCATCAGGAAAGAGGGAAGGAGAGGGAAAGACGAAAGGATGTGGGTTTTAAGGGAGAGGGTAAGGTGTCATTCCAATCCCGGGAGCGGAAAGACTTACCTTAGGGGGAAAAAAGGACAGGTATCCACTCGCACACACACACACATATCCATCCGCGCATACACAGACCCAAGCAGACATTTGTAAAGGCAAAGAGTTTGGGCAGAGATGTCAGTCGAGGTGGAAGTACAGAGGCAAAGATGTTGTTGAAAGACATGTGAGGTATAAGCAGCAGCAAATTGAAATTAGCGGAGATTGAGGCCTGGCGGATAACGAGAAGAGAGGATATACTGAAGGGCAAGTTCCCATCTCCAGAGTTCTGACAGGTTGGTGTTAGTGGGAAGTATCCAGATAACCCGGATGGTGTAACACTGTGCCAAGATGTGCTGGCCGTGCACCGAGGCATGTTTAGCCACAGGGTGATCCTCATTACCAACAAACACTGTCTGCCTGTGTCCGTTCATGCAAATGGACAGTTTGTTGCTGGTCATTCCCACATAGAAAGCTTCGCAGTGTAGGCAGGTCAGTTGGTAAATCACGTGGGTGCTTTCACACGTGGCTCTGCCTTTGATCGTGTACACCTTCCGGGTTACAGGACTGGAGTAGGTGGTGGTGGGAGGGTGCATGGGACAGGTTTTACACCGGGGGCGGTTACAAGAGTAGGAGCCAGAGGGTAGGGAATGTGGTTTGGGGATTTCATAGGGATGAACTAAGAGGTTACGAAGGTTAGGTGGATGGCGGAAAGACACTCTTGGTGGAGTGGGGAGGATTTCATGAAGGATGGATCTCATTTATGGATCTCATTTCAGGGCAGGATTTGAGGAAGTCATATCCCTGCTGGAGAGCCACATTCAGAGCCTGATCCAGTCCCGGAAAGTATCCTGTCACAAGTGGGGCACTTTTGGGGTTCTTCTGTGGGAGGTTCTGGGTTTGAGGAGATGCGGAAGTGGATCCACACGGGCTGTTCAGAGCATCCTCCTACAGGCCAACCGCAAATTAGAACAGCATGCCACCCTCCACCTCAAAAAACTATCCAATCTCCTGGTTTCCCACCTCCGGAAAGGCAACTCCCTCACCCTTCACAACCTTTCCAGCAAACCTCAACCTCCTCTCATTGCACACAGACCCAGTCTCTCCCATCTACTCAATCTCCCACTTCCAGCCCCACTCCCCCCAAAACCTCAAAATTCCAATCAACACAATCTAGAACCACAACACCCTAATTCAGAAGTTAACCTTTCTTCCAAACCTCTCTCCCAATCCGAAACCTCTGTCCTATCCAAAGGCCTCACCTTCAGCCCCACTCCCAGATTCAACCAAACAGCCCTCGTCAAAGATTTACTGTCCTACACTCGTACTCTCTGCTGGAAATATCACTTTGCCATGAAGAAAAATGATCCTAATCCTACTCCTAATGGTCCAACTCCCCAAGACACTATCCAAATTGAACACTGCCTGGAACAGTTCTGTCCTCCGTCTCAGCGGGACCCATCTCCTCTTCCTCAAAAACACCCTCTCCAAACTTTCCAGGAATTTCTGACTTCCAGCTTTGCCTCTCAATCCTTCGTAAAAAACCTTAATCCTACTCCCAACATCACCACTGCTGAAGCCCAGGCTATCCGTGATCTGAAGGCTGACCGGTCCATCGTCATTCTTCCAGCGGACAAGGGTTCCACGACCGTGGTACTTGATCGTCGGGAGTATGTGGCTGAGGGACTGTGTCAGCTTTCAGACAACACTACATACAAAGTTTGCCAAGGTAATCCCATTCCTGATGTCCAGGCGGAGCTTCAAGGAATCCTCAGAACCTTAGGCCCCCTACAAAACCTTTCACCTGACTCCATCAACCTCCTGACCCCACCGACACCCCACACCCCTACCTTCTACCTTCTTTCTAAAATTCACAAACCCAATCATCCCAGCCATCCCATTGTAGCTGGTTACCAAGCCCCCACAGAACGTATCTCTGCCTACGTAGATCAACACCTTCAACACATTACCTGCAGTCTCCCATCCTTCATCAAAGACACCAACCACTTTCTCGAATGCCTGGAATCCCTACCCAGTCTGTTACCCCCGGAAACCATCCTTGTAACCATTGATGCCACTTCCTTATACACAAATATTCCGCACGTCCAGGGCCTCGCTGCAATGGAGCACTTCCTTTCACGCTGATCACCTGCCACCCTACCTAAAACCTCTTTCCTCATTACCTTAGCCAGCTTCATCCTGACCCACAACTTCTTCACTTTTGAAGGTCAGATATACCAACAATTAAAGGGAACAGCCATGGGTACCAGGATGGCCCCCTCGTACGCCAACCTATTCATGGGTCGCTTAGAGGAAGCCTTCTTGGTTACCCAGGCCTGCCAACCCAAAGTTTGGTACAGATTTATTGATGACATCTTCATGATCTGGACTCACAGTTAAGAAGAACTCCAGAATTTCCTCTCCAACCTCAACTCCTTTGGTTCCATCAGATTCACCTGGTCCTACTCCAAATCCCATGCCACTTTCCTTGATGTTGACCTCCACCTGTCCAATGGCCAGCTTCACACGTCCGTCCACATCAAACCCACCAACAAGCAACAGTACCTCCATTATGACAGCTGCCACCCATTCCACATCAAACGGTCCCTTCCCTACAGCCTAGGTCTTCGTGGCAAACGAATCTGCTCCAGTCCGGAATCCCTGAACCATTACACCAACAACCTGAAAACAGCTTTCGCATCCCGCAACTACCCTCCAGACCTGGTACAGAAGCAAATAACCAGAGCCACTTCCTCATCTCGTCAAACCCAGAACCTCCCACAGAAGAACCCCAAAAGTGCCCCACTTGTGACAGGATACTTTCCGGGACTGGATCAGACTCTGATGTGGCTCTCCAGCAGGGATACGACTTCCTCAAATCCTGCCCTGAAATGAGATCCATCCTTCATGAAATCCTCCCCACTCCACCAAGAGTGTCTTTCCGCCGTCCACCTAACCTTCATAACCTCTTAGTTCATCCCTATGAAATCCCCAAACCACCTTCCCTACCCTCTGGCTCCTACCCTTTAACCACCCCCGGTGTAAAACCTGTCCCATACACCTTCCCACCACCACCTACTCCAGTCCTGTAACCCGTACACGATCAAAGGCAGAGCCACGTGTGAAAGCACCCACGTGATTTACCAACTGACCTGCCTACACTGCGAAGCTTTCTATGTGGGAATGACCAGCAACAAACTGTCCATTTACATGAACGGACACAGGCAGACAGTGTTTGTTGGTAATGAGGATCACCCTGTGGCTAAACATGCCTCGGTGCACGGCCAGCACATCTTGGCACAGTGTTACACCGTCCGGGTTATCTAGATACTTCCCACTAACACCAACCTGTCAGAACTCTGGAGATGGGAACTTGCCCTTCAGTATATCCTCTCTTCTTGTTATCCGCCAGGCCTCAATCTCCGCTAATTTCAATTTGCCGCCGCTCATACCTCACCTGTCTTTCAACAACATCTTTGCCTCTGTACTTCCACCTCGACTGACATCTTTGCCCAAACTCTTTGCCTTTATAAATGTCTGCTTGTGTCTGTGTATGTGCGGATGGATATGTGTGTGTGTGCGAGTGTATACCTGTCCTTTTTTCCCCCTAAGGTAAGTCTCTCCGCTCCCGGGATTGGAATGACACCTTACCCTCTCCCTTAAAACCCACATCCTTTCGTCTTTCCCTCTCCTTCCCTCTTTCCTGATGAAGCAACCGTTTGTTGCGAAAGCTTGAATTTCGTGTGTATGTTTGTGTTTGTTTGTGTGCCTATCGACCTGCCAGCACTTTCGTTTGGTAAATCACATCATCTTTGTTTTTAGATATATTTTTCCCACGTGGAATGTTTCCCTCTATTATTTATATATATATCTAAAAACAAAGATGATGTGACTTACCGAACGAAAGCGCTGGCAGGTCGATAGACTCACAACAATACACACAAAATTCAAGCTTTCGCAACAAACTGTTGCCTCATCAGGAAAGAGGGAAGGAGAGGGAAAGACGAAAGGATGTGGGTTTTAAGGGAGAGGGTAAGGAGTCATTCCAATCCCGGGAGCGGAAAGACTTACCTTAGGGGGAAAAAAGGACGGGTATACACTCGCACACACACACATATCCATCCACACATATACAGACACAAGCAGACATCTGTCTGCTTCACGTAATTTTTGTTTGTCTGCAAGGCTTTGGCTGTGTTTATGTTTGCTGTGAAGCTCCCTTTGCTTCCGCAGCAGTTTTCTAACTCGGTTGTTGTACCAAGGTGGTTCTTTTCCATTTCTTATGATCTTGCTTGGCACATACTCATCTAATGCATATTGTACGATGGTTTTGAACTTTGTCCACTGATCCTCAACACTATCTGTACTTGAGACAAGACTTTTGTGTTGAGCCGTCAAGTACTCTGAAATCTGCTTTTTGTCACTTTTGCTAAACAGAAAAATCTTCCTACCTTTTTTAATATTTCTATTTATAGCTGAAGTAATCGATGCTTTATGATCGCCGATTCCCTGTTCTGCGTTGTTTCAGATAGTTCAGGTCTGTTTGTCACCAGAAGGTCTAATATGTTATCGCCACGAGTCGGTTCTCTGTTTAACTGCTCAAGGTAGTTTTCAGATAATGCACTTAAAAAAATTTCACTGGATTCTTTTTCCCTATCACTTGTTATAAATGTGTGAGTCTCCCAGTCTATATCTGGCAAATTAAAATCTCCACCCAGAACTATAACATGGTGGGGAAATCTACTTGAAATATTTTCCAAATTATCCTTCAGGTGCTCAGCCACAACAGCTGCTGAGCCAGGGGGCCTATAGAGACATCCAGTTACCATGTCTGAGCCTGCTTTAACCATGACCTTAACCCAAATTATTTCACATTTTGGATCTCCGTCAATTTCCTTCGATACTATTGCACTTTTTATCGCTATAAACACACCTCCCCCTTCACTGTCTTCCCTTGTCTCTACATAAGGGGCATTTCACACCAACACTGGCTGTCTTGAGGGTGGCATCTGGTGGGGTAAGCACCTTACAAAAAAGTCATTTTGCTATATGAAATTCTTTGTACTTTCAAATCAAAAACTGCAGTTTTTAGTATATTGTGGGTGTAGTCTAAAAATGTTGTGCAGTTTCATGTAAAGCAGTGTAAAGTGAACTTATGTTGGATACTTTTTTGTTGTTTATACAGGGTGTTTCAGAAGTGATGGTCAATATTCAGAGGTGCGACAGGAACGACCATTTGAAACAAAAAAGTCTAGTAAACATGGGGTCTAAAACACATACCTTAAGAGCTATTATTAATTCTTTACCTTTGATACTGTGAAACAAATCTCTTCTACTGCAAGCTCTTTGCTTTCCATATTTTGGGAAGAGGCAGTATGAACCACAACAACAACAAAAGTCCAGTAAACATGTGCTCTAAAATGCATACGTTAAGAGCTATGAGCACTTTTTCATCTTCCCTATTTTGAAACATAACTCTTCTAATGAACAAATGCTCATAATTTTTAAGGTATGCATTTTATAACACATGTTTACTGGACATTTTTTTCTTGTTTTGGTCCATACTGCCACTTTCCAAAATATGGAAAGCAAAGAGCTTGCAGTAAATGAGATTTGTTTCACAGTATCATAGATCAAGAATTGCTAATAGCTCTTAAGGTATGTGTTTTAGACTCCATGTTTACTCAACTTTTTTGTTTCAAATGCTCATTCCTGTCATATCCCTGAATATTGACTATCATTTCTGAAATACCTGTATGTGTCAAAGTATATCGTTGGTTGGTTGATTTGGTGAAAGGGATAGAAAGACGAGATCATCGGTTCCATCGGATTAGCAAAGGATGGGGAAGGAAGTCGGCTGTGCCCTTTGAAAGGAACCATACCAGCATTTGCCTGATTCAGGGAAATCACAGAAGACCTAGATCAGGATGGCCGTACACGGGTTTGAACTGTCGTCCTCCTGAATGTGAGTTCAGTGTACTTAATTGAAACATCATGTGTAAACAGAGAAATAACCAAAGTTAACAAGTATTTTGAAACAATCTGCAAACAGTGTAAAAATGTAATGCTTTTATATATTAAGTAATGTATAAGTTGTAACCATCAACCCCCTGACAATTGTTATTGCTCAAGAACTTGTCATACAAGACATGGTCAAGGCCTAAGTGGTTTAGGAAAGACACTGCTGGCCCAAAAAATTACTGAGTATGGTAAATAATAAATTATCTTGCATCAGCAATTCGGAACATATGTCTCAAAACTCAGAACCAGATCAGGGAAACGTATAAAACAAAGAGCTTTAGATCATAATACAGAAAACACACTTAAAGTAAATAATCAAACTAAGCGCAACATAAGCAATGTACCACCTTGCAACAAAAATGAATTACGTTTGTTACGTATAAATGTACAGTCCCTAAGAAACAAAGTCAATGAACTAGAGTACTGGCTGGAGGAAATTCAGTGTGACATTCTCTGTGTGAATGAAAATTTGATTAAAAGTGCAGAAATAACCCTATTTGTACCATTTGGCTACTCACTGGCAACAAGCTACTGTAGACCAAACAATTCCCACGATGGAGTGTCCATTTATATCGACAAAAACTTGAATCTAAAATATTCAGTCATAGACCTCACAAGCCTGTCTGTTGAAGGACTATTCGAAGCATCTGCCTCAGTTACACACACTCAGAAACTCATAATTGCAACAGTTTACTGACCACCAGTTTCTGATGAGATATTCACAGAAAAACTCTCTGAATTAATCTTACTGACTACCAAATACAAGCAGTATAAAACATTTATCACAGGAGACATTAATATAGATTAAGAGCAAAGAGAAAAACTGTGGTATACATTCTAAATATCTTAAGATCAATGAATTACTACTGATTAAATGAAAAACCGGCCAGAATGGAGGTATACCTTGACATTACAATTAGCAATGTGTGTAGGAATCAAGTAGAATGAGATACCATCAAATTAGGACTATCTGACCATGATGGCATATGGCTCAAAATTGGAAATCTGACACTTGATGATACCAGGATGCTAACTACATATAGAGCTCTCAAGGAAGAGAACATTGAAGTAATGAGAAATGAACTGGGTAGAATAGAATAGGCTAGAATACTAACCATTGACAAAGATATAAATGAAAGCTTTTCTGCATTAACATCCAATATAAAAAATACATTAGACAGTAACTGCCCTCTTATTACTAAGACATGTAACTGTAGCAATATGCAGAAACAACAACACAAAAAAGAATCCTTCTACTCATGCTGAAGGACAGAATTGAAGGCAATCAAGAAAACAAGAATAGATATATAAACTTAAGAAAAATGTACAAATCTGAAATTAAAGCAGCAAAAATGAAAGCAAATGAGGAGTATATTTTAAATTCTAAAAACAAATGTAAAGCTGCTTGGAACACAGTTAAAAGCGAGATAAACATGGGGAAAGAAGAAATCAGTAACCCAATTAATTGCAACACTCTCAACAAACACTTCATAAATTCAGTAAATGCTCAGGTACCAAAAAGTGATGATTTAACTGATGCAGAAGCTTTTCTTTCGCAATCACAGAATAAAACAGATAAAAGATTTACCTGAAGTAGAATAACTGCTACAGATATAAATAACTCTGTAAACAAGTTGAACAACTCTAGAACAGATTACTACTATGGATAACTTTGTAATAAAGGCTATAATTAAGGAAATAAGTCCTCTACTCTACCTTGCAAATAAAATCCTTGATGATGGCGTTTTCCCTGATTGCCTTAAAATTACAGTTACACTCCCCATATACAAAAAGGGTGACAGAGAAATGCCAGATAACTATGGACCAATATCAATTGTCCCTTTACTCGCCAAAATCATAGAGAGCTGCTCACACACACAGATTTACATGTATTTTGAGAGCAATAAATTACTTAATGACAGCCAGTTTGGATTTAGAACTAATCAGTCAACCATAGAAGCTACTGAAAGCCCGATAACTGAAATGCACAACGCTTTTGAAAGGAAACTGGCTACCTGTGCAACACTCATAGACTTAAGCAAAGCATTTGATTAAGTATCATATGGGATACTTGTTAAAAAAATTAGAATATTATGGTATTGCAGACAAACCACTTAATTTGTTTAAGTCATACCTAAATAACAGGTAACAGCGTGTATGTGAACAATGAAAGGTCAGATTTAATGAAAATTAAGAGAGGAATTCCACAGGGCTCCATTCTTGGACCCTTCCTCTTTATTATCTATGTTAATGACTTCTCAAACTATATAGCCTGCAAAAATGTTTTATATGCTGATGATATGTTCTCCACAGGTGAGAGTATGCATGAGGTGGTAAACAAAAAAAATGAACTTTTTGAAAAATGTAGGGTGTGGTGTATTGCTAACGAGCTATGTATAAACAATACAAAAACAGAGGAAATTTATTTTAATCTGAAAGTACGGAAAGCAGAGAATCACATTGTCAAACTACTGGGACTACAAATAGACCAAAGGCTCTCATGGGATGACCATTTAAGCTATCTGACAGGAAAACTTGCATGCGTAATATTCCTGCTGTATAAACTAAGAAATTCTGTCAGTAAAAGTTTATTGATGCTTTGCTGCTATGCATTCTTTCAGTCACAGCATGGGATTCTGTTATGGGGTAATTCACCAGGCACAAACTGTGTATTCAGATGGCAAAAAAAAGCAATTAGATGTTTACAAGGATTGGGTCCAAGAGAAAGCTGTGAGGAGCACTTCAGTATATTAAACATAATGACACTCCCAAGTCTCTATATGTATAACTGCTTAATATAGATAAAAGAAAATATACAATAATTTACCCAGAGAAAGAATTTACATTGGCACAGCACTCGAAACAACTGCATGCTTGATATACTGTATTCTATGCTGTCACTGACACACAGCAGTCACAAACACATAAGTCTAAAGTTATATAATAAACTGCCACAATCCGTCAAAACCCTCACCCACTTTAAATTTAAGGAAGTATTAGACACATGGCTCAAGAATAAAGCATATTACTCAGCTGAAGAATATCTTGGAAGTAATTTGATAGGAATGTATAAACAATGAAATAATGTAACTATCATTAACTAAATGTGTAAAACCATATAATTAATTCTTGAACGTAAACTGTATAATGATTATTGCTGAAATTGTCTGATTAGTAAGAAGTTTATGTATTTGTGTATATGTATAATGATGATGTGAGTAAAATGTACAAATTACTAACTACTAAAAAGATGTATGTATATATATGTATAATGTAAGAAATAGTAACAACTATACTTATACGAAATATGTAAAATGTATTTTGACGAAGCCAGTTGCGTGGTAAACATGCTGAACGGCTAATAAATAAACATATGAAACACCTCACTCAGTCAAAGTGTATGAATGTGTCAAAGCATATAAATAAACTGTAAAAACTTTACTGACTTATAGAATTCATTTAATATAAGCAGCACACCCTCCTATAACAAGGAAAGAAGGAAACCAGCTGAAAATGGCCCTGTTGAGTCACAAAGAAGGCCAGTATACTGCTCTTTAAAAGAGTCTGATAGAAAAGTGGGGAACCAGCTGCCTCATCCTCATTCCGCCTTCCTCACTAAAAGTTTTGCAATACAAACATATTTGAGGTTTCTTGTGTTGAAAGAGAGTAACAGAGAGACAGTGATAATAGAGGAGAGAGGAGACATTGCCAGGGGGAGATGAACAGATTGTGATGGTCTGTGAGAGATAGTGGCAGTAAATGAGAGAGAGAGAGAGAGACGGGTAGAGACAGTGGCAGTAGGAGAAAAAGTGAGAGGAGACAGTGGAAATGAAGAGGAAAGACGAGTTGTGACCATTCATAAGATTGCAAAAGGAGGGGAGGGGGGGGGGGGGGTTAAAATCCGAAACAAACCATCCACGAGGACATGTGTGGAGAGACAGTGGTGGCTAGAAAAAGAGCAGACTGTAAGCTAGAAAGAAAGAGACAGTGGCAATGGGGGACAAAAAGAATGGCACAAAGGAAATGGCAGTGGGACAGAGAGATAGTGAAAATGACAAAGAAGGAGACAGTGGTAAGGAAAAGCGAGAGAAAGGGATGAAGACAATGACAGTGAGAGGGACGAACAGGAGAAAGCGCCAATAGGAGAAAAAAAAGAGACAGTGGGAGAGAAACATAAACAAATAGTGACAGCAAGAAGGAGATCCCGAGTATTAAGGTTTCTCTGGAAAGAGAGACTGGGTGAAAGGATTTACAGTGCTCTGTTTTAAGAAAGCCTGAATGTGTTCACTTGCCAAAATTTTTGGTGAGGAAGGTGGAATGAGAATTGTGGCAGCAGATTGCCCACTCTGATGTTAGATTCCTTTAAAGAGGAGCAGATTTACCTTTTTTGTACTCTTGACACGACCATTTTCAGCTGGTATACATACTCACCAGAATATAAAACTCCTTTCTGAAACCTATGTAGTCTATATAAAATTATTTTTACATCTAATAATGTTGCTGTGAATTACACACTTTATGCTATATTCAGTCTTACTCTTAAGTGCAAATAATGAGTAAATTTATTGACACGTGATTGTAAGAAACCTAAGGTCTCTGATGAGGCTTCTGCAAAACGTTCAGTTCTTAATAAAAACCTTACTTTGCACTTCTGTAGAATAATTATTTTTTTGACCTCACCTGCATTGCTCTAGAAGACTGTGTCTTCGGGACAAGAAATGAGAAACATCTCAAAGAGCAAAACGGGCAGAACTCAGACATCTGTTCATCAGTGTGCTGACACAACCTCTGTTCGTTATCCGTCCGGATGCTCGGGAACTTCTCACGTGGGGCCTCATCCATTGAGCACCCACTGATCTCTACTTCTGGTACCTGTAAGTTATTTTTTTAAGCTCGTTGCATTATTCTCCTGGCTGTTTCTGGTATGGATGCGTTTTTGGCCCTTTTCACTGTAATGTCAACAGCAAAGCACCCTTCAACATGTTTTGCAAATTTTTTTTGCAAACCATTTGTGCAACCCAAGTACAGGAGCGAGCTCAGTGCCGAAACGTGTGATACACCACATTTAAAATATCTGACTTTAAAATCGATGTTACCCCTGTGGTACGATTTGTTATTGTGATCTTCTGTTTTTGTTGTTAACATATGCCTCCACACATGTCAGATAAATGCTTTGAATGCCATATAATATTAGTTTCTCTAATAGAACTTTATGATACAAACAATTGAGATCACAGAGAATGTAAGTAAGGTAATTTTTTGTTTACTTCTACAAGAATTAACTGGTGAGATTTAAAAAGAAAAAGGGTGCAACAAAGGGAGGTGGGTGAAGGTACCCGTCGTTTATCTCATCATTGATAGATTGTTGTCTTTACTGCACCACGCTGCAGTCTTTCAGGAAATAACACTTGACCTGTCGACAGATTACGAAGGTAACTTAAGGGGGTTCAGGACTAAGTACAAGATTTTAGTACTTTGATTGAAATACTGTTGTAGATAGAAGAATACTGACTTTTAGTGATCTGTCTAACGGATGGTTTGCTAGAACTGATGTGTGGTGGAGGAGTAAGCAACACTTTGCTTACTAAGTAAATATAATTGATCTGCCTTTGATTGATAGTTTTTCTCTCCCTGTGTATTGAGCTACTTTTACAAAGAAGTCACTGCATTTAGTGACCAGTTATTTGAATTTAACATCACTTGACCTTTTTGCAAAAAGTCTAGGGTTACTATTAATTCTGTCTCACATGTCACTAATGAACAGTATGGGCAGCAAGGACCTCAACATAAGTTTCCTGGGGCGGCACAACTGAAGTTACTTCCACATCTGTCAGTGACTCTCCATACGAGATAACACACTGCATCGTACAGTATACAGTACTGTGCTTAAAATGAGAGATAACTCAGCTGCAAAAATCTGTATAGAGACTGATTCCATATGCCTCTGGAGCTTTGTTCAGTTTTAGTAATTTCAGCTGTTTCCCAAAACCACTCACACTAATACCTATTTCACTCATCTTTGCAGCAGAATCAAATTGGAGAAATACTTCTGATTTTCCTTTTGTAAAGGAACATTAAAAAATGGGGTTCTATATTCACTACTTGTCATCCATGAGTGCCTGGATACTAATTTTGGTGTCACTAACAGCCAATACCTACAACCAGAATTTCTTTGTATTTTGTGAGAGATCACTCAAATTTTGGTGTGGTAGCATTGCCATTTTGACAGCCCCACACCTTGCATTCAGCAAATCTCAATCCAATGCCTTATGCTATGTTTTACACCTATTGTGTAGTAATCTCTGTTTCTTTGTAATTGTCTTCACAATGGGTGCACGGCATGGAGGGCCCCTCTTATCATGAATTTGCCTGGTTGCATATATATCCTGTAGTTGGTCAGCTATTTGTTTTAAACCTGAGCCATAGTAGTTCTACAAGCTCCTATCCAGAGCTAAATATTTCAACTTCCTCCGTGTGATAAGACACTGTTGTCTCGCTGTTTATTTTCCTGCAAATGTAAATCTTTCTACTTGCTTTAGCTACTCTTTGTATTTTGGTAATCATTGTTGCAAAATGACAGAAGACAAAGCACAGCTGTGTTTACTCTTCTAATGAAATCTTATCAGCTGACTAAATGAAAACAGATGTGTGTGTTTATTGAGTGTGGAACTGTGCATTGGTAATCTGAGTTTTGAAATTTCGACATTTTAAGTGAAATGATCATCTTCTTCCTTCACCATGGAAGCTGAATGTGAGAACAGCTTTGCTGCTTCATATGTACCACATTTTGTCATAGGTGAAAGTCATGTTAATCACCATGGGCGGGAGGACTTTGCACCATCTGGCAGTCCATCCCAAGTATCTTGAGTTTGCTGTCTCTGTTGTTACAACACAGAAATAACATGTAAGTAAATATGTACATTTTTGGGTGATTCTGACTAGGACAACAGTAGTCTTCTTTGTTTGCACAACTTTAATGTGTCTAGAATAAATTCGGTATTTGGTTTTGCATACATAAATACAACTTTCAAAAAAACAGATCATCGTGACGTTACATACTCAGTATATTTGCTGTTGCTTGAAGAATGGAAAGCAAAAATTTAAGGCCTTGTTTAAATGGGTTAGCATTTAATTGAAGCAGCTTAGGTGAACAGCCAAAATGAGAAAGGCAGGATCCTTAAACAGTGCATCACGACTTTTTGTGTTAAGTGTGAAGAGCTCTTTATAATTGTTTTTCTATTCAGCACTGCCATTGACAAAGGCACAGTTAAGGCGGGCCGAACACCACTTATTATGCGGAAATTTTGCACGGTACTTTCCCACTTCAGAAACGCGAGCAAGGTTAGTATGGGCTACGAGTCGTTTGGTGGAGCGACGGTCAAAAATTTCGTTTGTCTTGGTGTTGTCTTCAAAGACTGTTTCATACCGAAGCGGAATGACAAGACATGAAACAACGCCCCTATGCCGATGCCGGATGCGATCGCTACCGCTCTACAATTTGATACAGTATCTCTCAATCTTTGATAATGTAGTTATTGTCGGGAAAGAATAAAAAAGGAAAATATTAAATTAATTGCAGTTCGGACCCGGTATTAGTAATAGCGTGTGCATCAATCGTAAGGGGCTATGATGGCACGACAGGCCCTTTAAGACAGAACAAGTTGTGATCTTTTTCCGAATGACAGTGTCACTTCAAGGTGTCGTAGTATTGAGTAGTGTATCCTTTCGCGAAAGTTCACTTGATGCTTTGGGCTGTATTGCCATCCAGTAAGGCGATCATACGACTACCCTGTTAATAAAACTGTGAATTAGCTCTGTCGAAAGAAACCTTGACGTCTGGTGCGTCGCAAGATTAGATAAGGGCGTGCTTGTCTTCCGGTTCCGTTGGGTTTGTAATGGCGGCAGATGTAGGTGTTATGAGTAAACCAAGGTTTATTGTTTTGGGAGGTAAGTTTAATTGTAGCTTTAGTACTCGAGCAATATTGTTTAAAAGTATTGCCTGCGTAAAATGTTCTTTATGGATAATAATGACAATGTATAGCCACGATAAGTGCTGTTGACAGGTTAGGTGTATTGTGATGATCGGTACTGTCACCTGCCACAATTCTCTTAATATTTTTTTGCACTTTAAAGCTACGTTGTGCTGTAGACCCAAGTATCCATGAGTTGACAGGTATGTTATTGCTTGTACGTGTTGCATTTTTGCTTGAGAGGGGAGAAATTATAAAAGGCGTTACCGCTTAACCGTTAAGACAGTTAAGTGATAGTGTTGGGGGGTGAATCGTGTTAAATAAATACAGCACTGAAGCCCGATATTGCCTTTCAGGGGTCAGAGTGCTAAACATGACATTCGCTTTTATTGTCACTTTCGAATGGTCGCCTGTGTGCAGCGAATGTAAACATTGTTACAGAAGACTACCACAAGCGTTGTACAAGTCGAAATATGTTTTACTTTGTTTCAACATGATAGAACAATATGTATGCCGTGGAATATGTTTTAACATTGTTTCTTCAATGCTTCGTTGTATGTTAACTGACTGCAATACTTTGGACAATAAGTTAATGGTAATGGATGAGAGTTAAAATGTAGTAAGGTAACGCTATACTTCGTGTATTCTCCGATTTCGTATATTCGTTAAGTCATAATGCATACCGGAAATGGCGTTAATCAACACGATAAAAGTTTTGCGATCACCCATTAACAGCAGTACGGAACGTGGTTTTATAAACAGTATGTCCTTGAAATGCATGAGTAAATGGATGATGGTACCTTAATTGTGCAATATCTGTTGTCAATCAAAGCACTTTTTTTTTTAGAAATTTAGTAGCAGTGGAAGTATGTTTGGCTTGGTTTTGTACAGTTTCAGTAATGTTTTTTGTTGTGTTCCAGGGTGTGGATTCATAGGGAGGAATTTTGTGCAATACCTCATAGAAAATGACATAGCTTCAGAAATAAGAGTAGTTGACAAGGTTCCACCTCAAACAGCCTGGCTGAATCCAAAGCACCAGAAGACCTTTGAGGATCCACGAGTCGTTTTTCGGAGTGCCAACCTGATTAATTCCGGTAAGTTTCATTTTATCATTTTCAGTGCTCATACGGAGGCAGTTACAGTCAGCGTTTATCTGCACATCCCACATAATGTGAATATAATATTATTGAAAGTTATGTAGGCCCCTACTGCAAATCGTGCATGATCTAAAGAACACTGTACAATAGGTAGCAACTGACTGAGGTAATGCTGTTGTTAAGACACTGACATCATGTTCGGTAAGATGAAGTTTGCTCTGTCTGCCCATCTCGATTTAGGTTTCTGTGGTTTTCCTAAAGAATTTCAGGCAAATGCCGAGATGGTTCCTTCAGTAAGGCCATGGCTGGACAACTTTCATACAGCTTGTAAAAACATTCTTATGTTGTAGCTGCCCATATATTTGGGATGTTTATTTTCTTTATGTGATTACAAATCCTGTCACTGTGGGATGATCCCTGAATGAATAAATAAAAATATCGGTAGGATGTACTGTTTATAATGTACAATTGAGGCTAGTGTGTCATATTTGGGACATGATATTGACAATTTATCCTCTCACTATTTGTAACACTAGTAAAGTGGATAGTGATGGTGTGTTCTGGAAAGGATTAGAATGATATAGTGAACTGCAGTCAGCATTATCAAACGAACTTCTCAACTCTTCTTGTTTGTTTGTGGCACTCAACTCTGAATGAGTGTTATTGTTGGTTGTTACCTATGAGGATACTGTGATTGAAAATAGATGCTGCTTTGTCAACAAATGGCCTTCTATATGACCTATCTGTCACAAAGTTATATTTTCTAATCTGCCTGCATGCTGTTCTGATTGTGGGTAAGCACTATGTACCTACATCACCCTGTAGGCATCTGTTTCAGGAATTGGGCATTCTGACTACTGCTTCACAGTATATTTATTCCCTCATGAAGTTTGCTGTGTATAATCCACTGCAATTCAGACGGAACGATGATGTTCATACTTACAATACCACAAGCAAAAATTGACCTTCATTACTCGACATTAAGGTTGTCTTTAGCACTTAGAAATGTTCAGAATGTAACCACATGTACAAATAATTCAAACTGACACATTATACATCAGTACAATCTATTGTGCAAAATAATCCATGGAACATGAGTCTAATTAACTAACTTTTGTCAGTTTTTGCTGTATTGAAATCCCTTGTAGTGGGACATTTTGGTAGCAGTTATATAACAGTAACTAGTGTGATTTTGCTAAAAAGACGATTTTGTTAAGTATTTCACCAACTGGTCATTGTAGCATAAGCCTAGTTGGAGTGAATAATAATTCATAGATCCCCATCTGCAATAGAACATCCCATCAATTTAAAGCCTCCTAAGGACTGTCAAGATTACCAGAGACGGGAGGACCATACATCTGTTTTGACCAGTGATGTCATCACCATGCCTAAAACCTCTATTTCGAGCATATCCAACTAGGTGACCAAATCGTCAGTCATAACACCCCCAAAAATACAAATACCACATCAACCAATATACTGACTAAACCCAATGAAATTAGTGGGAGAACCATGGGAAAAGGAGGGTGTTTTGGGTGGGGCAAATTAAAAATTCAGTGATAAAACCAACACTCTTCAACACAACACACTGGAGAAAAAATGCATACAATTGGCAAAAATAAAACCCAAAACATAAAACACACACCATAAGATCATGGGATTCCAATCTCCAGTTAACTTGTATAGTTCAGCCATAGACGAGGGTACCAATACCTCCCTCCCTCCATGCACGCACGCGCGCGCGCCCACACACACACACACACACACACACACACACACACAACCACCACCACCACCACCACCACCACCACCTCCCACAACTGCAAAAGCCAATCATAGAGTAAAAGTGTTGCATCTGGTAACAGTATGCACAGTAAATGATGAAATGATGTGAAGTGAACATGACAAATGGTGAGTCAGATAGGACAAGATGGCGGAACTCGTCAGAAAATAGTTTTCGATAAACATCGTATGTGGATCAGTGTTTTTAATTAAATCGTGCGAGGAGGTAGGTGAATCAGTGTTCTTTCATGAAATCCTGTGAGAATGGTGACGGCTCGGTGATTATTAACAATATTCGCACTTTCAATATATTAATAAACATTGACCCACCTACCTTCTTCCACGATTTAATGAAAAACATTGATCCGTATACTCAGTGGTTACGCAAGCACCTAAGAGAACAGTTTAACATTTTTGACATATTCTGTTTTATATGACGACATTCTGCACAATATATTCCATTGTGCCACCACATAATTTTGTATGCTCCACATCAAGATGACTGTAGCACACTAAATGGCAGACTAACGTACCTCACAAACACATTGCTACAACATAATTAAACTGTCAGAGCACACTACCTCTTCATACACCGTGTGCTCTCTACATTATTTCGCATCCACTCCACTGCGGCTCAATGACGTCGTACGACACATCACGGCACAGTGCACCTGTGTCACGGGTCAGAGCAGGTGGGTGGCATCTTACAACCAACTCCCAGACTGCCAATACAATGCCTTATTGCAGGGTCTAAAACACATATTTGAGTGTGTGTCATTCTTTTAACTTGAGGAAGCCAATGGGAGAATGGTAAGGGGTAGTCAAGGTCACACTCTGTAGGATGAGGTCTATATGCCAGAAATAAAAAACTGCTCTTTTTTTTATTGTTGGAATGACATATAGTACTTTTGTACAGATGTTGGAATACTTATAGTATTTCCATTTGTACTGTTTACACTCCATCATCATCTGCCTTTACTAGGGCAGACATGACACAACCGATTGATCAGCTCCTACACCATTTTTGTTGATTGGAGACTTTAATGCCCACCATCCCCTTTGGGGGCTCTCCAGCATCCTGCCCGAGAGGCTCCCTCTTGGCAGACCTTTTCAACCACCTCAATCTAGTCTGCTTAAATACCGGTGCACCTACCTTGCTTTCGGATGCAATGCATACCTGTTCCCACTTGGACCTCTCAGTATCCACTATCTAACTTGCACGTCGATTCGAGTGGTATGCTCTGTCTGACACGTACTAGAGCGACCGTTTCCTCTGCGTAATCCATCTCCACACCCCTTCTCCGTGTTCCACTAGCTGGAACATCTCCAAAGCCGACTGGGGGCTTTTCACCTCCCTGGCGACCTTCCGTGATCAAAACTTCCCCAGTTGCGATAGTCAGGTCGCGTACTTCGTGGACGTTATTTTCACTGCTGCCGAATATTCCATCCCTCGCACTTCCTCCTCCGTGTCGAGTCCCAGTCCCCGGTGGACTACAGCATGCAGCGACGCTATTCGTGCTCGGTGACGTGCTTTACGCACTTTCCGACGTCACCCTACGATGTGGCGAACTGTATAAGTTACAAGCGACTCCGTGCACAATGTCGTCGTGTTATCAGAGAAAGCAAAAAGGCTTGCTGGGTGGCTTTCACCAGCTCTTTCAACAGTTTTTCTCCTTCTTCGGTTGTCTGGGGTGGCCTGCGCCGGCTATCTGGCACCGAGGTCAACTCACCGATTTCAGGCCTGACTGTAGCAAATGAAGTCCTTGTGGATCCCGAGGCTGTCTCAAATGCCTTCGGCCACTTTTTCGCGGAGGTTTCGAGCTCTGCCCATTACCACCCTGCCTTCCTCCCCCGAAAACAAGCAGAGGAGGCACGGCCACCTTCTTTCCAGTCTTAGAATTGTGAAAGTTACAATGCCACTTTCACCGTGCGGGAACTCAAAAGTGCACTCCCCCGGTCCCAATCCTCTGCTCCGGGGCCCAATGGTATCCGTATTCAGATGCTGAAGAACCTTTCTCCTGCAGGTAAAGACTTTCTTCTTCGCATCTGGACTGAAAGTCACGTTCCCACACACTGGCGTGAAGCAATTGTTGTTCCCATACCCAAACACCTTCCTTCCAGTTATCGCCCCATCTCCTTTACCAGCTGCGTGTGCAAGGTGATGGAGCGCATGGTAAATTCTCGATTGGTTTGGCTCCTCGAATCTTGACGCCTCCTTACCAATGTCCAATGTGGCTTTCGTAGGCGCCGCTCTGCTGTAGACCACCTAGTTACCTTGTCGACCTTCATTATGAACAACTTTTTGCGTAAGTGCCAGACGGTGGCTGTGTTCTTCGATTTGGAGAATGCTTACGATACCTGTTGGAGGGTGGGCATTCTCCACACCGTGCACACTTGGGGCCTTCGCCGGTCGCCTCCCTCTTTCCATTAATGCATTTTTAATGGATTGACTGTTCAGGGTACGTGTGGGTTCTGTTTTGTCAGATGCCTTTCGCCAGGAGAATGGGGTGCCCCAGGGTTCCATTTTGAGTGTGGCCCTTTTTGCCATAGCTATCAATCCAATAATGGATTGCCTTCCAGCTGACGTTTCGGGCTCCCTTTTCGTGGACGACTTTACGATCTGTTGCAGCGCTCAGAGAACATGTCTCCCGGAGTGCTGTCTTCAGCATTGTCTAGACCGTCTATATTCCTGGAGTGTCGCCAACGGTTTCCGTTTTCCTGGTGAGAAAACGGTCTGTATGAACTTCTGGCGTTGCAAACAGTTTCTTCCACCATCCTTACATCTGGGTCCCGTTGCTCTCCCATTCGTGGAGACAAAATTTTTAGGTCTTACATTTGACAGGAATCTTTGCTGGTCTCCATGTGTCTTACTCGGCTGCTCGTTGTACCCGTTCCCTAAATGTCCTCCGTGTTCTCAGCGGTACGTCACGGGGAGCAGATCGAATGGTCCTACTTCGCTTATATCGGTCCATTGTGCGATCAAAGCTGGATTACGGGAGCTTCGTCTACTCTTCTGCCCGGCTGTCCATCTTACGCCGTCTAAACTCTATCCACCATTGGGGGTTACGTCTGGCGACTGGAGCATTCTGCACCAGCTCTGTCGACAGTCTGTATGCCGAAGCTGCCGATTTACCGCTAAACTACCGGCGCGATATGTCGCTTTGGCGGTGCGCCTGCCGACTGGTGTCAGTGCCCGCCCACCTCTCATATTTCTCCTTCTTTGACGACTGTCGACCGCCAATACTGGCTGTATGTCTCTGCCCAGTTACCTCGTGGAGTTCGCTTTAGTCGCCTGCTTCAGAAACTCGATTTTACCCTCCTTAAGACTTTTCGAGTGGGTGAGAGCCAGATGCCACCTCGGCTCCAGGCTCAGGTTTGCGTTCACCTCGAACTCGGCTCGCTCCCAAAAGAGAGGACTGGATTCGATATACCACTCGAGGTTTGTCGAACTTCGTTCGAAGCTCGCTAATAACGTCTTTATTTACACAGATGGCTCCGAGACTACTGCCGGCGTCGGATGTGCCTTTGTCGTTGGGGATGATACCTTTCAATACCGGCTCCTTGACCAGTGTTCGAGCTTTACGGCTGAGCTTTTTGCTCTCTTATCGGGCTGTTCAGTATATCCGCCGCCATTGTCATTCTCCCTCTGCCATCTGCTCTGATTCTTCGAGTGCCATTCAGAGTCTCTGCGACCCATATTCGGGCCACCCTCTCGTGCAACGAATTCGACGGTCCTTTCGGTCACTAGCTGATACCGGTGCTCGTGTCCTTTTTTTTGTGGATTCCTGGCCACGTCGGTGTGGCCGGGAACGAAGCTGCCGATGCTGCGGCCGAGGCTGCTGTCCTCCTGCCTCGGACAGCTTCCTTTTGTGTCTACCTTACAGGAACTTTTAGCTGATGACGCTCGAGCAGCTGTTCGTGTCCTTAGTTTTATTACATTGACGGACTTGTCCAAAAAGATCTAATTCTTTTATTTTGCCTCTCTGCGTCTTTGTAAGTACTTTCTGGTGTTGCCCCCTTGCGGTTTTTCTATGCTATTAGTGCACTAACGTTTGTGACTGGGCGCTAATGACCTTAGTAGTTGAGCGCACTAAAAAAAAAAAAAAAACACCACAGTGGTAAATGGGGAAACATTTTATATGCTTAGATTGTTCTCTGTCCCCCACTATTTCCGTCAGATTCCACAGTTACTTTTCACTTTCGCCAGCTGTTTTGATTGTGAGAGTTTCTGTAGCTTTCAGCAGTAAATCATTAATGACAACTAATTCAAGTTGTCTACAGTATTTTTTCTGAGAGTCATTTTTTGTTTGTTTCACGTGGCAAGGACAGTACCAGAGCTGGAACTCTTCCACAGTACAACAGAAAATCCAAAGACGAAAAAGGATGGCTACCTCAGATGTGTGCAGTTGTGTAAACACATTTATTATTCTGTAATAGCTGTACAACATTGAATCAAACAAACGTTTTTCCTTTTTCCAGGTTCTTGTGAGGCTGCCTTTGCACCCAACGGAGACAGTCCATTCGACTACGCCGTCAATTGTGCCTGCGAGACCAAACCCGGCCAGACAGACCCTGTGTATAAAGAAGGAATCTTGAAATTGAGTATTAATTGTGCCAATGAAGCAGCAAAACAGGGCGTCAAGAGGTTCATTGAGCTTTCAGATGGCCACATGTGCTCATCTGACAAGGTAAATGGTAGTTGTATCACTTTTTACTTTTTTTATTGGTATTATTTACTTATTTGGTTAGTTTTGACTCTTTAGTACTGCAAGTGACTTGTTCAGTACTTATTTCTTCCCGTGCCTTTTCATTGTCTCTGTTCTCCTGGTTCTCAATGCTTCTGTTATCATGGTATCAGCCCATCTCCAATGTTTAAATGGTTAACGGAAAATCTCATATAAAGATGTGAAACAAATACTAACAAAGAGATAGAGGGGCTGGCCAGTACTTAGCTCAGTACAGCCGATAGATACACAAAAAACAGAACCAAAAATTTATGTTCCTGCTTTCGGTACAAGTGTTCCTTCATCAGGGAGGAGAGAGGGGAAAGAAAGGGAAGAAGGGAAAGTAGATTCAGTTACTCACAACCCAGGTTATCAAGCAACAGGGAAAGGAAAACAGGGAGGGTAGCAAGGATGGAGGCATGGTTGTCGGAGGGAAGCCAAAGATATTCTACTGTAAGTACTGTGCCAGCTTCAAACCAAAGAGGATGCATACAGAAGTAAAGAGGAATATAGTATAAAGATAAACACAACTATGTAGGATGAAAAGATGCGTGAATGGCTAAAGAGGAAAGGGAAAGAGGAGAAGACTGAACAGTAAATGGGAGTGAGGTTGTTTAACGTAGGTTCAGTCCAGGGGGATGGTGGGATGAAAGGATGTGTTGGAGTGCAAGTTCCCATCTCCGCAGTTCAGAGGAATTGGTGTTGGGTGGGAGAAGCGAAATGGTACATACGGTGTAGCAGGTTCCTAGGTCCCTAGAATTATGCTGGAGGGCATGCTCGGCTACTGGGTATTGGACATCTCCTAGGCGGACAGTTCGTCTGTGTCCGTTCGTGCGCTCAGCCAGTGTAGTTGTTGTCGTACAGATGTAAAAGGCTGTGCAGTGCAGGCATGTCAGTTGATAAATGACATGTGTAGTTTCATACGTGGCCCTGCCTCGAATTGTTTATGTTTTACCAGTAGCGGGGCTGGAGTAGGTGGTTGTGGGGGGATGCACGGGGCAGGTTTTGCAGCGGGGTCGGTTACAGGGGTAGGAACCGCTGGGTAGAGAAGGTAGTCTGGGAATATTGTAGGGTTTAACAAGGATGTTATGGAGGTTAGGGGGGCGACGAAAGGCAACTCTGGGTGGTGTGGGGAGAATTTTGACAAGGGATGATCTCATTTCAGGGGTCGACTTGAGAAAGTCATATCCCTGGCGGAGTAATTTGTTGATGTTTTCGAGGCCAGGATAATATTGGGTGACAAGGGGGATGCTTCTGTGTGGTCTGGGGGTAGGAACATTGTTGTTGGACGGGGAGGAATGTATTGCTCGGGAGATCTGTTTGTGGACAAGGTCTGCAGGATAGTTGCGGGAGAGGAAAGCACTGGTTAGGTTATTGGTGTAATTGTTGAGGGATTCGTCACTGGAGCAGATACGTTTGCCACGAATACCTAGGCTGTAGGGAAGGGAGCGTTTGATGTGGAATGGATGGCAGCTATCAAAGTGAAGGTACTGTTGTTTGTTTGTGGGTTTGATATGGACAGAGGTGTGGATGTGAGCTTCAACAAGATGAAGGTCAACATCCAGGAAGGTGGCGTGGGTTTTGGAGAAGGACCAGGTGAAATTCAGATTCAAAAAGGAGTTGAGGTTATGGAGGAAATTAAGGAGTGTTTCTTCACCATGAGTCCAGACCACAAAGATGTCATCTATAAACCTATACCAGGCCAGGGGAAGCAGCTGTTGGGTCTTCAGGAAAGCTTCCTCCATGCGGCCCATGAAGAGGTTGGCATAGGACGGAGCCATCCTGGTTCCCATGGCCGTTCCCCTGATTTGTTTGTGGGTCTGGCCTTCAAAAGTGAAGTAATTATGGGTGAGGATGAAGTTGGTAAGTGTGATAAGGAACGAGGTTTTTGGAACATCTTCGGGTGGGCGTTGGGAGAGGTAGTGCTCAAGGGCAGAGAGACCATGGGTATGTGGGATGTTTGTGTAAAGGGATGTAGCATCTGTGGTGACAAGAAAGGTTTCAGGTGGGAGAGGAGTGGGCATGGATTTGAGGCGTTCTAGGAAGTGGTTTGTAGGTTGAAGGTGTTGGTCTACCAGAACTGAGATACATTCTGTTGGGGCTTTGAAGCCTGCCACAAATGAACGGCCAGGATGGTTCTCTTTGTGGATTTTGGGTAATAGGTAGAAGGTAGGGGTACGTGGCTCAGGTGGAGTGAGTAAGTCTATGGAAGCTGTTGTGAGGCCTTGTGAGGGACCTTGGATTTTTAGGATTTTCTGCAGCTCAGTCTGGATGGAGGGAATGGGATCCTGGGTAACAGCTTTGTAGGTTGAGGTGTCAGAGAGTTGACGCAGTCCTTCTGCCACATACTCCACACGGTCAAGTACGACAGTTGTGGAGCCTTTATCCGCCGGGAGGATGACAGTAGAGCGGTCTATTTTCAGCTCCTTAATGGCACGGGATTCAGCTGGGGCGATGTTGGGGGTTGTCGGGATGTTCTTCAAGAAGAATTGGGAGGCAACACTGGATGTGAGGAATTCCTGAAATGTCTGCAAGGGATGGTTTTGGGGGAGGGGAGGAGGATCCCTTTGAGAAGGCGGTCGGAACTGTTCTAGACAGGGTTCAACACTGGGTCTAGTATTTGGGGGCTGTGTTTGGGTAGTGAAGTGATATTTCCAGTTGAAGTTCCCGGGTGAATGAGAGGAGATCTTTAACCCGGGCAGTGTGGTTGAATTTAGGCGTGGGGCTAAAGGTTAAGCCTTTTGATAGAACAGATGTCTCTGAAGGAGAGAGGGATCTGGATGAGAGGTTTAGAACTGAATTGGGACTGGTGATTCGTGGCATTTGACTGTGGTTAAAATTTTTGGTTCTGTTTTTTGTGTATCTATCGGCTGTACTGAGCTGAGGTAAGTACTGGCCAGCCCCTCTATCTCTTTGTTAGCATCTCCAATGTTTGACATTTTCAGGAGACTGACCTTACACTACACTACACTGCACTGCCATGTAAGGACTTTTCCCCCATTTCTGTATGTGTTGTAAATAACCTTTCCTTCACTATATTTTATCCATAATACTTTACAATTTCACAGTTCGAATCTCAATTGATATGCTCAGAAGCACTATCTTAATCTAAAAGTGCTATAAATGTGCCTCTCTCCAGTCTATATTCCCAGATAATTCGTAGGATCAGTGTCACATATTCCTACAGTTCTTTGGAAGCGGAACTGATCTTTTCTGAGGGTGTCTTCTACCAGCTTTTTGGTTTTTCTGTAAATAAATGAACAAAAATGTACTTTTACTTTACATTTAGCACTGATGTGCAGTTTCAGCTGTGTAGGCATTCTGAAGTGTTTATTCACTGTCCACGAATGATGTAGACGTTTTGCAATTCACTCCGGGTAGGCAAATTGTAATCACTAATTCTGGTAAATGACAATCGGATGTTAAAATTCTCTTTAAGAGTGCATTAAAATTTCTTTTTACTATGAATAATTAGCTGCATTATTTTTTTATAATAAACTGTAAGTTATATTGAAGGAGTATGTCCAGCTCTTTTCGGTCACTGGCCATTCCTGCTCAGGCCATGCAATGGATGACACTCCCGTTTTCATAAATTATGTGAAATGTATTCACAGTTGTGAATACAAACAACTGTCAGCTGCATAAGGTAACGATTGTCATCGTGGCCAGACCGGTACTCGAACCCGGATTTCCCGCTTCAAACGAGTGGTTGCCTTAACTGCTTTGGCTACCCGTGCACAACCTGTGGCCATACCCAAACTTCCGCATGTCGTCATTCCTGTGTTGCAACCTGTACTTGTGCAAGCATCGTACCAGGCAAAATCATTAAATTATAATGCCCTCCCTAATATGGGAATGACATAATGTGTGTACAAGTAATGAATGCAGAAACGATGCCGTATGAAGTTTGAGTCTGACTATGGGTTTTGCACAGATAGGCAAAGCGGTTAAGGAGACTGCTCGCTTAAAGTGGGAAACTTTGGTTGTAGTTCCAGTCGGACACAAATTTCCCCCGTCATCCATCTCTTGTACAGTTGACAGTTGTTCTTATTCGCAACTGTGAATACACTTCATGTATTTCATAACAGCCGCTGCAGTGCCTTTTTCCTTCGGATGTGTGTGCGTATCTGAAGGAACATTGAGAAAAAGAGAGTTGCCATTCACCATATAGCAGAGATGCTGAGACCGTACTGGCCAAAAGCTAATTTGTGACAGTCTTTTTGTTGTGCCTATCGGCGACTCGGCATCTCCACATACAGTGCGTGGCAACTTTCCTTTTCAAAATACTGTTACATGCCATCCTGGTTTTCCATTGTTTGAAGGTACATTGTCATTCTCCTTTAACAATAAAGGCACTGCAATATCATACCCCATTTTCATATGTCCTGGCAGTACAAAAATGTGATGGGGTACTTCTAGTGACGAGGTCTTTGGGGCCACCGTACATATTACATTGGTGTTCCCATTTTGTATGGCATGTGTATGCGTGTACATTGTTAGAGCCAATACTTCAGATTTCAGCTTCACAGATGAGGCCCTACGTCATTTGCTCCTCTCACTGCCAGGCCTACGTACGACAGAGAGCAGAATATTTACGTGTTGTCAGTCGGAGTGAATATGTCCTGGGAAAATGCGTGCAGGAATTTTATTTGTCTGGGGAAAACGGAGGATATTTTTTTAGAATTACAGGAGTTTTTCATTGTTTTAGTTTAAATTTTTGTAATTTTCACTGGTAAGAAATGAAACTCTAAATAATATATAAAAATAAATCGCTAATGTCACACCGCAACTACAGAACCTTACTTCAGGAATAAAATGTAAACAAGAGAACGACAGCAAAATAAAACTGTAGTTGCAAAGAAAACGTGCCACTTACAACAATAAAACACCGTTCACACAGAAGTGTCTGCCCACAGCTAAGTGTCAAAGGCTTTAGGACTAAGAGTATGCAATGCTTTGTAACAACAAACTGCTTTAGATTAGCTTGATGTCACAGCTGCTTACATTTCCAACAGGCCGTGGGAAAATGTTGTTAATTGCGGTTTGAGACGCGTTACTTTTAAGGTAAATTTCTTTTTACCCAGGCTGAATTGTGTTACGTGTGAGATTTTGCAATGAACTTCTTAAATCGTGGAGCATTGGACTGTCATTCGAAACTTAAAACTTTGAGGACTAACCGAAGAAAAACGTCGGTCCAGAAGACCAGCCATTTCTGCCATTATTTAAAATTTTACTGGCACATATCTTACAGCGTAACACGTGCTGAGGAAGACCAGTGTTGTGTGTGTGAAAGTTTAGCTTTTCTTATAGCTGTACTGTATGTACATTAATTTAAACTATTAACTTTTCCTATTTGTGTGTTCTTGTTACTTAACAGTGGTTTTGCTATTGGCTGACCACATCACATATTTTCTGCACCGAATATCTGCTGTCATTGACTGGTGAGATCGAGCGATGTAAGCTCTCATCGGATGACAAAAGTGCACTGTAATCTCAATTTTCAGTGCTTTGAAAGCTCCAGCTGCATATAAACATTGTGCACCTTGTGTTGTCTGTTATATTTTCCCTTTCCATTGCCGTATTAAGTTTTTCCAAAAAAACTGGAGCGGACAAGGCAGCATGTTAACAAGTTATCGTTGTAACAGGCTGAGGGCTGCTTTTAGGATATATGAAGGAAGCTGTACAAGAATAACAATAAAAGTCAAGATTTCTGCAGAGAACTGCTGTTGCATCTGGTAGAATACTGACAAAAACTGTGCAGAAAAGAAAACGTTTCATTTGCCATAGCTTGCTTAGAAATGTGAAGTACTGAAGGCTCTTCCATTGCTAAATAGTATGTTTTCATTAACCGATGATGACAAATGTATGCAAACCAGCAAATCAGTTTCGTACAATTAATTTGATGTCATCAACCATTACCAACTTTTATAGAAACTCTCCTTCATCAAAACAGTATCGTAGTTTTAAGACTAAGTATGTAATTCTTTGATAAATGCAACCTTCTTCTGTAAAACTCCAAAGGACTGAGAGATGGCTATGTGGCCTACAGGCAAGAAATCACAGGGAGGGGGGGGGGGGGGGGAGAAAGAAAGAAAGAAAGAAAGAAAGAAAGAAAAGACAGGTAGTGTTGCAGACGGTATGAATACACTGAGAAAAATTTGCTTCCAGTGTGGACAGAAAGACGGCCAAGAAATAAAGCCAGAAACAGTTGAGGAATGCTGCAGAAAACAATGTTTCCAATTGAAACACATTTCCAGTGAGAGTATGGACACAGCTTACCATGCTGTATTTGGTGGAATTCGTGTTTAAACTTCTGTAATATGAAAATGTTCAGTGTACATATTGCCGCAAGTGAAAGATTTTTCCAAAATGCGCTGGTTTTTTTTTTTGTGGATGAAGTGCTGGGAAGCTCTGAACCGGTATATAAAAACTTTAGCATTCAAAGAATTCATAAGTTTCACAGCTCTGAGAGAAAGTATCTTGTCACTTAGTGTGGAAAAAAAGTGTGTTTGCACCCAGGAAGAAGTCTATTTTTAACAGGGAAATCTGGCTCTCTCTCTCTCTCTCTCTCTCTCTCTCTTTTTGTGTATATACACCCTGTCAGTGTTGCAGTCAATATTTGTGACGTGACATTCCTCAGTGGCGGCCCCGAACAATGGCGGAATGCCCGATAAATGACGAACTTGTCAATTCCCCTCGGACGGGTGCCGTCACCTCTGCGAAGCCTGAGAGTGTCTGCTTCATACTGCACGAGCCACAATTACAAATTCTTTGCTCCTCACCTCTCTCGAGCCTTTTCCGTGTGTTGTCGGAAGCTGCAGTCTGTACTGGTGCTGCTTTCTGCTGCAGGCACCTTTCAAGGAGGACGGGAAGCCAGAACCCTGGACGTACGTGGCTAAGTGGAAGTGCCAAGTGGAAGAGGAGTTGAAGAATGTGCCCGATCTAAAGTACACCGTGGTGCGCCCCGGCATCGTGTACGGGCTCGGCGATCGCCACGGCCTCGGTAAGTACCGCACGAACGGGGGAAGTTACGCGTTCCGACCTACGTGTTTTGTCCTTCAAAACACTGTTCGAACCACATCCGTCAGATCAATATTTGATCCTTTTCTCGCCTCGGTTCCTTCTCTCGTATGCCTCGTATACAGAGGGTCTGTCTCGGTCTGGATTCTAGGCGATGTCACGATCCCTATCCACTTCTCGACTACTATATTTTCTGCAAGTTGTGACTGACACTGGTTTTCATTGTTGTGTTTTTGTACTGGCACTGTACTCAGTATTGTGCATTCTTAATAAGAGCTGGTTTCCCATTTGTGGATATGTGGGGCTTATTTGAGATTTGAGTAAATTGAAAGATGTGTTGTACAACCTAATGTGATAGATGGTGACAAATTTGCTCGAGTGACTCGATACCCACATTATGTACCTCTACATTGGCATCGTTCACCAAAGACCGATTTACTTGCTTATAGGGATGATAAGTGTTGGCAGCAGCACATATTTTCAATGTGATGTAAACCACTTTCTTTCTGGACTGTGAACGCACTTCTCATACTACAGTGCACTCCGACCACTGTGATCGTAGCTCGGGTTGCACCATTTGTGCTCGTCACTCGTCGGTATGAAACAGAGTGCCATTTAGTACCTTGGTACAGGTAGTGCTGCTCGTGAAGTCTGTCCTCCTGTACACGAGTTGTTAAAAGATGTCGAATCTTTTGAGACGAGATGCGGTAGTACTCAAACGACGAGGGTTGTTTACGATTATTCCTGTGAGGAGCGAGTAGTATTTTACTCCTGTGTGAGGAGCGAGTAGTATTTTACTACTTCAGTGCCCAGTGTCAACCGAGATAGAGCTGTGCTGTAAGTTGTGTGCCTTTGGCTGTTATGTTTACTGCCACATCCAGTGGGGCAACCTTTGCGAGCATTGTCGACCTTTAGGTCGGTTGTTGCCGGTAGTCGAGATGCCGGGAGCGTGTATCCGTCAGTGTGATTTGTGTCGGCTGGCTGCTTCGCAATTTATATCTCGTATCGTGTCTCTCTCTGCCACTAGAATACTGTATTGCTAATACCGACTGAAAATTAAAAAGGGGTAAATTGTAAGAGTTTATCCATTAAATTTTGGATGTGCAGCCGAATAAATTCTGCTTCTTCTTCTAATATTTATTGCTGTATATCAGTCAGCCATCTTCAATGTGAGCCAAATGGTGTTCCAGCATTCACTGCAAATGAACCCAAATGTGGGCAAAAGGAACGCAGAAGAAGAAGAAGAAGAAGAAGAAGAAGAAGACTGAAAGATGTAAGAGGAGTGGCTTTCCTACCGTACATAAATGAAAATTGAAAAGGGAGGGTGCCTTCCATTTTCTGATGTTTCGGTTCAGTGCAAAGATGGAGGCACCTCGAGACATGCAGTTTATCAGAAAACTACACATACAGATTTACGTACACGTGCAAATAGCTGCCACCGTCCTTTCCAGAAGGTGAGTGTTCACAGAACTTCGGTTGACGGGGCACACTTCATTACTGACGAGAGCATGCTGTAGGACGAGCTTCTACTTCCGAAGAGTGTTTCTGATGCCGACGGGTATTCTCCGGAACAGATACGTGAGTCGCTGCGGGTTAAATCGGAGGTGGGTGTAAGGGATACAGAAGGAGGCACCGAAAGATTTTCCTACCGTATGTGGGAAGCCTATCGTCAAAAATAGGACGTCTGCTCAGCAGACACAAAGTAAAACTGAGTTTCTGCCCTCCACTGAAGACAGCAGCACTTTTAGATTCCATTAATGGCAGTTTGACGCTCCAGAAGGTTGGGGTTTACAATGGTCTCTTGCAAATATGGCGTTCCGTAGGCAAGACAGACGATTGGCATACCCCACGAAAGATGTACGTAACACTGCTGATACACGTGGCTCTTACAGCCCAGTAAATAGATACTGGCAGAGCACTGTATTGATGCTGGTCACACTATGTTGCTTGAAAACGTCGAAACTCGATAGTGAAAAAAGCAATGAATTTAATTAAAAGAAATAGAATCCAGTGCTTTGTACCATAGACTTTTCACCAGAGTGCAGCTCACAGTGATACATTCACATCCCAACGCAGCCACGTGTGCACCTCTTTGCCACTAATTGACGTTTCTGGGGCTCGTTTATCTGTGTCCACATGCGCACGGAACGGTCTGCGAGTTTAAACGGATGAAGCGAGAGCCGGAGTGTCAGTCTTTCGGCCGACTCTGAATATGACTGAATGACGTACAGCTGAAAAATTACAAGAAGCAGGATTTATGTGGCTGTAGGCCCAAAATTTAATGCAGCAGTCATTGCCACTGCAAAAACATCAAAATGCACAACTATGGAGTTATATCCAAAAAAGAACAGAGGTATTAAAGTAAATTTTCTGCCACTTACTATTGATTTTTTCTATACTTTCAGATAGTCTAACAAATGCAGTGATACAAAATAATCTCTCGGAGGAGGTAGCCGGCATAACAGGCTTAAGAATATTGGAGGGGAAAAAATTATAACAATGACAAAGCTGGAAAAAAAAAATCTCCAGAAATTTAAGTAACAAATGTTGATTCAACTGTACTAAGTAAAAACAGTTCAAATATTTGTGACAAACAAACCAAGAAAATGGTGTAGAAAAATCTGCTCCTGAGGAAAGGAGCCACAGAATGGAAAGAGCTTTCATTATCAACAGTAATGTTTGACAAAAACATACTTATCTAAGAATCTTAAAATTAAGTACTACGGTACAATGGTGAAGCCGGACTGCCTTTGTGCTAGCGAACACCTAGTATTCAATTGCAGATAAGATTGGAAACATTGAAGAAAAGAATAGTAAGGAAAACAATGGGTCCACTAAAAGTGATAGACATCTGGGAATTAAAAAATATGTTGAAATGTGTCATAATGTAGAACAAAAAGAAAGCAGAGACTAATATTCTCCATATAAATTGGATAACAAATTAACTAAACAGTTTCTGAAAAACCTTTGGCAGAAGTAGTAAACTACAACCTGAATTCAAGAGATCAATAAAAAAATTAACAATCAAACAACATACAGGCACTAGTTTAGAATAATTGTGCTACTTGTGGAAGGATTCCAGAACCAGGAAGGAAAGGAAAATAGGTTCAGAATTGTGTGAGGAGAAGGAAAATCAAAGCAGCAAAGGGAAGGAAAGGAAGAGAGAATAACAGAATATGAAGAACTGAAACACGCGTGACCCCCCTAGGTGTGGTGGAGGGATGGGATCAATCTCTGTTTTCTCACCCCTGCCACTCAGTCAAAAATAGAGTTCACTGATGTTGGTAAGGTGACTCTAGCAGCAAGAATGGAATTATCCTATAAAATGTGTGAAAATAATAGGGCCAAGTAGGAAATACACTGCCATAATGAAGCCCAACTGGTGCTGTAGCCAAAACATTGGTCTAGACGACACGGTCACAGGCCCAGAAAAATTTATTCTGTACATGCGTGCTTACCCGTAGATGCCAGGAAGGCATCTGGCCCAGACGGTATCCCTGTAAGATTATATGTTGACTACGCTACAAATGTAGCGCCATTCTTATCCGTCATCTATCGGAGATCGTTGGAACGGCGGGAAGTTCCACGGGACTGGAAAAAGGCCCAGGTCGTAGCAATCTATAAAAAGGGGAGGAAATCGAATACACGTAAGTACGGACAATTTCACAGACGTCAATTTCTTGTAGAACTGTGGAACATATTGTGCGTTCAGACATAATGACTCTGAGAAGCTCATCTGCAGAAACCAGCACGGATTTGGGAAACAGCGGTCCTGCGAGACACGGCTGGCCCTCTGTGCACAATATAGAACAGGCTCTTGATACCGGCTCGACTTTCGAAAGGCGTTAGACTCAGTTCCACACTGTCGCTCGCTCCAAAAAGTGCGCACGTACGGTCTATCTGATGACATATGTGGTTGGATAGAAAGTTTTCTATCAGAAGAGAGCAGTATGTCGTCCTGAATGGGGTGACTTCGACAGAAACGAGTGTAACTTTAGGTGTACCCCAGGACAGCGTAATAGGTCCGCTGCTTTTTACGACTTACGTAAACAATCTGATTGATGCTATTGACAGTGGCATTAGACCATTTGCCGGTGATGCTGTAGTCTACAGGTCAAGTAGTATCACACGAAAGATGTGAACAAAGCAATGAGGATTTGCAGAAAATAAATGCGTGGTGTAATGACTGGCAGTCCTCTCTCAACATTAGTAAGTGTAACCTACTGTGTATAACAAGGCAAAAATACCCATTAATGTACGAGTACAAAATAAATGACCAGTCCTTGGAAGCAGTAACATCCCCCAACTATCTGGGTGTGACTATTGAAAATGATCTCAAATGGAATGATCAGATTACATAAGTAACGGGTAAGGAGAACTCTAGATTGCGGTTTATTGGTAGAATCCTGAAGCGATGCATTCCTTCGACAAAGTAAACTGCTTACAATACGTTAGTTTGTCCAGTCTTACAGTATTGTTCGTCTGTATGGAACCCTTACCAGCTGGGTCTGATTCGAGAGATTGAGAAGGTCCAAAAAAGAGCAGCAAGATCCGTGTCTGGTAAATTTAGCCATTGCAAGAGCATTAAAAATCTCACAGATAGTTTGAAGTGGGACCCCGGAAGGGGCTGCTCACTAAATTTCAAAATCTGATCTTCACTGAGAATGAATTCAAAGATAAGGGAAATTAGAGCTCATACTGAATCGTTAAGACAGTCCTTTTTCTCTCACGATCCGCGAGTGGAATACAGGGGAGGAAATATGACTTCGGTGTAAACTGTGCCCTCCGCCACAAACCGCTCGGTGGCTAGCGGAGTATATATATGTAGATGTATGTGCAGATTACAGCTTGTTTTGCGGCAACAAAATACATCTCAATATTTTTTACAGTTAAGATTTGAGCGAGAAATATCAGCCAAACTGTAAAGCTTTTCTATTATAAATGATTCGCACACCTTTGCGGCAGTTATTTAAGTTGCTACAGGATGTCACATTCTGTTTTTTCATCCTCTAATTTAAATTTAAGGAAATCAGAGCAAAGCGCACTTTCTTTACTGTAGCATTGGCTTTGATTTTGTATATCACAAATGACATATTAAAAAAGTGTGTGTTTGTTTCAGCTCCGAGGTTGGTCATCGGTGCCGTATACAGGCACCTCGGAGAGATGATGAAACTGCTGTGGGGTCGCGACCTACGCATGAATACAGTCCACGTGGAAGACGTTTGCCGCGCAATATTGCACTTGGCACAACGCGATGACACTGTCGGACAGGTTTACCACGTCGTCGATTCGGGAGATACGACGCAAGGAGATATCAGCTCCGTTGTGTCAGACCTATTTGACATCAATCACGATTACTGGGGCAATACTCTGTCCAGCATCTGCAAGGTGAGAGCACTCGAGCACTCTATCACTGACAGAAATAATTCGTTTAAAACTCTCCTGAACATCTGTCTTTTGGACTTTCAGTAGTAGAACTTGTCCACGCTATGAATAATGCATTTACGTGCAGTATTCCCATACAGGCTGATTCAGCTGAGCTGTTAATCCCAAATATTTATGCAACCATTTAAGACTAAGTAATGCTGTTTACACCCATATGAATTGTAAGGAAATCCTCACTAAACAATGTCCATTTTTAACAACAAAAACAATCAATTTTTGGCATTATAATGTAATTGGATAGATAAAAAAATTGACTCTCCAAGCGGCAGCAAGAGAACACGCGTGCAAAAAAGGTTTTACTTATGCAAGCTTTTGAAGCCAGTGGCTCGGTCTTCTGGAGAAGGGTTGAAGGAGAAGAAAGGGGACAGAAGGAAAAGGACCGGAGAGGTTTAGAAAAATGGGTAGAGTTTCGAAAAGTCATAGAGAACTCTGGTTCAGGGGAGGCCTATTGGACGGGATGAGAAGCAAAGCCTGATTGTTGGGGACTGCGCCAGACGAGATTGGAAGACCTGAGAGCTTAAAGGTGGAAGACAGCATCATATGCAGGACAGAGATTACTGCTAAAACATTGTGCACGAGTTAAAAGAGTGAAAACCCAAGTGCACTGTATGTAATAGAGATGGATACCTATACACTTTTCTTCACTCTGTTTCAGTTTTCTACATCTTTCATTTTCTGAATCTATTTTTTGCAGTCTCCCTCCAAGGTCTATTACATACAGTGCACTTAGCTTTTCACTCAAATTCATGCACGATGTTTGAGCACTAATGTCTGTCTTGTATATTACCCTGTCTTCCAACTTTTAAGCTCTCAGGTTTGCAAATCTCGTCGGGTGCAATCCACAACAATGAGGCTTTCCATGTCGTCCCGTCTGGTGTTGTTGTGGTCTTCAGTCCTGAGACAGGTTTGATGCAGCTCTCCATGCTACTCTATCCTGTGCAAGCTGCTTCATCTCCCAGTACTTACTGCAGCTTACACCCTTCTGAATCTGCTTAGTGTATTCATCTCTTGGTCTCCCTCTACGATTTTTACCCTCCACGCTGCCCCCCAATACTAAATTGGTGATCCCTCGATGCCTCAGAACATGTCCTACCAACCGATCCCTTCTTCTGGTCAAGTTGTGCCACAAACTTCTCTTCTCCCCAATCCTATTCAATACTTCCTCATTAGTTATGTGATCTACCCATCTAATCTTCAGCATTCTTCTGTAGCACCACATTTCGAAAGCTTCTATTCTCTTGCTGTCCAAACTATTTATCGTCCATGTTTCACTTCCATACATGGCTACACTCCATACAAATACTTTCAGAAATGACTTCCTGACTCTTAAATCAATACTCGATGTTAACAAATTTCTCTTCTTCAGAAATGCTGTCCTTGCCATTGCCAGTCTACATTTTATATCCTCTTTACTTCGACCATCATCAGTTATTTTGCTCCCCAAATAGCAAAACTCCTTTACTACTTTAAGTGTCTCATTTCCTAATCTAATTCCCTCAACATCACCCGATTTAACTCGACTACATTCCATTATCCTCGTTTTGCTTTTGTTTGATGTTCATCTTATACCCTCCTTTCAAGACACTGTCCATTCCGTTCAGCTGCTCTTCCAAGTCCTTTGCTGTCTCTGACAGTATTACAATGTCATCGGCGAACCTCAAAGTTCTTATTTCTTCTCCATGGATTTTAATACGTACTCCGAACTTTTCTTGTGTTTCCTTCACTGCTTGCTCAATATACAGTTTGAATAGCATCGGGGAGAGGCTACAACCCTGTCTCACTCCTTTCCCAACAACTGCTTCCCTTTCATGTCCCTCGACTCTTATAACTGCCATCGGGTTTCTGTACAAATTGTAAATAGCCTTTCGCTCCCTGTATTTTACCCCTGCCATCTTCAGAATTTGAAAGAGAGTATTCCAGTCAACATTGTCAAAAGCTTTCTCTAAGTCTACAAATGCTAGAAATGTAGGTTTGCCTTTCCTTAATCTTTCTTCTAAGATAAGTCGTAGGGTCAGTATTGTCTCACGTGTTCCAACATTTCTACGGAATCCAAACTGATCTTCCCCAAGGTCGGCTTCAACAAGTTTTTCCATTCGTCTGTAAAGAATTTGCGTTAGTATTTTGCAGCTGTGACTTATTAAACTGATTGTATAGTAATTTTCACATCTGTCAACACCTGCTTTCTTTGGAATTGGAATTATTATGTTCTTCTTGAAGTCTGAGGGAATTTCGTCTGTCTCATACATCTTGCTCACCAGATGGTAGAGTTTTGTTAGGCCTGGCTCTCCCAAGGCTGTCAGTAATTCTAATGGAATGTTGTCTACTCCTGGTTGTTTCGACTTAGGTCTTTCAGTGCTCTGTCAAACTCTTCACACAGTATCATATCTCCCATTTCATCTTCATCTACACCCCTATTGTCCTCAAGAACATCGCCCCTGTATAGACCCTCTATATACTCCTTCCACCTTTCTGCTTTCCCTTCTTTGCTTAGAACTGGGTTTCCATCTGAGCTCTTGATATTCATGCAAGTGGTTCTCTTTTCTCCAAAGGTCTCTTTAATTTTCCTGTAGGCAGTATCCATCTTACCCCTCGTGAGATGAGCCTCTACATTCTTACATTTGTGCTCTAGCCATCCCTGCTTAGCCATTTTGCACTTCCTGCCTGCTTCACTTACTGCATTTTTGTATTTTCTCCTTTCATCAATTTAATTCAGTATCTCTTCTGTTGCCCAAGGATTTCTACTAGCCCTCGTCTTTTTACCTACTTGATCCTCTGCTGCCTTCACTATTTTATTCGTCAAAGTTACTCATTCTTCTACTACTGTATTTCTTTCCCCCATTCCTGTCAATTGTTCCTTTATGCTCTCCCTGAAACTCTCTACAACCTCTGGTTTAGTCAGTTTATCCAGGTCCCATCTCCTTAAATTCCCACCTTTTTGCAGTTTCTTCAGTTTCAATCTACAGTTCATAACCAATAGATTGTGGTCAGAGTCCACATCTGCCCCTGGAAATGTCCTACAATTTAAAACCTGGTTCCTAAATCTCTGTCTTACCATTATATAATCTATCTGATACCTTTTAGTATCTCCAGGATTCTTCCAGGTATACAACCTTCTTTCATGATTCTTGAACCAAGTGTTAGCTATGATTAAGTTATGCTCTGTGCAAAATTCTACCAGGGGCGGCTTCGTCTTTCATTTCTTAGGCCCAATCCATATTCACCTAACACGTTTCCTTCTCTTCCTTTTCCTACTGTCAAATTCCAGTCCCCCACGACTATTAAATTTTCGTCTCCCTTCTCTACCTGAATAATTTCTTTTATCTCATCATACATTTGATCAGTTTCTTCATCTGCAGAGCTAGTTGGCCTATAAACTTGTACTACTGTAGTAGGCGTGGGCTTCGTATCTATCTTGGCCACAATAATGCGTTCACTATGCTGTTTGTAGTAGCTTACCTGTACCCCTATTTTTTTTTATTCATTTTTAAACCTACTCCTGCATTACCCCTATTTGATTTTGTATTTATAACCCTGTATTCACCTGACCAAAAGTCTTGTTCCTCCTGCCACCGAACTTCACTAATTCCCACTATATCTAACTGTAACCTCTCCATTTCCCTTTTTAAATTTTCTAACCTACCTGCCCGATTAAGGGATCTGACATTCCAAGCTCCGATCCGTAGAACGCTAGTTTTCTTTCTCCTGATAATGATGTCCTTTTGAGTAGGCCCCGCCCGGAGATCTGAATGGGGGCTATTTTACCTCCGGAATATTTTACCCAAGAGGACGCCATCATCATTTAACCATACAGTAAAGCTGCATGCCCTCGGGAAAAATTACGGCCGTAGTTTCCCCTTGCTTTCAGCCGTTCGCAGTACCACAACAGCAAGGCCGTTTTGGTTAGTGTTTCAGGGCCAGATCAGTCAGTCATCCTGCAACTACTGAAAACGCTGCTGCCCCTCTTCAGGAACCACACGTTTGTCTGGCCTCTCAACAGATACCCCTCCGTTGTGGTTGCACCTACGGTACGGCCATCTGTATCACTGAGGCACGCAAGCCTCCCCACCAACGGCAAGGTCCATGGTTCGTGGGGGGGAGAGGGAGGGTATGTCTTCCCTAACCTGGGGTTCTAGGTGGCTCGTTCAAACTTACTGCTTTTCCTAAACTTTGTCACCCTTCTTTCCCCTCAGCACTTCTACCCGGAGGAGGAGCCATTGGCTCTGGAAGCTTAGATATGGAAAATATTTTTCTTTTTATGTGTGTGTTCTCGTGCTGCTGCTTGGTGAGTAGATTTTTTAATCTATCCAATCGCGATGCAGTTTTTTGCGAAGCTATGCAAATTACAGAGCTATGAATAACAAACTCGGCTTTTTCAAATGGAACAGCAGTGGTTTTTGTATATATTGAACAAATGCATTCACCTGTGTGTTTCTTTCTCTGAAATCTGATATTGCTATCTTATGCAGAAATTTGTATCTAAGTAAGGAAACACTTTACTGTGTTATACTGCAACAATACTTTTACAAAAGGGGCATAGATGAAATCTAGCTTTCTGTTGTGTCAGTGTAGTTCACAAATTTTGAGTGCTGCTTATATCACACATCAGTATTTCTGTAACAAGGGCAGACATCAGTATTTCTGTAACTTTATCATACTGGTTGAATCGAATGGTAACAAATGGCAACAGCTCTGAATTGCTTCCATCTCATCTTTTAATTTGACCTGCTGGGGATCCCAAACATTAGAGTAATACTTGAGAATGGGTTACACAAGTATTCTGTGCACGGTCTGCTATATGGATGACCTGCACTTTCCGAGAGCTCTCCTAATAAACTGCACTCGACCATTCACCTTCCCTACAGCTGAGCTCGTGTGATGTTATGCCTACATATTTAATCGACGGGAACCTATTGAGCAGCATGCTATTAATATTGTATTCGAGCATTACACGAACGTATATTCTCCCCATCCACATTAATTTACATTTATCCTCATTAAAAGCGAGCTGACATTCTTGGCACCAAATAGAAATTCTCTCCAACTTGTCACAAATCCCCTTACAATTCTCTCAGTTACAACACTTTAGTATGTGACAACACTGTCAGCAGACATTGTGATCAGATTGCTGCCCACTCCACACCACATTTCACTGTTGTGATCACTCACCATTCAGGACAACACGTGTGTGCTGTTACTCAAAGTGCTTTTTAAGTCCGTATGCTGAGACCTGCTTACTGTGTTTGTGTTTCTCAGTTTGCTCATACTCTGTATGCCTGTGAGTAAACATTCAGTCTGGCTATCAGCTTCAATTACTGTTATATTGAAATGTGCATTTTAATGTGGCCTTTTGTCCCCAGTACCCACATCGCGACATTCTTGACTTTTCGACAGTTGTTCCAGGCGGACATGTCCAGCGTGGTGGAGGAGGTGAACGACAAGCACATGGGCCCCTGGGCGGAGGCTTGCGCCCGGGACGGTGTGGAGAACACTCCACTGACGCCGTACATTGACCAGGAGCTGTTGTACAACAAGCACCTCTACCTGGACAACAGCAAGCTGCTCAGCACAGGCTTCGAACTATCTGTGCCGAGGCTGTCAAAAGATAAGCTGAAAGAGGTGAGGCACTTCAAAGAGAACATCTAAAAAGTAAAGTAATGTCGGTCCTTTTTCGTCGGAACTAACAGACGGCTTCACTTTTTACAGAATGAAATTTTCATTCTGCAGGAGTTTGTGCACTGTTTTGAAATTTCCTGGTAGATTAAAATTTTATGTCGGGTCAGGATGCCAAGCCGGAACCTCCTCTTTCACGGGCAGCGCTTTTATCGACTGAGCTGCCTGGGCACGACTCACAACCCACCCTCTTCGCTTCCACGAGCACCTCACTTGTACTTTCTGAGCTTCACGGAAGTCCTGCCTATCCTGTGGGACTAGCAATCTTGAAGAAGGGATATTGTGGAAAATGGCTTAGCCACACGCTATTGTTTACAGAATGAAATTTTTCCTCGGTGCCGGAGTACGCACTGCTTTGAACTTTGTATAGGATCAAAACTGTGCTCTCGACTGGGACTCGAACCTCGGACCTTGCCTTTACTGGCAGTGCTTTAGGAGCAAGAGTGGTGCTGTTACAGCGGCTCGTAGATGGTGCGTGGGTAGATTCTGTCATTTTGGCTTTTTGTAGTCGTTTCTGAGCTCGAACATCAGTTTTTGACGTAGTGTGCCTCCGATTGAAATTGGTTTAGTGAATGTGGAGCGTAGCCATATTTACCTTTGCTAATATGCCTCCAGTAGCTGTGCCTCTGTCAAATCTGGCCAAAAATTGGCCGTCTGTTGTAGGCTATTTTATATTATGTGGCCCACACCACATTTTTATCACAAATATTTAATTGCACTTTGTCATTGAATAACCTATGGTTTATATCCAGATTGAGTCTCATTCACTATAATTTATGCACCTATAAATTGCTAGCTGCATACTACACTCAACTGATGTTCTATAATGTGAGTGTTAAAGTGCGGTGACAGAAGATTACGTGGGGCAGACATTTAATTAACATCCTTGAATCACTGTCCTTTCAAGTAGATTGTTATATCAAAATGAAAATTATGTGCGCAGTAAATATTATTTCAAAATAACAGAGTTTTTAAGATTAATTGCCTGTTCACAATAAATGGTTGCAAAACAATCACTTTACAAACTCTCGAGCATAGAATTTAGATGAAACTCGTCATCTTCTTGCAACTTGTGACACGTGCAAACTCGTCTGCGTACATTGTGCAATAATTTTTGGGCACGGATCTTTTTCATGTCATATTCTTCCACAGATTGAATGAAACGGCTCCCAGCAGCCTCTGTGTTTTAACGTTGCAGTAATTAGCAATACATTCAGCTGCTGTCATTTTACGGGAATTACTGTCCTGATTAACTGTGTAATGGATAAGATTTGTTTGACTGAAGACTTTTAGATAAAACAGCAGTTGCTATAGGATTATGTCCTTTAATTTGTAAAATTATGGAGTTCTACTTAACCAAATGAATTTAAAGCATAATAAAGTCAAGATGGCTAAGCCCTGAGATAATGTTTATTTTTGGTACTTTTTTTCACGTTTATTTACAATGCTGGTCCATTACCTTGTTGCTACAATGGAGCGTTTATCTACATTAATCGCCATTACTAAAATCTAAAATACAGTGGATACAGATTCTACTTAACTTTACATTTTCTAGAACCAAGTATCTAGAGAGTTTAGTTTTCTACTTACAGTGTTACAATTACTTTTCACTATTTCCAATTACAGTTCAATTTTTGCCTCAATCTTCATCTATTTTAATGTTGAATTAGTTTGATTACACTATATCTACGTTCCGGCCTTCTTAGGCATGCGCTGTCCAGCCTCGGTTGAACCGCGCACGTGTTGCCCGTCCCTAGGCACGTGGAGCTGGGCCTTCTACTATCTGTTCCACTGCTTTACGACATCAAATTTGAGTTACCACCACCACCACCACCACCACCACCACCACTGCTTTTACTCTACATCGTCTGCATTTGGGATGATCGGGGCCGAGGTTCCGACGACGCCGACGAGGAGATCCAACTCGTGGGTGGTCGGGCAGTCCAGCGACCCCACGTTGTGTGGTCCTCCCGCCGGCCCACCCTCCGCGACAGCGGCCCCCGTCAGTTCGTCTTCTATCACTCCCTTCCCCTGCAGCTCAGGGGGTGGGCGGGAGTGCCAGCTCTCATCCCCTCCACATTTCCCCATCTCTTTCTAGCTGTTGTACTCTAATAATTTGAGTTATCTTCCGACATATTGATCGTACATTATGTGAGATACTTTATCTACTAGTCTTTTAAAGTTAATGAATTGTTCATTATCCTCTATTATTTCATTGATATTTTCTGTTCTTAGCTGATCCCTTTCTTCTCCAACTGATCCTGTGAGGGAAGCACACCCAAACACGACACGTTTGGGGGCTCCCGGACGGACACCACAGTCGCACATATCTGAATCCCTTTTCCCTGTCTGGTATAAATATTCAGGGTAAGGGCCGTGGCCAGTAAGAAAATGTACTGTGCCCTGCCACTTGCTTCGAAATGTTTAACCCTTAATCTGTCCCTTACATTCGGGAAGACTTTACGTACTCGCCGAGCTGTATCGGAGTTATCCTAATCCGCTTGCCGTATGTTTGAGACCTCTTCCCTTATTTCTCGTTTATTAATTAGGTGTTTACCCATTATATTGTGTACCCATTCTGTGTTCCCTTGTCTCAACCAATAATGTGCAGCTTTCTGCTGTACAAGCAAATCTAACGGACAAAGTCTCATTATTACAAGTAGTCCATCTGTTGGAGAGGTACCAAAGTCACCTATCGATCTGAGTAAGATATCCCTCTGGACACATCTTATGGCCACGGAGGGCCTCACATTGCACAGTCTGTGTGTCCGTGCACTGGCCCGTACCCCACAATTGAGAGTAACAAACTCCTGTGGTATAATCTTAAGACTCGAGGTACCGGATGAAATTTTTGTTGTCCAATCCTGATTAACTTATTGAGCACACAGTCGCCTTTGCACTGATGCACTCACTGTGGGGGCCAAAGTGCCATTCCCGGTCCAGGATTACCCCGAGATACCTGCAAATCGTTGATTCTTTTAGATGGGTTTCTGTTTAGGCTCCCTTTCAATATTACGTATTCCGTTTTGTTTGGTGCAACACTCAGCTTAGACTTCCTGCACCATTCTGAGATTGTTTCTATTGCAAGTCTGCATCTCTGCTCCAGTTGGAGCCTGCTATTGCCTCGCACCGGGACGAGAAGGTCATCAGCGTAGGCGACGGCCCCGACACGCGTGCGTCATCCCCCAGAGATCTGAGACCGGCTCCATTTTTATATCCCGAAACACGGGGCCACACACCGAGCCCTGCGGGCATCCGTTCGTGACGTTCTTAGAGACGGCTGTCTCGTGAGTCGTCATCCGAGCCACCCTGTTTCTACAGTAGTCCCTCAATCGATCGTACGGTGGCCGAGGACACTGCACCTCCCGTAAGTGGGAGAACAGTGCGGGGTACCACAGATTGTCGAAGGCTCCCGATATGTCCACCGTAATTCCGATTACGTAGCTGCAGGTTGACGAAGCGACAAATTCGGTCGATTTCCCTCGACGGAACCCGAACTGCCATTCGTGCGTTCCGTGCAGCTCCCTGTGACTCCGCAGTCTTGCACAGAGCAATTTCTCGAGAACTTTACCTAGGGTGTCCAGTAGACATATTGGTCTGTATGACGGGTTCGACAAGATCCTCGTCCAACAGCATTTTTCCATCAATTTGGAAACCTTCCAGTCTCCTAACATCTGTTGTATAGCTGTGCGAGTACTGGCGCCAGCTTAGGTGACCGTCTGCAGAACTTCCGCCGGAATCCCGTCCGGTCCCGGAGACTTCCTCTTCTTCGACGTCGAAATTATATCGGCGACTTCTTCTGTTGAGGATGTAGGTTATACCGGAGTGTCGTTAATGTACGGTTCTTCCGTTTCTCTTCTTATTTCAGCCCGATCTGGTGAATCCCCGTCGGGGTGATCATCTGGAAGTAATGTTTCAATTAATTCTTCCGTTGTTTCTCGCCTGCTCTCGGTAAATGTCCGATCGAGTCTTCTTATTGACGACAGTATCGTCGGTGCTCCAGTTTTGAATCTCGCTAGTTTATATGGAGTATCCCGAGGGTTATTGGAGAGCTGATCTTGTACAAAACGTTGCCAATTTCCTCTCTAACTTGTTGTAGCCTGCCTTTATATCGCTTCCGGAGATTCCGGTATATGTTTAGTCCGTAGGCACGGTCTGCGGCGTTCGGTGTCCTTTGGTACCTCTTCCTTGCTCTGCGCACTTATCTGCGGAGCACAGTTAGCTCTCGAGACCGTGGGGCCGGGTGGACACCCACGACCTCTCTCCCTAGGCACTGCAATTGAGATCACACGATTTAATGCTCGTACTACCGAGTCGGTGCCAGTGTTTACATCCAGATCGACCTCATCCGGCCCAAAAATAACACTGTTGAAGGTATTTACAAGAAAAGGGGGAAGAAAAACATAACAGCTGGAAAGAATCTACCTGCTTGTCGCAAGTGTTGCCAGTATCTTGCTGCTTTTTTCCAATATGTAGAAGCCAATTTCTGTTGTTGTGTGCCCAAAATTAACAATGTAATCCGTCTGGACTGTTACACAGCACAAATGTATGTATTCCAAATCTGCTTTATTTGGATGGAATATACTGTTAGAAAGGTAATTACCCTTAAAAAGAAATAGGCTTTTGTCAGTGTACAGATTTGGATACAGATGAAACGTACTTAAGAGTATTGTCCGCATCCTGTTAGCAGATACTAATACTGATAACGTGTCTCCCCTTCTGGCACAGCTGTGGTGGGGTAAAGACAAGCATTTTCAGACCAACCAAAGACTGCACCAGGGCTTAATATCACTCAAAACTGGAGTGCTAGAGATGTGTCTTGGTCAGTAGTCGCAAATTTTCATAGGGGCTATAAGGAGACAAGTAGCAGTGATGGAACAAAAGTCCTCCGATCCAGTTTCTGCCCACTTCGACAATCGAGGATCTAGTGTTTGTGGTCCACTTGCATTGGTGTAAATAAAATCTATTTTGTCTGCAACAAAATTAATCAAATCTTCAGTTACAAATGTCAGAAAAATTTTAGAATGCATGTGCCTTGTTCTAATCTTCTCTCATCTTGAAGCTGATCTGTCTTAACGTATGCCCAAGTGGACAAAAATAGTTTTCTTCCAGACAGATATGTTGCTAGTGCGTGCTCGTATTTTGCACTCACTTAAGATTTCGAAGAATTTTCATCTTCACCTACCGTCATCCTCACCGAGCTGATTCTCCTGCCTACATGGAGCACAGGTAACACCGCCACAGAATGTATTGTGAGTTTTCTACTCTTTAGCTTTGCCCTTTATGCCTTGCATTTTCATTTTGGGAATGACAGTTTCTAACAACTGGAGTGTGATTCGTCTTCTTTTATATTTCTTTAGAGATGTGTTATACATTTTTTAACTACATTTTACTGAATTTCGGCTTCAGATTGATTGCTGAATTGGGAGAGAGATGTATTGGAGCACTTTTTACTCCATGAAGTTTCTGCATTTCTACACAAATATTTCTTGCAAAGGTGTCATTTTGACTGCTGTCTTCCAGAGCTTCAGTCACTGGTTTGCTTTTTACTTTCAAAATCCTTTGGACTATCAGTGACTATATAGTTGTTGCTATCAGAGTTTTCACCTTTAAGAGAATTTTGAAAATACCATATTTTCCTGATATAAGCCGAGGCTTTTTTCCGTATTCGCCATTCAAAACATACAGGGTCATCTTTTATTTGCAGATTAAACTATTGCTGCTGAGGTCACCTTCTTTACGTTGTTCAGTAGAATGTATAGAGGTCGTCTTACATTTCGAGATGAGGCTTTGCACACTGAGGTCACACCCGATTTATTTTGAAGAATTCAGAAAGGCACAGCTCGGCAAATGATACTCGCATTCCGACAGGCTCGAAGTTTCCCAATATGCAGTATTGACATTGCTCAAACGGTCACGTGACATTGACTCGCACAGAGCCAGTGCGAGAGGTACGTGAAAAACTGTGAAGTAGCCACTACAACAGTTGATTGCTCTTCTTAGGATTTGACAATTTTGCGAAACACGGGAGGAAATAGCATTAAATTCTACCATCTTACAAATTTTTGTTGTATTTGAACAGATTTGCAATAAACGTTCTCATATTTATGGATACTATACACAAACATTAGTGTAGCTTTTAATGTAAAGGTCACATTCAAAAACGGAAATGTTGTCCTTCAAAAAACTTTAATTAATTCAGAACCCAGACCAATATTTTTTTTTGTTTATGAGAGACTTTAATAATTTAGTAAGTGGATGGCAAATGGGAAGTTCGGTCACTGTTAACATATTAGAATACTGGTTGAAAATGTTACCAGCTTTTAATCAGCTAGAATGTGGTGACATTCGGTTGAAACAAAAAGGAAAATTAATCCAGAATGAAATGTCTAACAAAGTAAATAAATCATATTAGAATAAATTACAGCAACAAGACCATTTGTAGACATAGTAGCAATAGACATCACTAGAACATGGGACAAGGTTCGAGAATGGGACTGAATCGTAATTGCAATCTTCTGTTTATGAATTAGTTGGTGTTGTTACATATGACCTGCACAGTATAGGATACTGAGTCTCTTTGTCACAGCTGCTTAAGCTCAGCCCTACGAAAGGGTTGGAGAGGTTACAGTACTAACAGATTGGCTGAAAGCCAGGATGGGTGCGGGGAGGGGAATGAACAGCAAATTTTGCCGTGTTGCCAACTGTGGGAATCTATATCAAGTATTTTGGTTATTTATGAATATCTACCATGTTTAAACTGCAGTTTGCCTGAATCAGTTTGTAGTCATGATTGAACTGACATAAAATTGGACAAATACTTAACAATAGTATACAGTTCTCAGGGTGTATACGTGGACAAGGAAAAAAATTCCCGGATTTCCCGGTTAAAAATACACTTTCTCCCGGGTGAAAATACACTTTTTCCGTGTTAAGTGACAGTATACTCTTCCTCGACACTGTAAAACTCATCAATTCTTTGAATTCTTCCTTTGCAACTTAAGGTTTTTTTTTTTTTCTCGTTCATGTTTTGTTGCTGCAGTATTATTCTGCAATAGCGGGATACAGTAATATCGTTTGTTAGAGTATTGGTTCTTACCAGTCAAAACCACAAAAATTTAGCTGCAAACTAACTGATAACGTGTCTCCCTTTCTGGCACAACTGTGGTGGGGTAAAGACAAGCATTTTCCAGACCAACCAAAGACTGCACCAGGGCTTAATATCACTCAAAACTGGAGTATTTTCCCAGTTTTCTCCCGGATGAAAAAATTCCTGGGTTTTTCCCGGATCTCCCGGTTGTCCCGGGTCGTATACACCCTGAGTTCTGCAGGAGACGGTAAGTCTTTTCATGTGTTTTTTGCTGCAACGTTATTGATGCTAGCTGTGACGTATGATGGAATGAAAGGGGGGGGGGGGGGGGGGGGAGGTCAGCTAGTTCTACACAGCCAGCGAGAGAGCATTGGGCAGGTGATATGTTTGAAAGTCATTGTAACATTCTCATGTCATTGTAGAAGTGAAATCTGATATGTATTCAGAAAAAACAGCTGTGTTCTCAGGTCCCATCATTACTACCACTTGAGAAATAGCAGCATACGAGAGGGGGGGGACCCAAAAATAACCAGAATTTCTTTCTAGAAAACATATATACTTTATTGTTTTCAAATACAACCTTAATCTCCTTCGAAGTACTCTCTGTTAGCGTTAATACCCTTGTCCAGACATTCATTCCAGTGTTAGAAGCACCTTTTAAATTCTTCCTCTTTGATACCTGCTAGCACTTTCATGACATTGCATTTTACGTCTTCCACATCCGCAAAACGCTTCCCTCTCAAGTCTCTTTTCATCCTCGGGAATAGGAAGGAGTCCGAGGGTGCTAAATCCAGCAAATAGGGGGCGCATGGGTCAAGGTAGTCATCTTCGTTGATGCCAAAAACTGGTGAAAGCTGAGAGCCTCCTTCATTTTGAGACAGGCTTGAATGCGACGATCCCTTTGATCTGTGGTAAGAAGCTTCGGCACGTCTTCGCATCCCCAAATCGACGGTCGAGATGCGCTGAATTGAGCTCCAGGACAACCCGGACAAGTTCTCGAGTTGGTCGATTGTCCTGCGTCGATCTTCACTGATGAGATCACGGATTTTGTCGATGTTGTCTTCGCTTTGAGCAGTTGAAGGTCAACCGGAATGGGGCTGATCTTCAACCACCATTTCTCCCTTTTTGAACCAAGAAAACCATTCGTACACTTGTGTTTTACCAAGAGCACGGTCTTTGTAGGCTGTCTGAATCATCGAAACAGTTTCTGCTGCATTCTTGCCGAGCAAGAAACAAAACTTCACTGCCACACGTTGTTCGTAAGAACTAGCTATTTCCTCGTGTCGTGTCTGCACTGTACGCACACTCAAAGAACTGCCAAAGAAACCACACTTCTCACTGTTGGGTGACGCCATGTGGCAGAATGACTCGGCAGAGCTCCTACTACAACTCTTTGGTGGCACAACCTGCTACTACAAGTACACGATGTGCAGCATTACGATTCCGGTTACTTTTGGGTACCTCCTCGTATGTGGAAGAAAGAGCCAAATATTTGTGACAACAAAGGTAAAAATTTTACAACTGTGCTATTAAGATGATGACTGTGAAAACAGAGATGCCACAGCCTACAGAGTTAGTAAGCAAAAAAGTTGGGAAAGAGAATGGTCCATACATTAACTAAATCATTGCGTTTTGCTTAATTTGTTTCTTCTAGTATTATCAAAATTGTTTCTTCTGGTATTATCAAAATGTAGAAAATCATAAATGGCATAAGTTTACAGTATCTGTAATAATGTCAATAAATCAGTTTGTAATTTTGATTAGTAAAAATATGTTAAAAATAAGTTTTTCTCAAGGAGCCTCTTAAAAAAGGGGTGGTCACCTTATATTCAGGGTCGTCTTATACTCGGGTAAATACAGTAGAGGGATTTTCTGATTCCTCCTCCATTTGAGCCGCCATTCATTGCTACAGATTATTGTCTCAGTTTACGTGTGGAGCTCGCATCCAGGCAACCACAGCTTCGGCTCGACCAAGTGGCACGTTTACTGGGGCTGTCGGGTCGGACCGATCTGCCGCAGACAGCTGAAATACAAACGACACGTAGGAAAACTGTAACCCCACTTTTCTGCACAGTTTGTTATCACTGTACCGTATTCTTTAAATGTCGTATTTATGTAACAATCAGTGATTTCAAACACGACAAAAATCCTCGTGTTAGGAATCCATAGTTGTGCACTTTGGCTAAATATGTAATTAGTTTTTGGACCACTCAGGGAAACCATGTTTCTGGCCAAAATTCTGAATAACAACAGTGTGAACCGTAACTGTTTAAATGTGTCACATTTCAGTGACCCAACAGTGTACTGTTTATTGAGTAAATGCCAGTTCAAGACAAATTTTGCTGAACATTGATTCATTATTTATGAAAAGATTTACCATGCACATTAGAATAATAACAGGCTAAAATATTACAATGTCCACTTAAGAACTACATAAGAACCAAACGGCTTTATACACACCATTCTGAAATTCAGCTCAGATATTTTAATAAAAGTTATGTTTCAAAGGAGTTTCTGTAAAACATCTAGCTGCAGCCTACCACTATGCAGGGTGTCCACAATGATGAAAGCAACGCCATTCTCTCTCTCTCTCTCTCTCTCTCTCTCTCTCTCTCTCTCTCTCTCTGCGTGTGTGTGTGTGTGTGTGTGTGTGTGTGTGTGTGTGTGTGTGTTTGTTTGTTTGTTTGTTTGTTTTTCCCCCACCTGACATGGAATTCCTCGTACTGTTTCAGATCCTTACAGACTACTCGTCAATGAAGCTGTTCCCGCACTCCCTGATTTTGTGATGCCGCAGTCTGTCACGAGTGCTGTGCTGTTCTCCGCTCCTCACCTGCTAGCCCAGCCTGCGATGTGGATTCGGGACGGTCACCGTAGTCCCTCCCGCTCCAGAGAAGCCGAGCGGCGATATACCGAAAGTCACGACGGTGCCGAAGTGTGAACCCTTTCTCGGCTCCTGTTCAATTTTTCCCCTGTCCCTGCTACAGCTTCCTTGTCGGAGCTGTGGGTACCGGACCTGCGAATTCTACCCCTGCGGTCCCCCTGTGCTAGCTCGACGAATGTTTCGCTTCTGAGAGGGCTTCTCCTATAGCTGTGCTGGCTGCCTTACTGACTTTGGTTTAGTTTTACCATTGTGAATTCTAGTGGAGAAAAAAATTGTTATACCTGTGAACATAATGTGATTATGTGGTGCTTATCTGCGAGATTAGTACAAGGCTACAAATTACTAGTCCCCCGCCCCTCCCACTATGTTGTGTCGCATTGAAAAACAATGCTAAAGTGGCGTTTCTGCGCTGTTGCAGTAAGTTTAAACTTTTGTTTTTACGTGCCTCTGTTAAAGGCGTAGCAATAAAATCTTTCATTCCCACCAGCTGAGTCTGTATCTTTCTAAGAATTGTTCCACAGGTGGTTCCCAAAGGTTAAATTGACAAATCACCCCAGATCTCTTAAAAGTAAGAATAATATAATGTTATATCCTTAATATACAAATGCGTATGTATTGTAAACATTGTTTGGTGATACTTAAGATGTTGTTTGCATAATGTGACTGTTATGTAATTGTAAACACATTTATTTCTTGCAAGTGAAGGAAAGACTGGCCGAATGGAACAATCTGCAAGTGTTCTATAGCTTTTTCCTTTGTCACTTTTTTGGTAGTAGATAAGATGAATGACTACTTGTTTCCCATGCAGGCCTTTAGATTTTTTGGAAATGGTTGCTTTTCTGGAAATTTTCATTTGGAACAGTTTACTATTTTGATCTGTGAGTTACATGTGTACGAATACCAGTGGTACAGTGTGTTCTTTCCATTTGTGTAGAAGTAACATCAATTTGTACTTCACGTGTACTTAGTTTCACGCTGTACTTCACTTCCAGCCGTGCAAAGGCTTTGGGAGTAGCGATAATGAGTATTAGTACAGCAAAAAATATGTAATATTTTCTTTCTTGAGCAAAGAAAAGAAAATGTTTCGTATTCTCTGTGGACAAAACTGTATCCACATGCAAAACTCTTTTGTTGTTTTGACCATTTTTATAATACTTTGTGTGCTGCAATAATGATTTGTAGAGTGGCTTGATGAAAAGAGATTTGATCCTTTTAGAAATTTATGGAATTGGATTTGAACTTTTTTGTGCAATTTTGTAGTTCTTTATAGAGCTCTAGAGAGCAGTCGACTTGCCTCGCCGAGGTCGTGTGTGGGATCACGTAACTGTTTTTGTACATTTCTGGAGACTTGGGAATCCTCCTCCAGAAATTCTTTCACAGCTGTGCAATATGAGTAGCATTCAAATTTTGAAGATCTTACAAGAATACAGAGGCTGTGAGTTTTGTGTAACCTTTTATGCCTTTCTTTCCTCTGTAGGTCAGAAACAGTCAAAAAAGATTAACTAGTCAAAGAAAAACTAAACATTCCATTGAAGCTCTGTATTATGGAGTAAGTCATAATTTTATTCACTTGTCTTAAGTTATTTGAAGATCAGTTGCTACTGTTGTTTGTAATTTGTAGAACTAACCTATTTACACTGAGCAAGTGGTCTAGAAAACACTGGAGCATGTTGTTGAAGGTGTCTGTTGGTTTACCTTGCTGCCTGTTATCAGGCTTCATTGGAGGTACATCAATGGGAAGTCATCGGTTGAATGTGAGTAATGGTAACAGCTCTGTTGAGGCGCAGAGTCGCCAATAGGCTAATAAACATTCTCTTTCTTGTTTCTGTTTGTATCAATGACTCGTCTATTTGTTGAATTTTTAACTTTACTCTTCATTATTTAGAGTTAACTGTAGACGTCATATGATTCGTATGCTAATTACTTTATACCTATTTAGTATCCTTAATCACATTTTGAAAGTTTTCATTCAGCGTTTTATTCAAATTTTCATCTCACTTGACTTTCTGTAGAGCTGAAGAGAGATTCTTTTTTGCCACCTGTTTCCCCACTCTTCCTGGTTTCATAATTTGCTGTTCTGCACCTACATTCTTATACACCATACTACTTTATCATTTGTCGAGTAAATAGCCCGATTTCTTAAAACGAGAGCACCGTCAGATGTCTGCCGTGAGCTGCTGTGTGGGCCGTGAGACTTCTTTTGTAGCATCTGCCACTGGAGTTAATTGAGCATTTCGTTTTGCTCTACCACTGATTTAATAAACTTGTGACAGAACATGCATTAATTTTATTTATTTTTTAAATCCTACCTGGTAAGGACCAAAAACTGACAAGGAATACTTCAAAACTAGAGAGGATTGAAGTTTTGTCAACTACATTATTTGTGGTTTGATTGCATTTCCATCAGATTAAAATCAGCCTGGTATCTGCTTTTCCTACAGTCAGTTTGTGTTATTAGTTCGTGTGTAATAATTGACCATAGTAGATGACCCTACAGAGGTAGTGTTGATATGAATGTTGATTATATATTGCACCCTAACAGCTTTGGCAAATGAATGATTTAATTTGAATCACTTTGATATAGTGTGAAAGTTTCAGACACCTTCATTGCTATGCTTCAGAATTATATTTATAGGTAATAATTTTATTATTATTGAAGTGTGCATTATTTTAATTTTCATATTGTCTTGAGCAATGATAATTAAGGGTATGTTTTGTTTGATAGTAACTCCTGATAAAGTGATTAGCAATTCGCTAAATTTTCCACTAGAAGTGCCGATATATTGACTGCTTGTTTTTGTAATGTGGCTGTATTTCTTTCTAAAGAGAGAACAAAAATAATATCAAATTTGCACTGTTTTGAAATTTGTTCTTGAAGCAGGAACCTTATGGAACTGTAAGAAAATATATGCATATATTTTTAAAGATATATCTGCAGTTGAATGCTTGGAATGCTGAAATGTATGCTATGTGGCTCATCTCTTTTATTATGAATTTACACTGTTAATACCATACTGAATGAGGAAGCTAGCTGCAAATGTACTTAAGAGAGCAATATTACATTTATAGATCTCTAGGTGTCATTGTGGTGCAGGGTTCTTTTCTAACTCAATATAATAGTATTATATTATAAATCAGTATTTGATACAATATTGTAACGAATTTATATATCACGAACAACTATGTATAAGGGTAACCGTGTAAGTTGGATCTTTTGTGATTTTCACGCATGCAATAAAAAATGTTTGCAGTTTCTCAAATAATACTTCTCAGTTAATGACTCAGTGCTGCGACTGCTAATTTTTAATTGTATGTGCACATACTTCACAGTAATGACATTGTTTCTGTAAAGTAAAATTAAATCTCAGCTATACAGAACAGAAATTAGTGGTGGCATGTAGATTGTTATGCCGTAATGTGCTGTTGGCCTTCAGCACAGGATTTTTACTGTTGTACGAGATACGATATATATAATTGTGAGATAGATGCATTGGTGACTGACTGTCAGTGGTGTTTTGCTTATACATTGCTAGAAAAATATTACTACAGGCTATTAGCGGTTTCCAATTCACTCGAGATTGATTGTTGCAACATAGTATACGGAGTACATGAAACGATTACATTTACAGATCAATAGCACAAGTGCTTCTGAAGTACTAGGGACTTACCCATGCTGAAACACCAGAAACACCAGCCTCCAAGGGCAACAACGAAGCTGCTTACTCTGGCATCCAGTCAATTGTACGAATGGCGGATGCTCTCCCGGGATATGTTACGCCACAGTTCCTCGACCTGTTCACTTAGTTCTGTAATAGTCGGTTGAAGAGTCACACGTGCTCGATCGGAGACGAGTCTGGAGATTGTATTGGCCAGCGAAGTTGTTGCACATCTTGCAGAGCACATTGAGTATCTGACTGGGCATTATCCTTTTGGAACAATACACCACTTTCCGGTGGGGGGAAACAGGTCTAACAATCTGCTGGATATACCGAGCACTGGTTAGCGTCTCCTCTAGAAATGCCGAATATGGACAAGAGTTGCAGCTTATTGCACCACACTACGCAAAAAAACCGTCACGAGTGTGCACGCAGAATCTGCTTTCGTCGCAGGAGGCCACGACGCACCGTTCCGTCTCCAAACTGATGCCCCTCTTATCTGTACTGTAGTATCTATAAAATCTGCCACTACTACCCTTACAGTAAGACCATCCTGGAAGGCAACTGTAGTGCAGTGACATACAGAACCTCATCTACGCGACCACTGATACGGCGTGTCCAATTTGTGTGGCATTTCTCCAAAAGGACCGTCCCACCACTCGGAAAGCCAGTCTGACCCTTTTAGAACTCTCAGTTGGCTGTAGGAAGGACGAGTGTATCTCTGTGGCACAGTTTCCTGCTCGCTTTACACGTTGCAACACACTCGAGCCTTCTGACCGTGAGCACGCTGTATTAAAGTGTAGACACAGATGGCACCCCGGCAGGTACTCCGAGGCGGTCTCTGTTGGCGGACACCGTTTGAACCGTTATCGGTACATCTACTATCCCCCCCAGGTGGTGCATCGTCATCAGATCAAAATTGACATTGCATTACCTGGCATTGCCAGGTCGGAATATATCACAATAGTGATGGCTTGAGGACCATTCTCCCTGCCAGTTAATGTAGATGTATATTCCATTAAACATACGATGTATATAATGCGTACTAAATTAATTAATAACTTACACGATACAATATTATAATTTAAATAAAACCGGTCAGAATCAATAGTTACTTAATAAGAAATTTAATTTTTCATGTAAGTACATATTTGTTTTTTAAACATTGGAATACCAACAATAGGAGGAATTCACTGTAAAGATGACACGTTTAGCCACAGACACACTATGGAAAGACAGTTACATATAAGCTTTCACCCAAAACCTTCCAGAGGAAATGTGCACACGTCACACGCGGGCAAGTAGACCACACCCCACAGGTGCACACATTCAGAAGCACGTGACCGCTATCTGTGGTTGCTTTTGTCAGAATGCAACTGAAATGTGTCAAATGGGTGCAACAGTCCAGAGAGAGGCTGGGAAGGGAGAGGGATGAAGAGAATCGGCACTGCCTGGCAGAGCGTGTTGGGATGAGGGCTGGCAGTACACGGTTGCCAGGCTCAGTGTGTAGCATTGTGAGGCTGTAGGGGGGGGGGGGGGGGGGGATAGGAGGCAGAAATAGTTGGGAGAAGGGTGTGGGGACAGCAAGTTTACCACAGGTTGAGGCCGGAATGACTTTGGGCGCAGATAATGGCTAACTCCCATCTGCACAATTTAGTAAAGCCGGTGGTGTCGAGGAGGATCCAGATGGCGCAGGTTGTGAAGCGACCATTGAAATCGAGTACGTTACACTCGGCTGCGTGTTGTCCCACTGGGCAGTCACCATCACTCGTTGCCACAGTTCCGGGAAGGTAATTCGTCCCGGTGGACAGCTGGATGTTTCGTGCCAATAAATAAAGTTGATCAACGATTGGAGCATAGTGGGTATATAATGTGTCTACTCTCGCAAGTGGCCCGGCATCTGACGGAGTAGGGTAAGACCGTAACAGGACCGGAAGAGGAAGTACTGTGTGGGTGGATTGGGCAGGTCTTGTACCTAGGATGTGATCCCTGTGGCAAGGGGTCGGGACTGAGAGCGGCATAGGAGTGGACTAAATGATGTGGAGGTCGAGTGGGCAACGGAACACCACTTTAGGAGGGGTGGGAACGATCTCGGGTAGGAAGTCCCTCATTTCAGGGCACGAGAATATCAGAGCCCTGACGAAGCACGTGGTTCAGTTGTCCCAGTCCAGGGTGGTGACAAAGGGAGCACTTCTTTGTAGTTGGTTTGTGGGGATGGTGGGAGATTTGTGCAGTGTGGGAAAGTGGCACAAGAAATCTGTCTGTGGATTAGGCCTGGTGGTTAGTGTCTTGTCTGTGAAGGCCTTTATGAGACCTTCAGCATACTGGGTAAGGGTGCTCCCATTACTGCAGATACATTGTCCACAGGTCAATAGGCTGTGGGAAGGATTTTTTCATGTGGAAAGGAAGACAGCTGTCGAAATGCAGATACTGTTGGTGGTTGAAGCTTTAATGTGGACAGAGGTACGGATGGAGCCATCAGCAAGGTGGCATATTGGCTCGAGGATGAGCAGGTGAAGCGGATCGGAGAGAAGGTGTTGAGGTTGTGAAGAAATGAGGATAGGGTGTCTTGGCCCTGATTCCAGATCATGAAGGTAGCATCAATGAACCTGTACCAGACCTGGGGTTTGGGAATTCTGGGATGTTAGGCAGGTTTCCTCTAAATGGTCTGGGTATTAGGATATAGTTAGTAAGGTGTATGAGAAATCAGGTAGTGGGTATGGAGCCTGAAGGACACTGGGAGAGGTAATTTTTAATAGCAGCAAGACTACAGGCACGAAGGATGTTGGTATACGGGAAGTGGCATTAACAGCAGTGACCCCTACTCATCACCACGAGCTTTTCTGAATTGTGCAAATGGCAGTTATCCTTAAAACACTTTCTTCGGTCCTTAATCACCCTGCCCTCAACCTACTGCCCCACACCTCTATCCTTTTGCCCTGTTACCCCCTCACAATTCACCTCCAGTCACTCCCCTCGTGCGCCACACTCTGCGAGTGCACCCACCAGTCTCTTCACCTTCTCTGCTCCTTTCCTTTCTGCACCACGTTTCCCCTCTTCTCTGTTCCCCACAGCCGCCCGATGCTGCGGCTGACAGCCCTCCCTTTCCACCTTGCGTGCTCTGCTTGGTAGTGCCGATTTCTCTGCCCGCACAGCTACCCTGCTATCTTTGCCCCATTCTGGAGTGTTTCTCCTGTTCGACGCAGTCCTGTTGCAGTCTGGCCAGAGTGGCCACAGCTAGTTGTTGTTGTGTGTGTGCGTGTGCATACGCACGCAATATTCTACAATGTTCAGATGATATTCTACGACATTCGGAGATGTCGGAAATTGAACAATTTTTTGGAAAATTTAGCCTTATAATTGTTCTGATTGATAGTGATGTTATAATTTTCAGCCACATGTGTCTTAAAAAGGTTTGGAACTTCCTGGAAAAATCCAGTTCAAAAGATACATTCGAGAAAATTCTGAATATATCCTTGTCCCTGATTGGCACACGAAACACCACTCAAAACGTTTTAGACACTAATTATAAGCATGTGTGAAAAAACAATTTGTGCCACCCACTTCCACCCTCCGCAACCAAATTCCCGTACTGACAGCGGGAGACCTAAGCCGATCTACAACAACAACCGCGAATGGGTGGCAGTGGAAGGTCACAGAGAAAAATGTGTCTTTATGTACCTACTTATCTTATACTGATAATATGTGTATGTTTTGGACAATAGTATCAGCTTATACAGTTTGAGTTTACATTGCGTCTGCACAAATTTGAATTTTCCCACTGGAGTGCTTTCGGTTAATGTATGTTCCAGTTGATTGGCATTCATATAATCGATAACCTACTGTAGTATATTTTTTCTGACAGGAGACTCCTAATTCTTCTGGCAATCCAGTGATTTGCATTCATCTTACTAATGTTTACTGCTTGTAACTTGCTTAGCATAAAATCTTGATACATGTGTGCAGAAACACCCTCCCCCCAACCCTGTAAATGAGTATGCCACAGCTATGGATCAATACTGATTACTTGAACAAATCAAATATGTCACATTGCTACCCTTTATTAAAAATGGCATGAATTCAATTTACATTGCTTATAAAAAGCAAACAACAAAATGTCACTTGTTAACTTTGAGCATGTGGTCTCTCCCCTCTACCCCTCCCCCCCCCCTTTGCCCCTTACACACACACACACACACACACACACACACACACACACACGAGTGAGTGAGCGAGTTCATAAAATGAAATGTACTAACACATCATCTACAGCTTCTTACAAGAAGTGCCAAACAAATATATAGAAACTTCATGCGAAGGGCTAGTAAGCTGTTTCACACTCGCACCAAATCTTATTGGTAATTACAATTGTGGTATTACTTGCCTCACCCCTGGTGAATAAAAAACAACTTCAATATTAATTGTTGCTTTTACATCAGGAAGAACGTTTAAGGGTATATTTAGTTTCACTTTTGTGAAGTTTATTACACACACAAAAAAATAAATCTCTGTTTTTCCTAACATAAATGTAACGTCCGCAGGAACTTTTCACCACTTTTGTTTCAATTGCAATTGCACAAAAATAAGAACAAAATTTAATTTTTTTGCTTCAGAAATTGGGTTGACAATTTCTGAATACATAATGTAAACAACATTTCAGCTCTCGAGCAGTTAAACTGTTGTCAGTTTTTTGTCAACTCAGCACATGCATAACAAACAAATAACAAAGTGAAATTGAATTTCATATTTGTCCTTTTCACATTTCTGCACAGTACTGGACACACGAAAACTACAGAAACACACAGTCCAGTCTCATTAATGTGACTACCGCCAGTGTTTGATGTCAACTTGCAATAACCACTTACAGACGGGTGGTGGTAGCATTAGCAGTGGGGGGTATATAGTGTGTGACAGGGTATGCAGGGAAACGGAGCAGTAGTCGTAATTTGGAAACTGAGCAAATTATCTGAGGTCCAAAAAGCACGATCGTCGTCTATCGGGCCGAGGGTGGAAGCATTTCTGAAATGGCGACGTTTGTGAAATGTTCACGTGCCACTGTGGTTAAAGTATACTGTGAATGGCAAAATAACGCTAAAAAAAACTGGTGCCAAGGCACTGTGGTGCACACGAGACACCTGGGGTGAATAACAGTTGCAGAGATTTGTACAGGCAAATAGACGGGCAACTGACTGCCCAATGAACTGAGGGGCTACCAATAGCGTCTCCTCGCTGCACGTGTGCCTCGGCACCGGGTGCCTGGCGCGTGCACCCGTGCTGACTGCTGTTCACTGAGGGTGAAGGCTGGATACCAGTAATGCGACTGGACATCCACTGAGTGGCAACAGGTGGCCTTTTTTAGACGAATCACGTTTCGTGATCCACTGGACAGATAGCTGCTGGCACAGCTGGGCACGAGACCGTTAATCTGTTTATTAATTAATGACTAAATTAACTTTTCAAGTAACAGATTTTCTTTTGCTTTTATAAAGGATTTCCATAACTTTTACTTTCAGGATTATTTGTAATAAACACAGACTATTTTATTCTGTAATGTTGTTCAGTAAATTCCTTGTCAAAACTGCCAATGATCTGGATTGTGGACCACTGCATAATTTCAGGTTTTTGTTACGTTTCAAAGAGTAAAATGTTTAAAGTTTTCAATTTTTTTATAATGTGGCTTATAGTGTTCTTTGTCCTTGTAGAATAATTAGTGTCATTTTGAACAGCTTTTGTGCTAGATCGTCAGCATGTTGCAGTTCTTTTTTCCGTAGACAATCAAAAGGTGAAAGCCCTAATACAACCGAGCACTTTTATGTTTTTTTTGTGACAGAACTGTTCTGAAGTCAACGTAAGAGTGATCTTGCGTAGTGCTTTCAATTGTACCGTCACAAGAGAGTTCACAGTGCACATCATTTCTGTGAAAGTCCAATAAAGGAAGGGAAAAAAACATAGTCCTGAATGGATATGCCTGCACATACTGCAGTCCACAACAAAAATTTAAACTTATGCATCTGTAATTGTGTGCACGAATCCTATACATTTTGCAAATCAAGAGGTGTTTGTCAGAAGCGTATGTATACTTAAGTTTCTTGACAACATAACTTGTTCCAACTGACTCAGCAGTATATTTATCATTTATCACAAGTTCCAGTAACAGACTATTGGTGTGTACAAAGGATTTTAGGGATTAGTTAACAAGATGACACACTGATACACCAGTGATCATCTGCACATGGTGGAGATACAAATCTTAAGAACAACCAATGTTTGATTTTACCAACAACACTAAAATATTAGAAAACTGATAGCCGACAAACTAACACGGGAACAGGGAGTTTCGGTCCAAAAGAACTCTTGTTAATGTCTTTAAATTCAGACACTTCAGTATATTTGACAGCAGTGAAAAAATAGGGATTTTGCTCACGGATGCAAAAAAGTTCATCATAACACATTAGTTGGCTTTGCCAACTCGCAGCCAAACTGTCAGCTTACAAACTAGCCTAGACTTCGAGTTATGCTACTACAGTTCAGTCTGTCACAGAAATTTCGAATTAAAAAATGTATAGGTTTAGAGTGCAACACAATTCAAAAGACTGTTCCCTTTGTGGGAACACCACATGGAGGTAAGAATAGAGGGAGACGCCGTGACGTCACAGCTGCGAAGCTATGTGAAGCCGAGGGTAGCCATCTCAGTCCGACCAAAACATTGCTGCTGTAAGCTTGTGTGCATGGGCTTGTCGCTCACTTTTGGAAGGATTTTGCGTTATTATGGTGACTTGTGTGGTGTTCGGATGTACGAATCGTTCTGATTGTGATGCGAAATCGATGGGAATAACATTTCATGTGTAAGTTGACTCGTTAAGTGTGATTTTACAACTTCATTGTGAATGAACGTGTGCTACATCGGTACTTGTACTATAGCATGTTTTTCTCCTGCATGGTTTTAGATTTCCTAAAAATGAAAGTCGGAAAGCTCTGTGGGAGAATGCCGTGAGGAGGAAGAATTGGCGTGCGTCTAAATGGAGCACTATATGTTCTCAGCATTTCCGAGAAGAGTACATAGACCGAACTTCCCTTTCAACAGTAAGGCTCCGAGAAAATGCTGTACCATCAGTTTTCCCTACACACCCAAAACATTTGCAAAAGGTATGTTAATACAAAGAATTAAATTCTTAGTTTTCAAGTTCACGTTTCAGTATAATACGTACTATCGTCGATAATCGAAGTGTTGAGTAACTCACTTTGTCTTCATCATGTACCAAATTAAAAGCTAACACTACATTAACTGGCGTAAAGTATAGGCCTAAACAGGACACTGTGTAGATTTGCAATTCTATGTACCGTATTTCAGTAAATATTGGTGGTAATGAACAATGTTTCCCAGTAGAGTAACGTAACTGAAATGTCCCGGTACGTATTACAAACAAAATGTATTTATGGGGCTTTGGAGGGAGGGTATAGCTAACTTAGTTTTCATTTTCTATTATATACACTCCTGGAAATGGAAAAAAGAACACATTGACACCGGTGTGTCAGACCCATCATACTTGCTCCGGACACTGTGAGAGGGCTGTACAAGCAATGATCACACGCACGGCCAGCGGACACACCAGGAACCGCGGTGTTGGCCGTCGAATGGCGCTAGCTGCGCAGCATTTGTGCACCGCCGCCGTCAGTGTCAGCCAGTTTGCCGTGGCATACGGAGCTCCATCGCAGTCTTTAACACTGGTAGCATGCCGCGACAGCGTGGACGTGAACCGTATGTGCAGTTGACGCACTTTGAGCGAGGGCGTATAGTGGGCATGCGGGAGGCCGGGTGGACGTACCGCCGAATTGCTCAACACGTGGGGCGTGAGGTCTCCACAGTACATCGATGTTGTCGCCAGTGGTCGGCGGAAGGTGCACGTGCCCGTCGACCTGGGACCGCACCGCAGCGACGCACGGATGCACGCCATGACCGTAGGATCCTACGCAGTGCCGTAGGGGATCGCACCGCCACTTCCCAGCAAATTAGGGACACTGTTGCTCCTGGGGTATCGGCGAGGACCATTCGCAACCGTCTCCATGAAGCTGGGCTACGGTCCCGCACACCGTTAGGCCGTCTTCCGCTCACTCCCCAACATCGTGCAGCCTGCCTCCAGTGGTGTCGCGACAGGCGTGAATGGAGGGACGAATGGAGACGTGTCGTCTTCAGCGATGAGAGTCGCTTCTGCCTTGGTGCCAATGATGGTCGTATGCGTGTTTGGCGCCGTACAGGTGAGCGCCACAATCAGGACTGCATACGACCGAGGCACACAGGGCCAACACCCGGCATCATGGTGTGGGGAGCGATCTCCTACACTGGCCGTACACCACTGGTGATCGTCGAGGGGACACTGAATAGTGCACGGTACATCCAAACCGTCATCGAACCCATCGTTCTACCATTCCTAGACCGGCAAGGGAACTTGCTGTTCCAACAGGACAATGCACGTCCGCATGTATCCCGTGCCACCCAACGTGCTCTAGAAGGTGTAAGTCAACTACCCTGGCCAGCAAGATCTCCGGATCTGTCCCCCATTGAGCATGTTTGGGACTGGATGAAGCGTCGTCTCACGCGGTCTGCACGTCCAGCACGAACACTGGTCCAACTGAGGCGCCAGGTGGAAATGGCATGGCAAGCCGTTCCACAGGACTACATCCAGCATCTCTACGATAGTCTCCATGGGAGAATAGCAGCCTGGATTTCTGCGAAAGGTGGATATACACTGTACTAGTGCCGACATTGTGCATGCTCTGTTGCCTGTGTCTATGTGCCTGTGGTTCTGTCAGTGTGATCATGTGATGTATCTGACCCCAGGAATGTGTCAATAAAGTTTCCCCTTCCTGGGACAATGAATTCACGGTGTTCTTATTTCAATTTCCAGGAGTGTAGCTCTAACTCCGAAAGCAATGGAATACACGTGTGAAGTAAATTATATCAGTTATGTGAATATTTAAGGCAGTAGTTTGTGAACATCTCACTTTGTCTGGTCTACTGTGTTGTACAACATTTTTATTGCACTGTCTTTGCTGGTTAATGGCAGTTATGTTTTAGGAGTAATTGATACAGCTCTAGTTTTACTTATATATGTTGATTTTGGGAGGATTCCTTCAGGTCATTTGAATACATTAATTTCACTTTCCACCTTATTAGGTCCTTATACATAGCTTTTGCCTAGGAATGATTCCATGCTATATATAGAATTTAAGAGGGGAGGTGCTGGAACACTGAAGTGTTTCTGCAGCTACACAGTATGTTATAAAGAGATAATCCGGTTCTCCACATTGTCATGTAGAAACAACTTTATGAAACTCCTTTTTGATGAGCATCAGCCTCTGCACACACGAGAATATTTGAGAGGAAAATTCAGGTTCGCTGTTTAGATTATGAGACTACTGAAGCTAACAAGTTTGTCTGGTATAATTATTTAGTGAAGTCACAGAAATTAACACTTGGGCTGTGTTAAATATAATTCTGTATTTGGGTTAAGCACAGCAAATGAACATTTCTTTTGTTTGATGCACTATTCATTGACATTCTCCATTGAAAGATATCATTGATTAAAAAGCTTTGGCAGTACCTTCTTATTAACATTATCCACAACTGTGGAACATTGAATATGCACCAATCACTAATGCAAAATTAGACATAACACACAATTTTATATCATTAACTGTCGGACCGGTAACTTGTTAACTGACAGCACCCATAGCGATACAGTGTGGTAGTTAAACGAGACACCCCAGCAGAAATATTTTACATGTTCAAAGTTTATATTTTTTCAATAAGTTTGTATTAATTGTAGCTTCGCACATGGGAGGCATTTCAAGTTGTCTGCTGAACACAACGGCTTTTGTTAGAGTAATGAGTATTTTATGAACAAGATAAATAGTTGCTGGAAAAATAGAATTTATATTTCTGGAAAGGACTAAGAATAGGAGTAATTAGTGGGCTGTAACATGCTGTTCATGACAAAGACTGTAACACCTTCAACCATCTGTTAAAAACAGTTCTTAATGTTTTCCATCCATTTATTTCATTTAGGGAGACAAGAAGAGAGAGCCACCATTGCGGAAGGAGAGCTCTTCCTTTCCATCTTCAGTTTTGGCTGCCGTCAGCAGAGTGCAGGATGAAGAAGTTCCTGCTCTTGTTCCTGAGTACACTGCAGGACCACCAGAACGTAGTCAGACATCCTCTGAAAGTGAGGAACTGAAGACGAAGTGTGAACACCTCGTGAGAAAAACTTATCAGTACAAAAAACAAATTAAAACTCTTCAGCAGTCTAAGCGACGACTTAAGGAGAAAGTGGCTTCTTTGAGTGCTATCATTAAGGTACTGAAGGACAAGCATCTTGTGGATGAAAGTTCACTAAATATACTAAAAAGCATACCTGGAATGCAGAGAGACTTGCTGCAGCGACAAACTGCGAAAGCTGGGGCACAGGCTGTACCTAGGTCATACAGCCCAGAACTGCGCTCCTTTGCCTTAACACTGCATTTTTATTCCCACAGGCCGCATAATTATGTTAGGCGCTGTTTTAATACGTGTTTGCCACATCCCAGAACATTAACAAGGTGGTACCAGTGTGTGGGTGGAGCACCTGGCTTCACATCCGAGGCATTTAAGGTAATCACGGCACAAGCTTGTCACCGTGAAACAAAGTTTCCAACTATATGTAGCTTGGTAGTTGATGAAATTGCCATCAGGCAACATGTAGAATTTGATGGTACATGCTATTACGGTTATGTTGACATGGGGTCATCTGTAGACACAGATAATTTGCCCATTGCCAAAGAAGCATTTGTGCTCATGCTTGTGGCTATTAATGCTTCTTGGAAGCTCCCAGTTGGGTATTTCCTGACTGCTGGTATAACTGGAGAGCAAAAAGCCGAGATAGTTAAACAGTGCATTGATCTTGCCAATTCTAGTGGTGTGAAAGTTGTTTCGCTCACATGTGATGGTTCAGCTAACAATTTGTCAATGGCTAGATGTTTAGGCTGCAATCTCAATTGTGAAACTTTGAAAAGTACTTTTTCAGTTGAAGGGAATGATCATGAAATGTCATTTTTCCTAGACTCTCCACATATGTTGAAACTTGTGGGCAACGTTTTTAGGAGATAAAAAATTTCTTTGGGATGAGCAAGGTGGTGTCATTTCTTGGCACTTTTTGGAACTGTTACATAAATTACAGGTCAAGGAAGGGCTCCACATAAGCAACAAGATCACTGCCAGTCACCTTAATTTTTTAAAAAATAAAATGAAGGTGAAACTGGCTACTCAGCTGCTTAGCAATTCCTGGCAGATGCCATACAGTACTGTTGTGATATGAAACTCCCAGGTTTTGAACAGGCATCTGCAACAGTAAAATTTATACGCATTTTCAACTGTCTCTTTGATGTCTGCAATTCCAGAACACTTTTACAAAGTGGTTTCAAGCAGGCATTAAATACAGCAAATTTTAGTGCTGTAGAGGGATTTCTTTTAAAGGCACAGAGGTACATCAAGGAACTCACTGTTGGTCCAAATCCTCAAGCAATGAGAGTTGTTGACTCAAACAGAAAGACGGTTTATTGGATTCCTGGTGTGTATATCCAGTGTTTTACACATGTATAGCAAAGTAGTGGGGACACAAACTCATGCTCCTCTATTGAAGTTTCTGCCTCTTTACAAATGTTCTCAGGACCACTTGGAAATGTTTTTTTAGTGCCATCCGAAGTCGTGGTGGTTGGAATAACAACCCCACTGCTCGACTAATTCATAGTGAGATCCGTGGATCAGAAAGAGGGAATTGTATAACTTTGGAAGATATTCCCATTCTTACTTTCAGCAGTTCCGATGTTGAAGATCACATAAATAACACTTTGGAACGGTGGCAGTTACTAAGCACGGAAAATAGTGCAGCGACAACTGACAACGACCACGATTACTTTGCTACTGGAATTTATCTTAATCGGGGTTATTATAGGAACCGAGCAGCTTATGAAAGGGTGTCTGGTGGCGTCTGCATATATGTCCTTCACACTCTGCACAGCGAGTCTGTCCCTATATCCCTACCCCGATGCGGTGCTTCAAGTGCTGGAAGTTCGGCCATATGTCATCCCGCTGCACTTCCAGCCTCACATGTCGAGATTGCGGACGCCCATCTCATCCCGATACTCCATGTGCCCCGCCTCCCATCTGCGTCAACTGCAGGGAGCACCATTCACCTTGCTCGCCAGACTGCAGAATATTCCAGAAAGAGCGCAAAATCATGGAATATAAGACCCTGGACCGACTGACTTATACTGAGGCCAAAAGGAAATACGACCGATTACATCCAGTGAGAATGACATCTTCCTATGCCACTGCTACAACACCTGTGCTCGCCCCATCAGTTTCGCGACTTCCAGCCGGATGAGTGCTACAACTCCTCCTGCCCCCTTGCCAGTGGGGGGCTCTACCCACCGGGTTGCTCCTGCGCCACCTACCTCAGGGGCAACACCATCCCCCCCATCAGGGACGTCCGTCCTTGCTTCTCAGCCGGAGAAGTGTCCAACTTCTTCGGCTTCTCATGCTCGCAAGGGGTCCCTTGGGTCCCTCCCTTCCCAGGTTTCCACCAGCGGGAAGGCTGACGACCGACAGTGGCGTAAGTGCCCACAATCAGCTGGTCGAAGGGCTTCACGATCCTCCTCAGTCCCGGAGACTGAATCGGTGAAGCCCTCCCAGCCAGTTAAACCCAAGGAGCAGCGTGAGAAACCAAAGAAGAAGAGCTCTAAGCCCAAGGAACTCGCGGTGGCAGCCACCCCACCGCAACCTTCCAGCTCTGCGTCTGAGGACGAGGTGGAGATTCTGGCGTCCGCTGAGGACCTCGATCTCGGCGGTCCCTCAGACGCCATGAATAGCACTAGCGCGGGTGCTCAATCGGAGGCAGCAGGTGACCCGGCGGCGTAATCTGCCTTCCCAGTACCGTCACGCCTTTCCCAGCCATGGCCAATATCCTCCAGTGGAACTGCAGCGGTTTCTTCCACCATCTAGCTGAGCTCCGCCAACTTATCAGCCTTCACCCTTTCTTCTGCATTGCTCTGCAGGAAACTTGGTTTCCAGCAATGCGAACCCCCGCCCTCCGTGGCTATCGGGGTTATTATAGGAACCGAGCAGCTTATGAAAGGGTGTCTGGTGGCGTCTGCATATATGTCCTTCACACTCTGCACAGCGAGTCTGTCCCTCTCCAGACGCCTTAAGAGGCTGTCGCTGTACGCGTGTGGACGCCACAGGCTGTTACCATCTGCAGTCTTTACATTCCACCGGATGGTGATGTCTCGCAGCATGTCCTGGCTGCGCTGGTCGCACAATTGCCGCCACCTTTCTTGCTATTGGGCGACTTGAACGCCCATAACCCTCTGTGGGGTGGGTCAGTGGCAACAGGTCGAGGCGCCATCGTTGAGCGTTTATTGTCGCAGCTCGATCTCTCGCTGTTAAATGATGGTGCCTTCACACACTTCAGTGTGGCGCATGGCACCTACTCCGCCATTGACCTTTCAATCTGTAGCCATAGCCTCTTACCGTCTGTCCAATGGAGTGTGCATGACGACCTGTGTGGTAGTGACCACTTTCCGCTCTTTTTGTCACTACCACAGCGCTGCAGCGATTAAAGGTCGCCGGCGGGCGCTCCAGCGTCACAAGTGACATCCCTCCATAGACCACCTTATCGCCTTCAAACGGCTGCGTGTGCGGGCCCGCCTCCTTATCCGCCAAGGCAAGAAGGAGTGCTTGGAGCGGTATGTGTCCACCATTGGCCTCCATGTCACTCCATCGCAGGTCTGGGCCAAGATTCGACGCGTCTACGGCTATCGGCCACCTGTCAGCGTCCCTGCGCTCTCACTGAATGGAGCAGTTTGTGCTGACTCCGACGTCATTGCAAATCGCTTAGCAGAGCATTTTGCTATGAGTTCCGACTCTGCGAATTACCCCCAGGCCTTCCGCTCCATTAAAGAGCAGATGGAACGTCGGAGCCTTTCGTTTCGCACCAACCACCCAGAATCTTACAATGCTCCATTTAGTGAGTGGGAATTTCGCAGTGCCCTAGCTGCTTGCCCTGATACCGCTCCCGGGCCAGATGGCATCCACTGTCAGATGCTGAAACACCTTTCAGTGGACTGCCAGCGGCGCCTTCTCGATCTTTACAACAGTCTTTGGGTCGAGGGGGAGTTTCCGTCGCAATGGCGGGAAGGCATTGTCATCCCCGTTTTGAAACCTGGAAAGAACCCTCTGGAGGTGGACAGCTACCGTCCCATTAGCCTCACCAACGTTCTTTGCAAGTTGCTTGAACGGATGGTGAGCCGGTGCTTGAATTGGGTACTGGAGTCTCGGGGCCTTCTGGCTCCGTCAGGGTGGGTTCCGTAAAGGCCGCTCCGCCACCGACAATCTGGTGAGCCTGGAGTCGGCCATCCGTACTGCCTTTGCCCGCCGTCAGCACCTGGTCGCTGTCTTTTTCGACATGCGAAAGGCGTACGATACGACATGGCGTCATCACATCCTTTCTACGCTTCATGGATGGGGTCTTCGGGGCCCTCTGCCGATCTTTATCAGAAATTTTCTGTCGTATCGTACCTTCCGCGTGCAAGTCGCGGCCTCATATAGTTCCTCCCACGTCCAGGAGACCGGTGTGCCACAGGGTTCTGTTTTAAGTGTCTGCCTGTTTTTAATAGCCATTAACGGGCTTGCTGCGGCCGTGGGAAATTCTGTCTCCGCTTCCCTGTATGCTGACGACTTCTGCCTTTACTACAGCTCTACTGGCATTGCAGCTGTTGAACGTCAGCTACAGGGCGCTATCCGTAAGGCGCAGTCTTGGGCTGTAGCGCATGGGTTTCAGTTTTCGGCAGCCAAGACCCGCGTTATGCATTTCTGCCGGCGCCGAACAGTCCATCCTGAGCCGAGGCTTTATCTTGCCGACGAACTCCTTGCTGTGGTGGAGACCCGCAGGTTTTTAGGGGTGGTTTTCGATGCCCGGTTGACTTGGCTACCTCATATCCGGCAGCTTAAACAGACGTGTTGGCGGCATCTAAATGCTCTGAGATGCTTGAGCCACATCCGCTGGGGCGCCGACCGCTCTACCCTGTTGCGGCTCTACCAGGCGTTAATCCAGTCCCGTCTGGATTATGGGAGCCTGGCTTATGGCTCAGCATCCCCATCTGCATTGCGGGTGCTGGACCCCATTCTCCACAGCGGGATACGTCTTGCCACTGGTGCTTTCCGCACCAGCCCTGTGGACAGCGTCCTAGTGGAGGCAGGTGTCCCTCCACTGCGGTTACGACGCCAACAATTACTGGCTGCTTATGCTGCCCATGTTTTTAGCTTGCCCGGGCATCCAAATTACCGTGTCCTGTTCCCGCAGTCAGTCGTCCATCTGCCAGAACGTCGGCCCCGGTCGGGTTGTCCGATCGCCGTACGCGTCAAGGAGCTTCTCTCCGGGCTTGGGCTTGTCCCTGTTCCACCTCCTTTCCGGGCACCTCTGCGTACACCCCCGTGGTGCGTTCCTCGCCCTTGCCTTCGGCTAGACTTGGCACAGGGCTCGAAGGTCTCAGTCCCTCCAGAGGCCTTCCGCCGCCGCTTTTATTCCATCATGGCCACGTATCAGGGCTCTGGCATTGTTTACACCGACGGCTCGATGGTTGCTGGTCGAGTTGGTTATGCGCTCACTCTAGGGGACCATTCCGAACAACGTTCCTTGCCGGCTGGCTGCAGCGTTTACACTGCTGAGCTGGTCACCATCTTTCGAGCCATCGAGTATATCCGCTCCTGCTCAGGTGAGTCCTTCGTCATCTGTAGCGATTCCCTGAGCAGTTTACGAGCTCTCGACCAGTGTTTTCCTCGTTCCCGTCTGGTGATGGCTATCCATGAGTCCTTGCATACTCTTGCGCGTTGCGGCCGCTCTGCGGTCTTCGTGTGGACCCCAGGCCATGTTGGGATCCCCGGCAACGAGAATGTTGACCGGCTGGCGAAAGAGGCGACTAGTGCACCATCTCTGGACGTTGGCCTCCCGGCGACAGATTTGCGACCATTCCTACGCCGCAAAATTCTGGACCTTTGGGACACTGAATGGTGCGCCCTGCCTTCACGCAACAAACTTCGGGCCATCAAGGGGGCTACTGGTGTGTGGCGCTCCTCCTTGCGGGCTCTGCAATATCCTTTCCTTCAGGAGTGCTAGTTCTGCAAGGTTCGCAGGAGAGCTTCTGTAAAGTTTGGAACGTAGGAGACGAGGTACTGGCAGAAGTAAAGGTGTGAGTACCGGGCGTGAGTCGTGCTTCGGTAGCTCAGTTGGCAGAGCACTTGCCCGCGAAAGGCAAAGGTCCCGAGTTCGAGTCTCGGTCGGGCACACAGTTTTAATCTGCCAGGAAGTTTCAATGAAGCTTCTGCTTATTGATTGAGACATTCCACACTTCTCAAACTATGATGTAAAGTTTTGCTCCATGATCTGTCTCAATCCCTTCATCATTTCATTTTGTACCACTGTAAATACCTGTCAGCTTGACAAGAAAGGCTTGCATTTAAAAGAATGAAAGTTATAAAATAGGGAATGACATAAACAAAGCTCAATGAAGAATGGTTTATGCCTAAGCTACCTAAAAACACTGGGACATTGTTGTCCTGTTAACAAATCTCTTCCATACCAAAATAAGAAATTGGAACCTAAGGTAAGTAAGCAATAAGTAGAACTCCTTACTAATATTAAAATGAGTCCCATAGCAGATGAAAATTGGAACACTGTTATACTGCCTTGGCTAACAGACATGTCATTTAAGTGCTGCTGCTGCAGTTGATTTGTTAGTTACTAAAAAAAGTGCCCCAGTCTCATATTAGAGCTGCTGCATATCACTTAAGAGAAGAAATGTGGGTATGTATTGAAGTGTGAATGAACTGTATGGCAAAGAGTTTTGTTTTCTTCCTCAGTGTCAATGTTATCCAAACTGAAAGTACCTGTTTTGTGTATAACAAACACCTAATTTATATTTCTTGGGATTCTCCGCAGTTATATGCCACTTGAGAACAGAATGAAGTTGTGCACAATGTGACAGGTTGTTGGGTGAACATTAACTCACATTGAGTTATTTTATCAGACTTATTTATCTGCTGCTTCATTGTTTAAATAATTAACAACAAAGACAGATCATTTGGTTACCTCTTCAGATATAGATGGTGGTCAGAACCGCAATGAGTTGTTACACATTTAGTAAATAGCTGCTACAATACATCATTCTGAACTCAAACAGCTGAAAAGTTTTGGTTTGTATGTCACGAAAATCGGAAAAGACGACGGCACTTTTCGTAAATCTGGCATTGCTTCGTCCAATCAGATGATCGTAAGAATAAGTAAAGAAAGAACCCTAGTTTGTGATACACGTTGATTACTGAATTAACAAAATTGTATCGTTTACATTGAAGACTAGCTAGCTATTCGTAATATTACATTAGAAACTATTTTTAATCAGAAGAAACGCGGAATTTCGCCTTTACGAGGTTTTATTTTAAACAAAAACTTTGAAACAACCAATCTGATGACGTTACATGCGTATATGGTGCAGTTAGCGACTTTAATACACGCAGCGCTATAGCACACTTGCAATGTTTTGGTCAGAGTGCCATGGCAGCGAGCCACGCCCCCATGGCTTCAAAACGTAGTACGGCTGGGATACGTAGCGCCATCTCCCCTTGGGAAGCCTAACAGACACATCATTGTGGTCCAAAACCAGTCGGAAGTGACGTCAAAATGACGTATACGCAAACGCGCTGCACACTTGGGGACCACAATGTTGTGTCTGTTAGGCTTCCCTCTCCCCTTATTCTTACCACCATGGAACACCACAAGGCAGCGATCGACTGCATACCTGCAAAGAGCATTGCTGGTCGTAAAAGACAGTTCGCTCTATGGCTCCCGAGCTGTGTGATGTGTTTCGTATGTGCCCTTCGAATGAAAAAAAATTATGTTATTATTTGTACAATGTCGTATTCAACTGTCACCTCTATCTCATTCCAGGGCGGACTTTTACATTGGTGACCCTGACTGCAGTGGACACAGAGTTATTCACTAAATACTGTCACGTTGTTGCGCACTAACAATGGACACGAAATTTACTCCAACTGCCGTTACTCTATGCTCTACCATTCCAAATTCATCAACACTGGATACAGTTCAGTATTGTCATTGCTTTTATCAACAAACAGTGTGGAATACCGAACAAGCAGCTTGCACAAATGTCGCCTCACAAGACAGACTAACTGTGAATCGACAGTGGCCATCATTAGATCCTTTATTAGGGAACTTACGCGCCAACTCGATGCCAACCAACTTCGAGGACAATTCGCATTCCATTATCGTACAGGTGGTGGTGATGCTAACAGTGTCTTCTGCAATGATGCAATCACTTCATATTTACAACCACTGTATGGTGTTGATGCCGTGTTTCTAGCTCTAACTGCACCACGAATAACAATTTCGGCACCAGTCTTGCCTTGCTATTTGACTCAGCTGGACAGCCATTATAGGCCTTCACAGGAAATTGTAGAGCTACAAAGCACCCTAAACTCCCACCTTCCCGACCCAATCGAGTGTCCGTGTGGTTCGCAATGGCTGAGTGCGTGTTTGCTTCACTAGGCACCACAAATGACAACTCAAAATTTGTGATGCTAATTTGTCACCTCGTAGAACACGTTTACTTAATCAGTGACATTATCCTATCTCCGCTGAAGTAAGATCCGGGAAAAACAGTACTGCTACAGTGGATTGCTTGCAACACGTCTGATAAGTGCTTTAAGAAAATTAGCTTGCTGAGGGATTTCCTCAATTACGGTGCTGTTCACATTCGCTAAAGGACTGCTCGTTAATATCGAACACGACGCTACAGACGTTGTAGATCGTTACACTTCTGCTCCAGCTACAGCTCGCAATGATCTCGCTCGAGGTGAAACCTTTAGATGAAAAAACTTTCCCTAGCTGAGAGATTACATTCAGTGGCACACCCAACTGGCTGGCACACAATGCAAGCCACCTGACCTCGTGCAAAGCTGAGGTCACAGCTCCTCCTCTCAGAGCTGAGCCGCAGGTTGCACACGGCACCACCACATTGCAGGCAGCAAACACCGCCCCAGCTGGCGACAGTGCCGGTACCACGTGCAGTATGGTGCAGCCACTTGCAACTGCTGGCAACGCCAGTCGTAATGACAGTCGTGCACTGGCCCCTGACAGTTCAGCGACTTCTCGTGCAGGACGTCTATCCGGCCAGGATCAATCCACAGACGTACACTTCCTTAGAGTCGCAAGGTCAGATGTGTCTACAGAATCCAGTCTCACATTTGAACCACACTGAAAACTCCGGATTGAAACTACACGTGCCCAACGGTGTCAACATCTGCGTACCTGTGCACTGGACCTGGCTCTACAGCTTACAGATGAGCTACATTACGCTTGGGCCTTTTATATAGCCGATGTAACCTATGAAAGGTGCCAACTTCCTTCGAAAATTCAGCCTCTCACCTGACCTCTGCCGTCGTGCTATAAACCCACCGTGTCACGCAACAGTCCGTCCTCGGTCTTTTTGCCCCGACCTCACCTCGGGCTGGGAACAAATGCTCACGCTCATCTTTGACCGATGTCACGGCCATTGCCAAGAGCAGTCCTCTTCTACAAAAGTGTGTTACGACCTTACAAGTGGTCCATAAATACGAGAATGTCTCCACAAGACTCAGACCGATTCGTGATGACTGCACTTCACAGACGACATTTGTGAATACACGAGACGTCCCTCGCTCTCTAGCGTGCGCAACAATCGGCTAAGACGAATGTCGCACACTGCAGCGGCACTGACACACGCGGCCGTGCCCCCACTGGATGGGCCCACTTCACAGCTGCAGCCAATCGACACGGGACGCACCTCACTCAGAAACTAAACAGGTCAATACAGTGCTAACTGCCTCGGAAGATGCACGTCGATCCCCCGCACGACGCACCACAAGTTAGACATTACCGGTGCACCGACAGGAGTGGTACGTCGACATGACCCGGAGTCCACCCTTTTGCTACAAGGCACGGCACCTCACACCTCCCCAGCAACTAAGTAAGGTTGCGGTGAAAGAAATGTTGCAAGCAGCCGTCCTCCTCCCTCAGACAGTGCTCTGGTGTTGCCCATAAAATTAATACCCAAAAAAGACAGTTCTGTAGGACACTGTGGGGATTCTTGCATATTTCATAACAGTTATCCCTTACCCACTATTCAAAATTTCATTCATGGGAGTTAAGATTTTTAGTACAATTGGCTGCCGAAAAGCTTATTACCAGATTCCCAAGCACCTAGATGAAATCAGTAACACAGCTGTCATTACACTCTGTGGCTTATACTAGCTCCTGGTAATGAGGTATGTACTCGAAAACGCGACGCAGGCATGGCAGCGCTTTATTGACAGAGCGCTTTTCACAATTTATTACTGTTACACTTACCTTAATGACATTGGAATCAAACTTCTCCCTCCACATCCACTGCCACACATAAAACCTCGAGCTTGTTCACACCGCCCTGTAAATGCAGTTATCGTGAATTTCTGTCGGTGGCGCTTTCAGGCACCCCTCACACACACACGGAAAACAAATTTTAGTATAGACCAGGCATACAAACACCATCCAAGCGCTTTAAGGAAAGTCTTGCAACAATAGTTTCACTAGCACACTTTGTGCTGGACTTTCAGATCACCATTGCCACAGATGCCAGTGGTTCAGCTGTCAGGGCGGTCCTCCAGCAAGATGTGGCAGATGGCACTCGGCCTCTCAGATTTTTCCACAGGAGGCAAACAGCATCTCAAACAGAATAGTCAGCTTTCAACTGTGAATTACTAGCTGCATACGAGGCCATTCACTAATTCCACAAAGACATACGGGGACGCCACATCATCATTTACACCTATCACGAACCACTGGCAGATGCCATTTGACACCTGTCAACGATGGTCAGCATATTACATTCTGTCATTTCTATCACCTTTCCCAATACCCCACTCACATCTGACACCTGCACGGGGCAGGTAATATCATCACTGACTATCTTTTGCAAGGACAGACGATATCCCTGATACTTGATTACAGCACACTTGCACAAGAACAAGAGTGGGACCCATCTATTTCATCCTTACGCATATACAGTTCTTCAAACCTGAAAACTTGTTCCGGGTTCTGAGTTCAATGTCCTTTGTGACATCTCACAGCAGTGGAATGACTGGTGTTTCTCACATCAATGTGACAGACCATCTTTGGCTGACTACATAGCCTTCCACTCACAGTAATTTGACTGATGACTTGTCTTGCCATGCAACGCTCTGTTTGGAGTGTCAGACACAGCTTCCGTGAATGAACTTGCATCGGTTTTCAGCAAAGCAAAATGGGCTGTCATGTGGAAATGCCTCTTGGCACGTTCGAAATACTGTGCTGGCATTCTACTAAGTTCAATTCAACCTCATCTGACCTCTGCCAGAGTTGAAAGGATACAAATATCTCCTCTCCACGACAAACTGAGTTTCGCAATGGGTCTAAAGTGCCCCTCTGAATGATATTACAGTGAAATCTGCGACCGAGGCCTTCAATATGGCTCATTTATCACGTTTTGGTTGCCCGGATACTATCACCACGGATCAGGGATGTCAGATCCAATCTGAACTTTTCACTGCCCTCTGCAACTTTTGTGGTATCTCCGGCTACCATACCACAACATATCATCAGAGTAATAGCCCAGTGGAACGGTGGCACGGCACAATGAAGGCAGGACTTATGTTGCACACGGACTGAGACTCTCGTGTGGGTGCTCTAGGAGTCCGCACGGCATTTAAGGATGATGTCTGTGCCTCGCTTGTGGAAATCTCCATACCAGACCCAATGGAAATCCCAGTGATTATGCAACAAGTTAAAAGATCACATCCTCAATTTATTAGTGCCTTTCACCTCTGCACACTCGACCTGAAAGCCATTCGTCCGTAAAAGACTCGCTTATTGTGCACGTGTGATTCTCCGTGACAAAACCTTACGGCCTGCCTTAGAGCTTCCCTACAATTGACCTTCCCGAGTATTAACAACGCAGCTGCCACATATTCAATGTCGACATCGGTGACAACCTACGACGGTCTCAGTTGACAGACTAATAAAACCAGCTCGGACCATTGACACTGACCGCTACCGGACTCCTACTACCGTGCCATCTACCGACTATCGTGGAGTTCGTGGCGGAATCCTCACAAATTTCCTCGGCAGGTAAGCTCGTGACCACCCTGCCGAATGCCTGTCTGAGTAATTCAGTGCCCACAGCTCTGTGCTGCTGAGCCCGGGACCATCTACAGTTGACCCAACACTGTCAATGCCAGAAGCTGAATTAACTCTGGGCCCTACCACATCTCACTAAGGGTGACCACATCATCCACCACGATTCGTGCTGTACTGCCTATACGCGATCAGCAAACAACAGCCAGCAATGAAGACTGACGGCCTTAACTCCTCACCGACATTACTTAACACCCTCCGGTGCTCGGCACTTCGCGTGGGAGGGGGAGTCCCTCTGTGGGAACACCATGAGGTAGCAGCTCTTTTTACGATTGACTGCATCCCTGTGAAGTGGATCTTTGATCGTAAAAGACAGTTCGTGCTATGGCTACTGCACTGTGTGTTGTCTTTTGTATGTGCTTCGTGGCTACTGCAATGTGTGATGTGTTTTGTATGTGCTCCATGAATTGTATGTGCTCCATGAGTTGTATTGTGTTTTCATCTTTATCTCATTCTGGGGTGGATTTCTACACCCTCGGTGGGCCAACATTTCTAATTTACTGATGTAGATCTAGTAAGCGACACGATCTGAACTGCCGACCACAAGAAATAAGTGATATATTTTAAACAAAATACGTGACTGAAGTTCACTACTCAAAATTACAAACCAAAACATCTTAGGCAGAATCTATGCAACATGCCATCACACTTTTAAGCATATATTAATGGTTTACACTAGGTGTAAATGTTACTCTTCCCTCTGGGTTGGATTTTACTATGAGACAAATTTATTGCCTTCATTTCCCCAGGCAGGGTATGCTTCAATAATTTCACTACCCTCACAAATGTTTAGTTCCTAACAAGTTTCAGAAAGAAACTGACGCACCTGACTATTGTTATTTTCCTTTCATCAAACGTAGGTATATGTCATGATTTTGTGCATGTTTTCTAAATGAATGTTCCTATTGTGTCCACTTGTTCTCTGTAACAATACATCCACATGTTGGGCTGGTTGGTTAAAAGCATGCGAGATAGATAACAAATTATTGAGTTTCTTTATACATTAACGTAAGCTTGAAAGCTGCCTCTAACAATGCAGAAAATAATTATCAGTCTTGCTCATGCAAGAGCGTCATTGGAACTTTGTCAACCACTGCGTCCTTACTTTGTTCCATCGGGAGCAACCTTCGACAGATTATTCTTCCGAGAACCTGCTAAACGTACAGTATAAGTTGCCCAGCGTTTCCCTTCACACAGGAAGGTGTGTTGTCTAACATAAAAACTCTCGCATGCATAGCCCCAGTGCCGACTGAGATGTCGCATAGTACGGACGGGGTGTTAGCGCGCGCGCGAGAAGCGAGCGATCACGTGTCGGCCGGCCGCCCCGCCACCAGCCGACACACCGATGATGAACCGACTCGCAGCGGGGGGAAGTAATAGTACCCACGCTGCGGAGCAGCCACAGGACGCCGAAATGGACTTCATTTCTGACTCGGATGCCGATAACGCCGCAGACGAACGCATTGCGCGTCGTCGTGAAGAAGAGCGGGAGAGACGATCTCGCCCACGCGCTACTGACAGACTATTTGCGCGGGACGAGCCGTCCACTGACGGATTTCAACAACCTCCGGCTAAGAAGCAAGCGCGACCTAGACCGGTGATCGTCGCTCGAGAACTACCGATTTCCAACCGCTACCAGCCGCTACAAGGAACGGGGGCAAATTTAAACGAAGCCATCGCATCGTTGGCAGCACACCAGCGCGGCCGCGATGAGCAGCAGCAGCGCCCTGAGCACACCGAACAATATCGTGAAGCAGACATCGGCGAAAACACCGATCAAGCACCGCCGACTGTAGCCTCAAGAAAAGTACCACCAATCATCCTGCAATTCAACCAGGACTACAAGAAGTTACGAAACTGGCTGAAAGATAACTGCAAACAGCCATTTACAGTAAAGCAAATCGGAGATGACCTACTGAAGCTGATATTGTCATCCACGGAGGATTATGTACTAGTAATGGATACACTCGGGAAGCAAGGAATCCCGAATTACACTTTTCAGGCGGACAGACCGCCCACCATCAAGGCACTGATAAAAGGAATCCCAAAGAGACTTCCACATGAAGATGTGAAAGAAGAACTGGAAGAGATGGGCTACGTCGCTACCAAAGTCGACTACCACCACATGCCAGGAACTAATCAACTCTCGGGCCACAGGGTTGTCATCTTACAGGATACTCCGCAACATCGCAGTATCTTCAACGTCACGCGATTTTACAATTTATCTGTCACAGTAGAAAAACTGCGGAAGACGCGGGGCACAATCCAGTGCTCCCGCTGCCAGGGCTTCGGTCACGTCGCCCGCCTCTGCACGATGCCCATCGTGTGCGTCAAATGCGGCGGCGCTCACGACAGCCGCACCTGCACACTCCAAGAGGGCAAAACACCTACGTGCGGACTTTGCGGCGGTCCTCATACAGCCAACTTCCGGTCCCGCCAGAAGCACAAGGAGGACAACAGGAGGAGAAGAGGGCTCCCACCACTGAAGAACGAGAACACTTCTGCAACACAGCGACGGCAACCACCGCCACCACCACCGCCGCCGCCTCCTGCTGCTGACGGACGCTCCTGGCCTGCATTACGAACCCGTACCCCGGCCCAGGCACGACTCACAACGGCGTACGCTGCTGCAGTCTCTGCCCAGCAAACACCAAGCTGCACCTACAGCACCATCACGCATACCCGCCTCTCAAAGACCACGCCAACAGCCTCAGACAGCACCGCAGAGCGACGCAGATATCATCAAACTACTGACCAGCATCGTCACCACTTTGGTTGATGTCACCAAACAGCTAACACACCATCGCCGCCGCAGTCGACACGGCGGTCCCAAGAGCCGTCACGGCAGCTATTGAAGCCTCAAGACCACCCCAGCATGCCTAGAGCAGCAAGGCTGGAAGACCTAAGGATTGTTGCATACAATGCAAACAACCTTACACAAGACATTGCCGAACTACAGCAGTTTCTGCACGACCACAACATTGACGTCTGCCTCGTTAATGAGACGTTTCTGAAACCAGGCATAAGAAGCAACATCGCAAACTATCGCTGTTACCGAAGGGATAGACTGACTCACGGAGGGGGCACCGCCATCTTCATTCGCAACTTCATCCAGCATCATGAAGTTCATCCACCCACCACCCAGCACATCGAAGCTTCAGCAGTTCTTCTTGAAACGCAAACAAGACCCATCACATTCATCTCTGTCTACCGCAGCCCACGCAGAATCATCACCCTCGAAGACGCAAGATCGCTCCTCCGACTGCCAGGCAAACTCTTTATCGCAGGGGATTTAAATTGCAAACATGCAGCATGGAACTCCTCAGTAACCAACTGGAGTGGACGAATACTTCTTCAAGCACTTGAAGAAGCTCACGCTCATGCATGCAGCCCTGAAGAGCCCACATGCTATCCCTCAAGAGGTGTACCAGATGTCATCGACATTGCAATAACGAAAGGAATACCACAATTCCTCGACGCCGATGTCATTCGTGGACTCAATTCAGACCACCTTCCGGTCCTCTTCAGCTTACGAGTGACGGCAGAACATGTACCAGGAGGACTAAACTTACGACGAACCAACTGGGACCGCTTTCGCGAGCATATCGACTCCGCATTCACCGCCATCGACGAAGACGATGACATCTCTGAAGAATCATTTACTCGACTCACCACCATTATCACCGACGCCCTTCACGATGCCACACCGCCACCGCAGCCGCATCGCCCAGTGGTGCCTAGCCTGCCACAGGACATCCTCGCCTCCATCCGGACGCGGAATCGACTGTGCAGAGAGTGGCGCATTACGCGCAATGCAGCTCTCAAACGACGCATTAATCAACTCAGAAGAGAAATCCGAGCTGGTATTGCTGCACACCGTAACGAGAGATGGGCAGACAAGCTCCGCAGCTTCACGCCCGATCCACTAGGATGGCAAACAGTGAGCCACTTCACAAACCGGAAGACGAGAACGCCACCGCTGACGACTGATGACCGCACAGCCTACCGACCTGAAGAAAAAGCCGACATGCTCGCAGACGTCTTCGAAGCCAACTTCCAGCCGTTAGAAGACCGAGTCGACTTGCAGCGCACTGCTGATATCGAACGCGACGTCACCGCACTACTACAAGAAGACGTTGACGAAGAAGAACCAATCACCCCAATTACACCTGAAGAAGTGCAAGTGGGCATCAGGCTGCTTCCAAACAACAAGGCACCAGGATAGGACGACATCGCCGGCAGAGTACTCAAGCAACTACCCTGGTCGGCGATCGTTCATCTTGCTGCACTGTTCAACTGGATTCTTACGACGGCTACGTTTCCTGCTGCATGGAAGCACTCAATCGTCGTCGCAGTGCCGAAACCGGGCAAAAACAAGAAACACCCCACCAGCTACCGACCCATCAGCCTGCTTCCTCACGTCAGCAAGCTTTTCGAAAGACTTCTTCTTCAACGCCTCCAACGACTAGCGACACAACTGGACATCCTACCGCCGGAACAATTCGGTTTTAGAAGCGGGCACTCGACTACACAGCAAATTCTTCGAGCGGTTGAACACATCAAAGGCGCCTTCAACCGACGGGAATTCTGTGGCGCAGTCCTACTAGACGTAACTAAGGCGTTTGACAGCGTTTGGCACCATGGACTACTCTGGAAACTGCACACACTTCCCCTGCCAAGAGTGTATGTAAAGCTGATAGCATCTTACCTCGAGCATCGGACGTTTATGGTACGACTCGACAACGAAGTCTCTCGTGCGCACAACATCAAAGCCGGCGTGCCCAAGGATCGGTCCTTGGACCGGTACTGTACATAATGTACACCTCAGACATGCCAACGGCCCCCAGAGTGGAGAAGGCTATTTACGCTGACGACACCATGCTGTATTCCAGCAGCCGATGGAAAGAAGTACTTGTTCCAAGACTGCAGAGCGCCCTCAACAGATTGGAAGACTGGGCGGCTCGCTGGAGAATCAGCTTCAACCCGACGAAGACACAGACAATCATCTTTACGTGGAAACGGACAATGCCGCAACGACAACTACGACTTTACGGAACACAACTACCCTGGCTGTCATCAGTAAAATACTTGGGAGTTATCATGGATAAGAAGCTTACGTGGCACCAGCACATCACAGACCTTCGAAAGAGGATCCATCAGCGCCTAGGGGCTTTATACCCTATTCTCAACGAGCGGTCTGAACTACAGTATCTATCTCGAACGGCCTCCTCATTTATCGGATGTACCTCCGCCCTCTGTTTGACTACGCTTGCGAAGTCTGGGGCGTTGCTGCTAAGACGCATATTCAATGACTACAGTCGTTACAAAATAAAATTTTACGCCGAGTGTATCATGTAAACTGCCAGTTTCCACACCAATACCTTCACGACGCTGCAGAACAACTGGAAGTCCTCGACAGACATAAGAAGATTGCAAGACATTTCTACGAGACGACGCGGACATCGACAAATCATCTCATCCGGGACCTTGGAGCACCACCACGACCACGAGAACGACACAGACGGCCAGTTGCAATGCTAGACAGATGAGGCACTGCAACCTTAAGAAAACAACGCGATTAAGTAAGGAGAAAACAAAATAAATTAAGATCCTAACACAGCCCACGCCCCTCCCATAAAACACACAAAAATAAAGATGACAAATTTCCCCCAAACCTTAAGATGATGGCAATGCCTACCGGTAAATCCTTCGTAAATACACTCCTGGAAATGGAAAAAAGAACACATTGACACCGGTGTGTCAGACCCACCATACTTGCTCCGGACACTGCGAGAGGGCTGTACAAGCAATGATCACACGCACGGCACAGCGGACACACCAGGAACCGCGGTGTTGGCCGTCGAATGGCGCTAGCTGCGCAGCATTTTTGCACCGCCGCCGTCAGTGTCAGCCAGTTTGCCGTGGCATACGGAGCTCCATCGCAGTCTTTAACACTGGTAGCATGCCGCGACAGCGTGGACGTGAACCGTATGTGCAGTTGACGCACTTTGAGCGAGGGCGTATAGTGGGCATGCGGGAGGCCGGGTGGACGTACCGCCGAATTGCTCAACACGTGGGGCGTGAGGTCTCCACAGTACACCGATGTTGTCGCCAGTGGTCGGCGGAAGGTGCACGTGCCCGTCGACCTGGGACCGGACCGCAGCGACGCACGGATGCACGCCAAGACCGTAGGATCCTACGCAGTGCCGTAGGGGACCGCACCGCCACTTCCCAGCAAATTAGGGACACTGTTGCTCCTGGGGTATCGGCGAGGACCATTCGCAACCGTCTCCACGAAGCTGGGCTACGGTCCCGCACACCGTTAGGCCGTCTTCCGCTCACGCCCCAACATCGTGCAGCCCGCCTCCAGTGGTGTCGCGACAGGCGTGAATGGAGGGACGAATGGAGACGTGTCGTCTTCAGCGATGAGAGTCGCTTCCGCCTTGGTGCCAATGATGCTCGTATGCGTGTTTGGCGCCGTGCAGGTGAGCGCCACAATCAGGACTGCATACGACCGAGGCACACAGGGCCAACACCCGGCATCATGGTGTGGGGAGCGATCTCCTACACTCGCCGTACACCACTGGTGATCGTCGAGGGGACACTGAATAGTGCACGGTACATCCAAACCGTCATCGAACCCATCGTTCTACCATTCCTAGACCGGCAAGGGGACTTGCTGTTCCAACAGGACAATGCACGTCCGCATGTATCCCGTGCCACCCAACGTGCTCTAGAACGTGTAAGTCAACTATCCTGGCCAGCAAGATCTCCGGATCTGTCCCCCATTGAGCATGTTTGGGACTGGATGAAGCGTCGTCTCACGCGGTCTGCACGTCCAGCACGAACGCTGGTCCAACTGAGGCGCCAGGTGGAAATGGCATGGCAAGCCGTTCCACAGGACTACATCCAGCATCTCTACGATCGTCTCCATGGGAGAATAGCAGCCTGCATTGCTGCGAAAGGTGGATATACACTGTACTAGTGCCGACATTGTGCATGCTCTGTTGCCTGTGTCTATGTGCCTGTGGTTCTGTCAGTGTGATCATGTGATGTATCTGACCCCAGGAATGTGTCAATAAAGTTTCCCCTTCCTGGGACAATGAATTCACGGTGTTCTTATTTCAATTTCCAGGAGTGTAGCTGCCATCAGCCTTCAGAAGTGGAAGTAGCATGCATAGCCCCAACACACCCTTTAATGTTGTTGAAAAACTAAAACATAGCAATACAGTCGATCCTATTGCTTAAACAGAAACAAATAGGAAGGCCAGCACCAATTCATCTTTGTGTCTGAGTGCATTATCTGGTTAGTGGTTAGATTCCAAAGTCAGTTTAGAACCTTGCGCTGCATTCATGTCTTATGTTGAGAGACGAGCAGTAAAGCAGTACTGTCATATAACCGTGTCATCTCCATTATTAGTGAGATTCCTGCATCTAACAGGGAAAGATATATAGCCTGTGTGTAGTGTATGAAATTCTCTCTGAAATATATAATGGTTAATTATTTTTATCACAGATATTCTTACATCCTCTTAAGCTGTACAAATGTTAATGCAGACTTATCACACCGCACACTTCGGTGTGCTACATAATTGATTGTAATTATTTCCTTTTATCGAACTTACCTTAACGTACATACGTACGTTATTGCACGCCAAAGCAAATACAACATATGAACATGACCTCTTTTGATCTCTGGGTTTGAAAATTTAGGCTTCTGAATGTATACCTATTTATAACACGTTGGTTTGTTAATTTTAACTGCACAAAGGATATTCAGTTATAGCTCTCTGTGATGGTGCCTATCTGAAAAATAACGTACTCGACGTTAGTGGCCCAGTGCAGCAAAATTTGCACCAGAAAATGAAAATAATGACAAAGATACTTTACTACCTTCACATATGCATAAAATGAATCAAGTATTCTCAATAATAGGTTTGTTGGAAGAGCCGTAATTACCAAAAATAGTTGACCCAACCGCAATGGTGGACAACAATAGAGTAAGATCGTAACTAATAAAACTTTCAATAACTGCAGGAAAGGAAAAAATTCTCCATAAATAAAAGATTGTTTCAATAGCTACAAATAAAATACTGCATTATGAAAACGATTTACATAAACTAATAATTATTACACCTATTACAGACCTCTAAATAATGAAGGTAGGAAGAATGTGTCTTTCTCGGTCAACGATACTACTCGAAAAGGTGCAACGTCTTCTCTCTTATCAGTCAAATGAAAGTTAACGGAGTATATATTATCTTCTTTAATCATTGTCTACACTGATAATAAATCGTGCTTATTGTCTTTGTCCTTTTCACTCGATGCTCTTCACATGAAAGAATGTCAATGTTTTCCACAAATTACAGAAAAATTTTAAGTCCTTTTCTCAAGCATACTCACAGGGAAAAAATACGTCAGGAGACGGTAGAATTGGTGACCCGCAACAACCGCGTAACATGACGGGGAGATGTCTCATTCCGCATTGTGATAACTCATAATAACAATGCATCCACCGTTCGTAAGTTACAGTCCCTTTGAAACTGCACCTTAAGGATTAGCGTGAGTGATGTGCATCATTAATGTAATAACTATCGATCACTGCTCATATGCAAACTAAATATGATCATGGGTGTTTCTTCTCAAAAGGATATACGCTCAGGCGCACCACATCAATGGCTGTTATCCAACAATCTGATGTTGGATCTTGTACAAGATTTGGCATCAAGTACTTCATTTCACGATTTAGCATGAGAAACTGGACTTAATATGAACAATAATGTGACGCCCACGCCAATCGATTTGCACACACTAATAGGGAAAATGACCGGTATCTATACTGGAGTGCAACACACCACACGCTACCCAGACGCAACTACCGATTACACAACCGTTCCACAAGTGCTCCATGATACTTAGTCGGTTACATCATTTTGCTCGAGAGGATCAGTGCAACCACAAATAGGACATACTTCAGTTCTGAGATAAGGCACACGACACAGGCAGGCAGTGTTCTCGCCCACATAACTGGCACTTTCGTTTGTTATAGTAGAATGTGTGTTTACTTCATTGGGAATTCTGAGTGGTAACTGCTGATTTGAGACATTAATTTGCCACGTAGTAGAGCATACTGAAATTATGTTGTCATCCTCACACCACTCTAGTGAACCAAACATGAAGCAGCAAAATCTGCTTTCCTCCAATGCTTGTCACACACCCCAGGACGATGACTGAAACAGGCAATTTAAGATAGACGAACTGCTGTCCCAGCAGCAATGCCGGCTACTGAAATTGCTTAATCCGAACCTTGTGCCAGATGCTGCATTGTGGAGCTTCTGCTGCAGCTAAAACGTGCCGTGACAGCGCATGAAGCAGGGCTCTGCTAGCGAAGCAGCCATGTCTTATCGACAAAATGTTCATTCTGCTACAGCATAGACATAGTATCAGTACTAGATCTCAGTCAAACTCTACGTGCACTAAACACTCCAACCTGTGTCAAAAGCAGATAATAGTGACATCAAACCCACCCCCGGCAAGGATCTATATCTATCTACATTATCGGTGTCCCAAGATACAATGTGGCTTTTTTTTTCGTGAAATCGAAAACACATACCCTCTATTCTTTCTATTTGACCTTAATAACTCACATACTAATTATTATTACAATTAAATTATTATAACACGTGCCGACTTGACGCTAAACATGAGACTTGAAAACTTTTGCTATGTGGAATATAGGGATTCTAGTACTTAATAATTGTTTGGTAAATAAAACGCTAAATTGGCCAAATCGTGTTTATTCACTATTTAGTCTCTAAATTTTCGTTTCAAAGTTTGTTTTCTGCAGTCAGCATAAATCTTTCGGTGTTCTTGAACGCAACGTTACAAAAATTGCTTTTGTTCCTCGTTGACTGAGATTAATCCATGAAAGTCTTGCATCAACTTGACCGCTGTTTCAGCTGTATCATTCACTGCTCTCATTGCTGTAACCTTCTTTCTGGTTTCTTGAAAGGAAGCATTGTTTGACCGTATGCCATCAATTTTAAGACAATGGAACAATGACTTGCTTCTGACTGAAATGAAGTCGTAGATGTTTTTCTCTGTAATTAAGAGAGGGCAAACCAGTTAATAAAATTGTGCTGTAAACAGAAAACTAAAGAAACAACGTCTCTATTCATTTATTTAACTCACCATACAATGGACGGCAAAATTTTTCCTTCGAAGGGATGTAACGGTTAGCATGAACTGATAAATTAGTTTTGGTTAAATTTTCAACCATTTTTACTTTTGCTTCTAGATTCACATAATCGTCAAACAGTGACAAGACAGAAACTTCATCAGTCAAATACCATAAATGCTGGCTTATCTTCAGTAGAGCTGCTTTTGAGATGACTTTATCTATTTTTTCGTATGCCTTCGTTGACTTCAAAAAGCACAGATCTTGGTAGGGTACCTTTACTGCCAAACTACACTGGAGCCATGGCTTGACGTAGGATGTCATGATGAACAGGCAAATATCAAACAGCGCTACCTTCTCCTGGCTCGAAATTTTTAACTGAGCACAAAGTAATGATATTCTTAGGGAATATATAGCTCTGCCATCCATCGAGCTTGGTGTATTGCACCTGGAGGCCGTATCTCGAATTTTCTGTGTATCTCCACCTAAAAATATAACAGAAAGCTCTATCAACTCTCGGTAATCATCTCTGGTTATTTCTTTTGTCAGTTCAGTACGGTAAAACTCACGCAGATTGTCAATTTCTGAAACATTCAGGTGCATTCCGACCTTTTCTTTGTAGCAATGTATGTTATGTGGATCTACACTTTTTCAGTTATCTCGGAACTTTTTGAAGAGTGGGATATCAGGACTTATTGTCACTGAACTGATTTTTACCTGGAACATGTTTTTTAACGTTAGTTCATACACGTGGTGGCGGCAAGACACCATTGATATGACCTGTATTTGAAGCCGTAGAATCACAACAAAGAAACTGCACTTTGTCTTCGAGATTCTAGTCCACAATCGCCTTCCAAACAGCTTTCGCCTGTTCACATCCTGAAGAGTTTTCCAACCTTGGCACAGCAATAAGTTGCTCTTTATTTCTATATGAAATAACTATCGGAAGACGTTCTTCTTTTGATTCCCGATCATGTGTAGCCGGCAACAGCTTGCATCCCAATGAACAGTCACAACATCTGGTACCTCGTTTTCAAAATTAACTTTTATACCTTCCGCACGCTCTTTCCGTTTCTCTGTACGAATTCTCTGAATCGAGGACTTACTTATACGAAATTCATCACTATTATATCCATGTGCCTCAACGGTAGTTTCAAGAATATACACTGAATCTCTCTCTCTCAATTGACATCTATCTAGCGCTGCTATTAATTTTGGAGTAATGAAATTTTTCCGCATAATTGTTTTAGTGGTTCCAGATTTTATGTTCTCAATCACAGTTGGGAAATTTTCTTGCAAACATATCTCATTTTCATTACAGTCTGAAGACGAATCAGTTTGTAATGCATCATAAGATGCTCTCGAAGGAGCTGACGTGGAAAAATATTTAGCAAGTCGGTTTTCTTCCTCAATAGTTCTGATGCGCAACCTTTCCTCTTTATTAGCCAGTTTCTTCTCCACTCCAGCTAAGTGAGCAGGTCGACGTGGCCCTTTCCGTCGCTGTAAAAAGATTTTATCTTCATTTATTTTCATTAACTGAAGTGCATCGATATATGCAATGTCGAACAAATCATCCAACTTGTTGACGAACTCTTGCGACGCTGCTCAAATACTTTGGGTTTTTTGTGCAGTTTTTTGCAACTCCCTCCAAACTTGATATAGGTTCACTAACTTCTTCACACAATTAGGTACGGACTTGGTAGCGGTATACATGCCTTTTCCCAAAAGATCATACATGCCCGAATAGTGAGATTTCTACGTTCACTGACAGTTAAATTCACTTTCCGGATATTATAAAATAAAACTGCTAGAACTTGTCCATTAGATGAGAGTTTTGAACCTTTTATCTGATGTTTTACCGCACCTATTAAAAATATACACGTTTTAGTACTACTACGTAATTCCACTGACATTTTCACTTACTGACAATTTAGACTAACAATGTTAGAGACATACCGATACGAGGGCGCCTTTCTTACCAAATACAGCCAATCTGACATGTTTCAATGCAAGTCGGCACGGGTTGCCAACATCCTAAGGTTCTGAAATTTTACATATAGTTGTTTTGGCATCGTGCAAATAAATTAAGAGGGTATGCGTTCAAATAAAAACTACCGTGCAAACCACCACGTGGTGCATGGCGGAGTACTGTACTTTGTACCACTACTTGTCATTTCCTTTTATGTTCCACTCGCAGATAGAGCAAGGTAAAAGTGGTTGTCTGTATGCCCTAATCTCTCTAAACTTATCTTCGTGGGCCTTATATGAACTTTGCATTGGCAGTAGTAGAATCGTTCTGCAGCCAGGGTGGGTGGAGTCCAAAGAAGTCATACATACATATATACATTAATCCTTGTTTCATAAATCATGAATCCGAAATTTCGTAATGATGTGGAACGTGTCACTTTAACATAAGCTTTCTTTACACAAATTAATTAATTAATTAATTAATTAATTTTTTTTACAGTTACCACTTCACATCTAAGAATTCATCTATTGAGTAGAAAGAGTTGTCATTCAGAAATTCTTTTAATTTGCTTTTAAATGTTGGTTGGCTATCTGTCAAACTTTTTAATACTATTTGGCAAAGATTTTTGTGGCAGCATAATTCGCCCCTTTCTGTGCCAAAGTGAGATTTAATCCAGAATAGTGAATATTCCTTTCTTCTAGTGTTGTAGCTATGCACTTCACTGTTATTTTTGAATTGGGATGGGTTATTAATGACAAATTTCATAAGTAAATATATGTATTGCGGAGGTACTGTAAGTATCCCAAGTTCCTTAATTAAATACATGTCTGCAAGGTGATCTCGGGTGGGCTCCAGCGATTATTCTGGTTACACGCTTTTTTGCAATGAATACTTTCTCACTTAATGACGAATTGCCCCAAAATATGATGACATATGAAAGCAGTGAATTAAAATAGTCATAGTAGGCTAATTTACTGATACATTTAACACCAAAATTTGCAATGACCCTAATAGCATAAGTAGCAGAACCTAACTGTTTCAGCTGATCATCAATGTGTTTCTTCCAATTCAATTTCTCATCAGTGGACATACCCAGAAATTTTGAGTATTCTACCGTAGCAATAGACTTCCGTTCATAGTCTATATTTATCAATGGTGTTATGCCATTTACTGTAAAGAATTGTATAAACTGTGTTTTCTCAAAATTTAGTGAGAGTCCATTTGCAGAAAACCACTTAACAATTTTCTGAAAGACATTATTTGCAATTTCCTCAGCTGATTCTTGCTTCTTGGGTGTAATTACTATACTTGCATCATCAGCAAAAAGAACTAACTTTGCATCTTCATGTATGTAGAATGGCAAGTCATTAATATATATTAAGAACAATAAGGGACTCCCTTCTTGATACTTCCCCAGTTAGATGACTGCTTGTTTTTGTAGACTGTCTGTACTGTTAATTTCAACCTTCTGTATTCTTCCAGTTAAGTATGAATTAAACCATTTGTGCACTGTCCCACTCATACCACAATACTTAAGCTTATCTAGAAGAATTTTGTGATTCACACAATCAAAAGCCTTTGAGAGATCACAAAATGTCCCAGTGGGTGATGTTCTGTTATTCATTGCATTTAATATTTGATCAGTGAAAGCATATATAGCATTTTCTGTTGAAAAGCCTTTCTGAAACCAAAATTGACATTTTGTTCGTACTTCATTTTTACAAATACGTGATGCTACTTGTGAATACATTATTTTCTCAAGAATTTTGGATAAAGTTGTCAGAAGTGAGATTGGGTGGTTGTTGTTAGCATCAGATCTATCCCCGTTTTATGCAATGGTTTAACAATAGCATATTTCAGTCTATCTGGAAAAAATCCCTGTTTCAGTGAGCTACTACATGTGTGTCTGAGAATCCAACTTATTTGTTGGGAACAAGCTTTTAGTACTCTGTTGGAAATGTCATCAATTCCATGTGAGCTTTTACTTTTGAGTGAATTAATTATTTTCCTAATTTCAGTAGGAGAGGTGGGTTGAATTTCAGTTTTATCAAATTGCATAGGTTCTGCCTCTTCCATGTACTGCCTTGCATTTTCTAATGAATAGCTGGAACCTATTTTCTCTACAACACTTAAAAATGATTATTAAAAATGTTTTCTACTTCTAACTTCTTGTTAGCAAACTTTTCATTGTGTTTGATAGAAATACAGTCTTCCTGTGCTCTCGGTTGCCCTGCTTCCCTTTTCACAATATTCCAAATTGCTTTAATTTTACTACCAGATGTGCTAATCTCAAACATAATGCACATACTTCTGGACTTTTTAATAACTTTTCTTAATACAGTGCAGTAGTTTTTATAATGTTTCATAGTTCGGGATCATTACTCCTACTAGCTATAAGATACATTACCCTTTCCTTTTTACAAAATATTTTTATCCCTCCAGTAAGCCATGGCTTTTTACATGGTTTCTTACAATTATATTTCACTGTTTTCTTAGGGAAACTGTTTTCAAATATACTCACAAATGTATCATGAAATAGATTAAATTTGAAATTAGCATCATGTTCCCTGTACACCTCATCCCAGTCTAACTGTTGCAAGCTTTCCCTAAAATTTTGAAGTGTTAAATCGTTAATGGAATGCACTATTTTGGAGGACTGTTTTGCATTACTGAGTGGAGCTATATCATACACTGTAACTAGCTGTGCATTGTGATCAGACAGACCATTCTTAACCGGAAAAGTTTTTATTTGATTGAATTTATCTTGGTCTATGAAAACGTTACGTATCAGTGTGCTGCTTTCCTGTACCACCTACGTAGGAAAATCAACAACTGATCTCAAATGGAAAGAACCAAGTAATACATCAAGGTCAAGCTTTCTATCTGGCTCTTTCAGAAAATCTACTTTGAAATCCCCACAAACAATAATTTGCTTTTCTGTGTCTGACAGGTAGCACAACAAAGAATTCAAATTTTTCAAAAACAGTAGAAAATTTCCCAATGGGGATCTATACATGGCTACAATTATAAAAGTGCCTTTATTTAGTTTAATTTCACATGAACATGCTTCTGTGTGTTGCTCTATGCAAAATTTTTTAGTTTCCAAATTTTTCACACTATGACTGATTTTAACATATATGGTAACTCCTCCTCTCTCTATAGTGTCTCTACTTACATGTGCTGAAAGCTTGTATCCACCTACATTTACCATTTCCATACCTGTGACTATATGATGTTCAGACAGGCACAGTACATCTATTCCACCCTCAGTGTTTAAATCTTCCATACAAACAAGGAGCTCTTCTACTTTGTTTTTCAATCCCCTGATATTCTGATGCAATATATTAACATTATTTTTTACTGTGCTTTTATGTGAATCTTGTGACATACTAACATTATTTTTCACTGTACTGTTATGAGAATGTTGTGATTTTCACATCACTAGTACCTGCCTGTCTGAACTTTTCATTAGGCTTAATTTCAATCAATGTCGGATGATTGGATACTGATCTTAGCCTAAAACAGTACTCCCATGAGTTTCTGTGCTCCCTCTTAAAGATTTTGCTATCATTCCTTTCCTATTGAGATGCAGGCCATGTCTTGTGAAGTCCCACCTACCAATACCATCAACATGAACCAAACCTATGCTTGACAAAGTATCCACCCGAAGCAGCTGATCTAGCTCCATATTGACCCTCCTGACAGAGCTATTCAATCGGGGCTGGTCATACCGCATGAAAGCAGGAACCAAACCAACATTTGTATGGTTCGTTGGAGATGCTATTTTTACCAGGTCACACTCAATATTGTAGCCCTGATCCCTGTCAATACTGTTTCCCGCTCCACCCACTACCACAACATGATCCTGCTTTGTAAAACCTTTGAACAGTGATTTTACATCCTCTCTCACTTGGCTAAGACATACACTGGGCTTAGAAATACTTGTGACCTTGTACCTGTCACCTAATTTTTCCTGCAAAATCTGGTCCACACCTCTTCTATGGCTACTACCTAACAACAGAACTTTCCTCCTACTTTCTACTTTTCTTGCAACAGTAGGTTTCCTAGTGAAAGCTTGTTGAGTGCTGGCTGCACTTACATCTTCTTGAGCCTCTTCCTTAGCTGACTGAGGTAGCAAGGCAAATCTATTGTTTGTGCCAATGATGAAACTGTCTGATACTGTTCTCTTTCTGTGGCCCCTGTTCCTTGCTACCACTTCCCACCTGCCTTCATCCTCCTCCCCACTTAACCTCATCAGTTCCTCCCTAGCACTATCCAGTTCAGCCTGACGGGCTCTAATCTTCCCTTTCTGTTCCGATATTTTCCTATCCTTTGTACATAATCTGTAATACCGTGGAAGAGACCCATTTACTTCCCCGATGCCAGTGCCAATATATTCACTCCCCTGTAACCATCTGCCACAACAGCTGCACAGCACCCCAGAACTGACTTTCCTACGGCAGCTCAAACACTTCTCACTCGTGGTTGTTTACAATATTTTTTACAAAATTTATCTAGGCAACCTTGTACTATGTGGATGTCTTGTACATCAGAAATGATCAATAAAGCAGTATTATCATGTCAACATCTCATCCCTGCTATTGTTATGATTCCTGTTGCCAAATAGGCAAAGCTACAACAAATTCATAGGTTCACACCAAGTCTGCTGAGTGCAAGCATTGATCATCCAGGACCCTTGGCTTTTAATGTCCTGATTTTAGTAGAACTAGTTACGAAGTTTGCGGTCTTATGTGTGACATGATCATTTCTTTGAACTGTGTTGGTTAACTTTGCTGCAATGTACTTTACATAGAAAGATATTAAGTTACTGAGTTACAATGTCCATAGGCCATTTGAACGATTCTTTTATTGAAATGATGTGGGATGAGTCAGTTTACAGGATATGTGTACATGATTACTGTTAACATTAATGAACACATTATTATTCCTACTAATGCAACTACACTTGAAGACAAGGTTTTTTATTTATTTTAGTGGCTCCCAGTTTTCAAGTAAAAATTCATCAATGGAATAGAAGGAGTTGTCCAGGAGAACTAATTGAAATTAGATGCATAGAGAGTAGAACTACTCGCTGTGTTAGATGTAACACTTGCTTCGCTACATGTCAGTCATTTTTGTGTGATTGGGCAAATGATAAAATAGTTTTATTGCTGCAAATTGAACAACGGGTAATATAGGTCACTTTCCCTTCTGGTGTTGTGGGTACGTACGTCACTTTTCTTCTTCTTGTTCTGCAGCATTCCATAACTCAAACTTTACAATAAACAAATTTCAGACTGAGTAAACTTGTAAAACAGCTCAGAACTCTCACTCAGTTAGCAGCTACAATGCCTGAAGTTACGTATTGGGCCCTTCCCCCCTGCCGAATATAACACTTCGTTAAGTAATTAACGTGAAATTGGTTGTTGTATATACCTTGAGTCAAATGTACGGCGTTTATTAAAAAAATATACACTTATTTATTATGATTAAATAGTAGTTACTGTCGATATTCTCTAATACTGCAATCTGTAATAAAACGTGAGCACACATTTGATAATAAACGTTTAAAACTGTTGGTCAAAAATTTTACTCGGATTAATACTGTCAGTTTTATATGAAACAAAACAAAAATCTTAGATACATCTCGGTCAAAACGTGCAGTCTTGCGTCAAATACTTTTCCTTCAAAAACGTTTTATTCCATTACAAGCAGGTCGTACTTCTGAAATTTGCCGCTGTCTTGAAATAACGCTAACAACGTTGTAATGATGTCACTTCAAATGGAGCGCGACGAAAGTCTCACTCGCCAATAAAAGTTGAAGTACGTGACGTCATAGCCCCCTCAACTGAGGCGGCAGTGAACGAAAAACACAGAGCGACGATTGACAGTTGGAACTGTAAACAAACCAAACCAAAACACAGTGATCAGTGGAAGTCGGGTGTTAGCCGAAATGTATTCTTCAAACGCCGGAAATATGAATCCTGTGCATGCGGATCATCTAAGTACAACTCCAGGACGGCATATATGCACTAATAAAGTTACAAATCGTAAGTAGAAACAAATTTTAATTTAACATCACGAAATTTATGCTACAAAAAGTTGTTTCTCGCATAACAACAAAAGAGTAAGGAAAAAACTGTAATATAACAACAAACCTGTAATTATTATACAACTCAAATGTTGTATACAAACTGGCAATGAAAATGCTCCACAGACAAGAAGGAGGGAAACGCGTATGTCACAATGAAATCAGCCCTTCATGTAGCTGCATAGATGATCAGATCTCAGGAATATTTTCATGTAACTGAACTACAGTGTCTTTATTAGCCATTAGAAAATTATCTCCTTAACAATTAAATCTGGTGACATTAGGCCCGAATACGAAATTACCAATTTTAGGCAATTGCATAATATATATTCTGTTAACAAAACACGATGAAACAAAGAAAAAGAAAAAGTCTTACTGTCTGCAATGGTATAAGAAAAAGTAGACGGTTCGTTACATCCAAAGTAAATAACTTTTTACTCGCAGAAGCGAGCAGGGAGAGTGGTGGGTAAATTGGATTAAGAAAAATAATGTTGTTGTTGTTGTGGTCTTCAGTTCTGAGACTGGTTTGATGCAGCTCTCCATGCTACTCTATACTGTGCAAGCTTCTTCATCTCCGAGTACCTACTGCAGCCTATATCCTTCTGAATCTGCATAGTGTATTCATCTCTTGGTCTCCCTCTACGATTTTTACCCTCCATGCTGCCCTCCCATACTAAATTGGTGATCCCTCAATGTCTCAGAACATGTCCTACCAACCGATCCCTTCTTCTAGACAAGTTGTGCCACAAGCTCATCTTCTCCCCAATTCTATTCAATACCTCCTCATTAGTTATGTAATCTACCCATATAATCTTCATACTTCTGTAGCACCACATTTCAAAAGCTTCTATTCTCTTCTTTTCCAAACTATTAATTGTCCATGTTTCACTTCCATACATGGCTACACTCCATACAAATACTTTCAGAAAACACTTCCTGACGCTTAAATCTATACTCGATGTTAACAAATTTCTCTTCTTCAGAAACACTTTCCTTGCCATTGCCAGTCTACATTTTATATCCTCTCTACTTCGACCATCATCAGTTATTTTGCTCCCGAAATAGCAAAACTCCTTTACTACTTTAAGTGTCTCATTTCCTAATCTAATTCCCTCAGCACTTAATTTGACTACATTCCATTATCCTCGTTTTGCTTTTCTTGATGTTCATCTTATATCCTCCTTTCAAGACACTATCCATTCCATTCAACTGCTCTTCCAAGTCCTTTGCTGTCTCTGACAGAATTAAAATGTCATCGGCGAACCTTAAAGTTTTTGTTTCTTCTCCATGGATTTTAATACCTACTCCGAATTTTTCTTGTTTCCTTTACTGCTTGCTCAATATAGAGATTGAATAACATCGGGGAGAGGCTACAACCCTGTCTTACTCCCTTCCCAACCACTGCTTCCCTTTCATACCCCTTGACTGTTATAACTGCCATCTGGTTTCTGTACAAATTGTAAATAGCCTTTCACTCCCTGTATTTTACCCCTGCCACCTACAGAATTTGAAAGAGAGTATTCCAATCAACATTGTCATAAGCTTTCTCTAAGTCTACAAATATTAGAAACGTAATTTTCCTTTCCTTAATCTTTCTTCTAAGATAAGTTGTAGGGTCAGTATTGCCTCACGTGTTCCAACGTTTCTACGGAATCCAAATTGATCTTCCCCAAGGTCGGCTTCTATCAGTTTTTCCATTCGTCTGTAAAAAATTCGCGTTAGTATTTTGCAGCTGTGACTTATTAAACTGATAGTTCGGTAATTTTCACATCTGTCAACACCTGCTTTCTTTGGGATTGGAATTATTATATTCTTCTTGAAGTCTGAGGGTATTTCGCCTGTCTCATACATCTTGCTCACCAGATGGTAGAGTTTTGTCAGGACTGGCTCTCCCAAGGCTGTCAGTAGTTCTAATGGAATGTTGTCTACTCCGGGGGCTTTGTTTCGACTCAGGTCTTTCAGTGCTCTGTCTCCCATTTCATCTTCATCTACATCCTCTTCCATTTCCATAATATTGTCCTCAAGTACATCGCCCTTGTATAGACCCTCTATATACTCCTTCCACCTTTCGCCTTTCCCTCCTTTGCTTAGAACTGGGTTTCCATCAAAGCTGTTGATATTCATGCAACTGGTTCTCCTTTCTCCAAAGATCTCTTTAATTTTCCTGTAGGCAGTATCTATATTACCCCTAGTGAGATAAGCCTCTACATCCTTACATTTGTCCTCCAGCCATCCCTGCTTAGCCATTTTGCACTTCCCGTCGATATCATTTTTGAGACGTTTGTATTCCTTTTTGCCTGCTTCATTTACTGCATTTTTATATTTTCTCCTTTCATCAATTAAATTCAATATTTCTTCTGTTACCAAAGGGTTTCTACTAGCCCTCGTCTTTTTACCTATTTGATCCTCTGCTGCCTTCACTATTTCATCCCTCAAAGCTACCCATTTTTCTTCTACTGTATTTGTTCCCCCATTCCTGTCAATTATTCCCTTATGCTCTCCCTGAAACTCTGTACAACCTCTGGTTCTTTCAGTTTATCCAGGTCCCATCTCCTTAAATTCCCACCTTTTTGCAGTTTCTTCAGTTTTAATCTACAGTTCATAACCAATAGATTGTGGTCAGAGTCCACATCTGCCCCTGGAAATGTCTTACAATTTAAAACCTGGTTCCTAAATCTCTGTCTTACCATTATATAATCTATCTGATACCTTTTAGTATCTCCAGGGTTCTTCCATGTATACAACCTTCTTTTATGATTCTTGAACCAAGTGTTAGCTATGATTAAGTTATGCTCTGTGCAAAATTCTACCAGGCGGCTTCCTCTTTCATTTCTTAGCCCCAATCCATATTGACCTACTACATTTCCTTCTCTTCCTTTTCCTACTGTCGAATTCCAGTCACCCATGACTATTAAATTTTCGTCTCCCTTCACTACTTAAATAATTTCTTTTATCTCATCATACATTTCATCAATTTCTTCATCATCTGCAGAGCTAGTTGGCATATAAACTTGTACTACTGTAGTAGGCGTGGGCTTCGTGTCTATCTTGGCCACAATAATGCGTTTACTATGCTGTTTTAGTAGCTTACGCACACTCCTATTTTTTTATTCATTATTAAACCTACTCCTGCATTACCCCTATTTGATTTTGTATTTATAACCCTGTATTCACCTGACCAAAAGTCTTGTTCCTCCTGCCACCGAACTTCACTAATTCCCACTATATCTAACTGTAACCTCTCCATTTCCCTTTTTAAATTTTCTAACCTACCTGCCCGATTGATGGATCTGACATAGTGAATTCAAATGAAAACTGGAAATTATACCTTATCAGCGAGGCCTCTTAGAAAATTCCTTTTAGGCTTCTGTTGTTACAGATGTAAGTATTTAATTTAGGGAACATCAGTTTGTGGAATTATCAAGCTACTAATATGATATAAATAGGAGGTGTATATTATAAATAAGGATCTTTATTGCCCTTTGCATACAGCAAAATTATCACTGAGGAGAAACAGGTGAGGATAACTAGTGAGTGGTGCGTGGTGCTACAGGCTAGGTAATGTTCTGCAGACTGGAAACACACCTGAACAGGTGAGCACAGCCATTAGGAGTGCGGAATTTTTCATGTCACTCTCAGTAAATAAATCATCCCAAACAGTTTGTAGCAAGGGGCCCATTTGAAATCACAACAGTGAAGAAAACAAAAATTGTTTGGGAAGTAATCATTAATAGTGATGAGCATAAATTTTAAACACGTTGAAATTCCTAAAAATGAGGGTACGATACTTGAAGAAAGTAAGTGCTAATTTTAGGGGATTTCAGTGAAAATCTCAGTTTTGTTGTTAAAGATGAAGCAATGGTAGCTGCGCTCTTCACCCTGTTTTTATATATTACAAAATAGTCAAACAGTTACATGCAAACAGTTGTTGTAATATTCCTCTGCACTGAGTTTCCGAAAGTGTGAATTTCCTGCTAATTCCCCTTGCTTCTCCTGAATATTTCACTGATCGGTGTGCTGCTTGGTAGAAAAACTGTAAGAATTTCAGAAATCTCTGCTAGGATAGACACAATTTCAATGTAAAGGGGTTATTCAACGACAAATCAACACCGAACACGGGGTCTAAACCTCACCATCTCAGATTTTCTTTAAATGTGGCAAATGTGTAGGCCTACTTTATAAATAGTACATTGTTCTTATGATGAACATACCATAACAGGAACAAATAAGCTAACACATAAACTTATGTGTGAGTTATTATAATTGACTTCTGGATGAATATACAGTTATACATACATTTCAGTTTTAAATCACACTGTAGGTAGACAAAGAATGATGGTTATGCCATGAAGGCCACAAAAGTAGATTTAAGCATACTCAGGAGGTATTATGCATTTTGGCATAGAAATTTCTCTGTACTATAATAAGGTGCATCTAGAAGGAACTGCCTTAGCTTTTCTTTAAACTTGGGTATGTTTCCAACCAGTTCTTTAATTATTGGTGGAAGGGCATTAAAAATCTGGGTGTCATTGTAATAAAACCCCTTTCTGCATCATGCTCATTATTATTTTCTTCTGGTGTTATAATCATGGTAAAAACTATTGGTTTTAAATAACTTGTTGTTTCTTGAAAAAAAAAAAAAAGCACATCAGGGAAAAATATATTGAGCAGTTGTTGTAAAGATTTGAAGATCTCTGAATAGATTTCTGCACGAGTGCCTCGGATGTACTCCACACATAACTCCTATGGTTCGCTTCTGTGCATGGAACACTTTTCTTGCTGTCTGTTTTTTCTCCAGCATGTTACACTGTAGGCCACAAAACGATCGTATGGCATTGCTGGCCAGGAGGCCCCATCCGGAGAAGTTCGGCTGCCAAGTGAGAGTCTTGTTTCAGTTTACATCACATTGGGCGACTCGTGTGCCAATGATGAGGATGAAATGATGATGAGGACAACACAACACCCAGTCCACGAGTGGAGAAAATCTCCAACCTGGCTGGGAATCGAACCTGGGACCGTAGTATGGGAGGCGAGCACATTACCATTCAGCCAAGTAGGCCGACTACCGTAGGCCACAAGTTGACGGAAATAGCCAAAGGATGCTGTCTTTATTGTGGTCATTTCCCTACCGTCTGATATGATTCTAAAGCCAAATGTTGCTGAGCTAAACCTCTTACACAGATCTTGAATATGGTAGTGTGACTTAAGTTTGCTGCCTATATGCAGACCCAAGAATTTGGAGAACTCAACTTTGATTGTGTCTCATGTTCACCTAGTTTTAGATTCATTTCATTGCTAACATTTGTATTATAGGAAAAAAGAACATAATTGGTCTTTTTTTAGATTGATGGAAAGATCATTAGTTTCAAGCCACTTTGTCATATCTGCAAAGGATTTATTTACTATCTCATTTGACACATTCCCTGAGGGACTATTAACTACTATGATAGTGTCATCAGTGAACATGTTGATTTTCTCACGTTCTGTGCATAGTGGCAGATAATATTAGAAAAAGAAGTGGGCCCAATACTGAGCCTCGAGGTACTCCACTGGCAGTGGATCCCCAGTCTGAAGACATCTGGTCACCATGCAGTCCTTCAATGGTTGCCTTCTGCATTCTACCACACAGAGAGGATTCCGGCCATTTGTGTACTGTTCCACTCATTACTATGGTGTTGGCTTTATTCAGAAGAATATGGTGACTTACACTGTCAAAAGCTTTTGGTAGGTCACAAAATATTCCAACTGTCAGAATATTATTATTTTTGGATTCTAAAACATTGTCAACAAATGCATGTATTGCATCCTTTGTTGATACCCCTTTTCAAAAGCCAAACGGGCTACTGCTGAGGGTGCTGTATTTACTAAGGTGCTCAACCATTTGGCTGTGCATCAATTTCTCTAATATCTTTAAAAAAACTGAGAGTAATGAAATGGGCTGATAATTTGTAGCATCAGTCTTTTCTCTCTTTTTATAAATTGGTCGTATAAGTCCATATTTTAGCCTTTCGGGGAATATGCCTTCCTCCAGTGACATATTTCGATAATTTGCTAAAAATGTTATCAACTCCAGCAGAGTTTTACTTTTTAAGGACAGAATTACTTTTTCTATTTCTTTCACTGCCGTTTTCCGAACACACACCTCATCTATTTTCTTAGTTAAGGTGTTATGCATGAATTCTGTAGCTTTCTTTACAGAACCCAGGCACCCCATTTGATTTGTGACTGTTAAGAAATGATTGTTGAAAATATTAGCCACTATTTACTGTTGGTATAGACTTAGAAAAAACATGAAACTTTACTAAAATATGTCAAATCATTTCTGAATTAAAGAGCTGTAAAATCATCATAAATGAGCCCAAAAATAGGGAACGGCAGTTTTTAGAGTTGCTGCAGAAGCTTTCCTACGCCCCAACTGCTGGAACTTTGCACTTGACCTATGTCATTCGAGTTGGCATCATAGTAGGGTAACAAACGAAGAACGAAAAGCACCAGGCTGTAGGCACGGGGCACGAACCCATCCCTGTGTGGTACTCGCTGCTGTTCGTGGCGTCAAAGCTCCTGCATTGCCAACTTTGTTTGGAGTGAATATAAGCAATGCACATCGTGTGTCATTTCTGTCGTGTGCTTGTGTTGAACAGTGTTTTGTTTCACTGTGGTTGAGCAAATTCTAATATTTGAAAAAACCTCATTCAGCTAGTAACAATCCTTCTTGTCAAGGTATGTTGCTAGACAGCGGGATCCTGGAGTTACTACTTAGGACTTGTGAGTTTTACAAGCAGGAGAACATATACGCAAGTATTCATGGATAGCCAACAGTTCCTGCCGATAAAGTTGTGGAATGAACATCAAAAGTTCTTGAATTTAGTGTAAGAATGGTAGTAAGCAAGGGAATGTTATTGGAAAAGTTGAAAGATGTAGACGTGAGGCGTAACTATACCGATCCGTCTGGATCAGATAATATATTTCTAGCATCTCCTGGAATGAAGAAAAAGCAGCTTCACCCTTCACCGATTTAGATTCTTCCAAGACTGTTGGAATTCGCATGCATATATATGCTTAATACAGCAGAAAAGAGTACCCTACGGTAACAAAGTTACTAGTATCATTTAAAGAAAGAGAACTTTTCGGTGGTGGGAAAAGTCACTTAAAATTGTGCTTAAAAGTACTGACTTCTGTTACAAAGTGCTAGACGATCACAAATTCCTGTTAGAAAAGGTGGATATTCTTACAGCTTGAAGTATATTCGTGCACAAACTTATGGGTTAAAGACATTCATTCGATTTGTGTTTGTGAGATGACCACGAAGACAGTTTTGGTGCTGACTCCGACTACAGTGACAACGGGGAGCTGGATAGGATTGCGCCACTGTCACCATAAAATCGTGAGTGAAGATCTAGGAATATCCAGTTATTTATTGCATCATTGTCATTATAAGACATTTGTTCAAATCTAAGAGGGGAACAATAATTATTAAAATCAATTTCAATCAGCCACGATTAATTCACGTCATGACGACGTTGAGCCCATGCTCCACAGGTTTACTCTGCTTGACATCGGGTGGCGAGAACAGCTGACCCAGCTTTGTGAAGACGTGAAGTACAATTTCTCTCGAAATGATAATTGTCTAATGACAAGGTAATTGGAAGTGCTTGCAATAATTACCCTCTATTACGATTTGAACTGCATTATAAATAAAAATTTAATACACAACAGAATTAACTTCAGGCATAAACTGAAATCATTTAGTGGTAGAAAAGATTAATGCAAATGACTATTGTACAAATAGCCAGCAAGTTGTCATATTTTTCCTTGTTAACGAGCATTATGAGTGTAAACTAACACATTCAATATTACAGTGAGAGACCACTTTTATAATCCACTGAACAAGCAAACAATTAACCATTATCTACTTTGTTTCAAAGTCTACATTGTAATAACATTGTCAGTTCTATTTGAATCTGTTTCCAAACAATCTGATTGTAAATTACGAAGATAGGTTCAAGACTTATATCCGTCATCACTTCCTCATAAAATTATTCATTCTGAAGCTTTTCAGCATGCCACACAGACTGTGCCCACTCTACTGGTGTGATATTGTCTGTTACCCCATTGTGTAGGCCTATTGCTCGTGCACAAGCGATTCACTGTATGTTGCCTTGAATGTGTTGTTTTTTCCTCCCACACAGCCTTAAAACACTTTGACCAAATTAATTCATTGGGGTTGCAACGACAGTGACACGTTGATAAACGCAAAACTGTGTGATCCTGTTCACGTGCAAGGAAGTCAAGTTTGTTTGTTCTATCGTGTGACCTGTATAAATAAAAACACTTTGACCAAATTAATTCATTGGGGTTGCAACGACAGTGATACGTTGATAAACGCAAAACTGTGTGATCCTGTTCACGTGCAAGGAAGTCAAGTTTGTTCGTTCTGTCGTGTGACCTGTATAAATTAACAGGCTGCAGGAGATCGGAACGAGTCTGGTTTGTACGGTGCTTAATATATTTATTTTTCAGCTGGGGAAAAAATATCCGCTTTTCTCGTATTTGTACTTGATGTTTTCTCTATAACAGTTGAATTATAACTGGCAATGACCGACTTCGAAGCAAGGTATGGCAAGAATTGTGAATCACATCACAAAACGGACAACGTTAGTTGCCGAATGGTAATCACTGCTGTTTTTTTTTACACGTAAATACAAGTTTATTCTCAGAAATAAAACCAGAAGAACAGTCAGCATGCAGAATAATTATCCAAGAACCTAACCCTGTGAGAACTTTAAAACCGCCAGTACCATCATCCATTTTCCAGCAGATCTTCTTGTGATAATTCCAATTGACCCATGTTTCATCAAGGTAATACACTGTTTAACTACCTCCTTCTCTTGTATCATGAATATTTATATGGGATATAGTTCGTGCTGCACCTACGTCACTTCTGTGAACTAAAAGCTCTTTTCTTAACATATCTGGAACCGACGTCTTTTAAAATTCTTTACCGTGATGAAGCGCTTACCATTGAACCCTGCATAACTATAACATGTTTTTGCTATGTCAGGTATTCATCATTCACATGGAGCACTTTAAAACATTGTTGTTAAAACTATGCATTTGTGTTACAGGTTCCTTGTTATTTCGATGCTTTCCAGATGACATGAAACCGACTGTTTCTACGGTTTCTACAGCTCTGACACTTCTGTTTCTCTTTACAGTTCTCTTGCTGACACCACATGGTTCTGGAGTCCATTCTGGAGTTTTCCAATGTCAACAGTATGAGACTTGCTTTAAAATTCATGTTTGAAAAAGTTATAAATGCGGTAAACAATCCACTTCATCTGCTTGTGAAGCACTTCACTTTTATTGCTGTCACCCGGTTTTTCTTCTTATCACCCTTAAACATTTATAAGATACACATTCACAGCTATACTGCTGCAAGAGAAAAAAGGAAAAAAAAATTGATATTTGAATGAATAATTCAGTTGTCGTGAAGTGCGGCAACAGTGCAACATGTAGGAGTGAAATTCTTGCTGTCTAGCTGTAACACTCTGCTAGCTGCTCGGACAGAGAATGAATATCATTGGCCGCTAGTGGCTAGTGGAGGGGGATGCGCAGAATGGCTGAAAATTGGACCGCCTTCTTACGTGATGCGAACTTTAGTATCATTGTAAGTCTCAGGCCAAAATATAAATTTGGGGTAATAATTTCTTCATTAGTGAAAAAAAATTAAGACTGAAGCTCTGTTTCCAATAATTCAACTGTGTTCACATGTTAACTGTTACAATAATACCCACTGCAGTAGATTAGAGCCCATCCTGGGTGAATGTTTTTTTGCATTGTTTGTGTGTAATTAGTTAGTTACTTGTGAACTGATATCAAAGATTATGTATTGTTTAGGCCAAATATTTAGTGCTTCAGTAAAAGAAGTTGTTATTGGAAGCTATAAAGTGACTTAAAATCAATCCTGAAAATGTAAATGTTACTGGCTAATTTTTAACAAGTGGGTTTGTACTTTAACACTAAATGTGTTAGAGTGCTTTTTTCCCTAAAGATGGAAACTGACACATTGTCCCACAATATGGAAACGCGCCTTTTTCCAAATTGTTACAGAAAACAAATCACTTTGTGAGAGACAGCAGCATGCCTGAACTGTATCTGCAAATTGTCTGTGGTTCACGAATCTATGATAAATGTAGGAAGGAAATTGTTATCTTAAAAAATGCACAATTCCTGAATGACAAAAATGTTGAACTTGATCATTCAGAATTTGTAACTACTTCAGATGTTGTTCAGTCACTTAATGTATCTCTTGAACAGTTGGCTGAATCTCCCATTCCTAAGAGAAAAATGAAATACAAGAAGTATTGCACATCGAAAGTAAGAAAAATTTCCACAACAACAAAATGTAAATTTTTTTCTGAGTCTGCTGAAAGTTTGTCATTAGAAAGTGATAGTGACGTGAAGTTGCAAAAAAATCTGAATAATAAGGTGTTGGAGGCTGTGGGTATCAGTAAGGGATGTTCTGGTGAAAGTAAATCCCGTGACTCCTACTGGAAGAACGTATATTTTACTTGAAAGTGATGTGTACCAAATGAATGAAGCCCTTTCAGACTAAAAATCATAAACACATCCTGTTACTTAATAGTTAGTTTTACTGTGGATTGTTTGCGTGAATCTTTATCACAAAAGTGTTCATGTTTATTTTCAGCAAAATGTCAGTATTGGTAATGTTGTAATAATTTAACATGAGAGCGCAGTCGAATTATAGGAAACATAGCTTCAGTCTTCATCATTTTTACTAATGAAGAAATTATCATCCCAAATTTATATTTAACAATGATACTAGCTACTCATGGAATAAATTTGGAAATTTTAAAATATGTAGTTTTTGAAAATAATTAAAATATGAGATTTTGTTTTGAAAAAATTTTCTTATATTAATGTGTATGTTACTATGTACTATAGGAACAGACATGAAAAATGCTGTGAAATGGTATCCACGCCATGTCTGTAGCTCAATTAGAAAAGCTTCTACAGCAACTCTAAAACTGCCATTCCCTGTAAATGGGACCATTTATGACAATTTTACAGCTCTGTAATTCAGAAACAAGTTGACATATCTCAGTAAAATTCATATTTTTCTAAGTCTATACCAACAGCGCGCCTGTGCCAAATTTCAAGAAAATCTGAGAACCCAAATTATGGCTGGTATTTTTTGCAAGCACTAATAGTGTATCTCCCTGTGGTGGTACTGTTGGCACTGTTAAGGCTTGCCACAAAAACAGGTGTGCTAAGACTATTAAGAGTCAAGGGTCAACGGAAGCATCCAATTCCACCCTTTTGCTTTGACCCTTGATGTAATGGTGTTGTGGTGTGTGACGTCACTACGAAATAGCTTTTTAGTTGGTTGTGTTTGTAGATGTTGTGTCACTGTATATGATGCTGCCCTTTGGTAGTGGATGTGAAGATGCTGTGTTTAATGTGTGGTATTGAGTTCATTTGAGTTTTGGTTGTCTTCATGATAATGTGGTTTTGATTTGGTGTTTGCTGTGTGGAAAGAAGTCTAAACTTTATTTTTTATGCCATAGTCCATATCAATTCAGGCAGACTAGGAAAAAATCTTACCTTCATAGTCTTGGATGTTATTGAATTTAGTATATGTTAAAATGAAAGACTAAGTAAGGAACATGTATTTTTTTGTTTTCTCCAAAAAAAATTTCTGCTCAAAGATACAGCCCTCCAAAGATGACACTGCGCATACCATTTTGAAGATGCGAATTTTGGAAAAAAATTTTAAAATGCTGTATCTCTGGAACAGTCCTTATGTTTTGTTGTTGTTTATTTTTATTTTTTTTTATTTGAAAGATAATTGCTTTATGATTACAAAGAAATCCTCCATTTGGCATTTGGACTTACCTGTTGAAGTTCTTTTACTATTGCATTCTGAACTTTTTTTTATAATTTATGGATTTTTTTTTTCAAAAATGTCTTTTTCTTCTTGGTGCCATACACTTGTAGTGCGTCGGCTGCTCACAGGCAGCGTTCCCTTGCTTCTTGAACCAGCTCTTCAAAGTTGTTGATGCCTCTCCATGTCTTGATATTCTGTGCCCATGATTGGTTCCTTCTACCTGGTGGGCACTTTCCTTCTATTCTGCCTTCTAGAATTAATTGCGGAAGTTCATATTTTTTTCCTCTCATAATGTGCCCTAGGTACAATGTCTTTCTTCTTTTATTTGTCCTCAGTAATTCTCTGTCCATCCCGGCTCTACGCAACACTTCAGCATTCCTCACTTTCTCAATCCGTGGTATTTTTAGTAATCGGTGCAAGAACCACATTTCTGTTGCTTCTAATCTCTTTATAGAAGCTGCTTTAATTGACCAAGTTTCCACTGCATAGAGTAGGATGGGGATAACATAGCATTGTACCACCCTTATTCTCAAAAATGCCAGTCCATAGAATTTTGATTTTTTTTTCTGTTGATTAGCACCATATATTTCTACATTTCCTGAAAAGGAGAGCGTCCACTTTTAGGTTGAACAGGTTTTGTAAACAGTTGAAATTTTTGCCATAAATAAAACCTGTTTTATTACCACATTATCACATAACAGGCTCATAAAAGTCAAAACCTAGCCTTATTTAACATAATTTTAGTTCTGAAAGATAAGTAAGAGACTCAGTTTTCAAGCATTTTAAATGGTTCCAAAATTTATGTGAAAGGTCCAAAGACTTAAAGGTTTCAATTTATTCTACTACTGTGCACTCTGTTTTGTACTGAAATTAGCCAATCAGGGAACTAAAAATGTGCTCCACTGCTTCAGTATCTTCCTTTGACAGAGAGTGATGCCTTCCTGTTGAACCAATAGGAACTGCACTTACAATCTTCAAAACATTGTGAACAGGAAGTGAGCACTGATGGCGCTGTTGTTGTCCTTCATCTGGAAACCTACATCCAGCAGCTGGTCCATGTTGTTGCGTAAAGTTCAGTAAAATTTCATTTAACTCATAACTGGTGTCTATAATCTCTGCAATCGACCAGTCACAGTCGTACACACTACTTCTTCTGATCCTTCGGCTTTCCCCTCCCTGGTCATCCCCTGGGAGGAGGGGCAAGCTCGCCGGCTCGGGTTGAAACCTTTCCCTCGGTACCTGGTTTGTACCAGAACGGATGGCGGTAGTTTTCCCACGACCGAGCCTTTGTTTTTTGTGGAGACGATTGAAGATAAGTATTGCGAAGTTGAATCGATGAGTGAAATGCGGTCTGCTGCTTTGCTCATTGAGACATCTTCTGTTGCCCGATCTGACGCCCTGCGTGCTTGTGACCGTCTCGGTGACGTCCCAGTCTCCGTCACGCCCCACCGATCTTTGAACTCGGTACAGGGCATTATTATCCACCGAGATCTCCTCCTGCAAACTGACGAGGAGCTCAGAGCTAACCTCGAACGGTGAGGGGTTCGTTTTATCCGCCGTGTGCAGCGAGGCCCTCCAAACAATTGCATCGCTACGGGCGCCTTTATCCTGGCCTTCGAGGGGTATGTCCTCCCAGAGAAGGTCGAGGTAATGGTGTATCGGTGTGATGTAAAACCTTATATTCCACCACCGATGAGATGTTTCAAATGCTTAAGGTTTGGACACACGTCTTCCCGCTGCACCAGTGATCCCCTCTGCGGTGACTGTGGATGCCCCCTCCACGAGGGGTGTGTCTGTGCTCCGCCGCCAATGTGTGTAAATTGTAATAGACAGCATTCTCCACGCTCGCCTACATGCCCGGTGTTTGTGAAAGGAAGGAGGATTCGAGAGTACAAAACCTTAGATTGGCTCACCTACTCTGAGGCTCGTCAAAAATATGACCGGCTCCATCCCTCCCGAAAGGCGATCTACTGCTCCACGTCGGCAGCACGATCCGCGGCCAGTGGGCGCCGAGATTGCCCGGTGTAATTCCGTGCCTGCCCTCGCTGAAGTCTGCCCTTCTCTTCCTTCCCGAGAGAAGGAGCAGAAACGCAGGAACGAGGGCGAGGCCCCTCCGGTACCCCCTGAGGTGCGACCTTCGCCTCCTGCAGTCAATGAACCGACAGACTCTGACCCCACCTATACGGATATTACCCCATCCTTATCGGTGACAGATAGCGACTCGGTGGCGCTCCCACACACGTTAGTGTGGCACACCGCACTTTCTCAACCGTTGACCTCTCCGTCTGCAGTCCCGGCCTTCTTCCCTCCCTTCAGTGGAACGTCCGCGATGACTTACGTGACGGCAACCGCTACCCGATTGTTTTGACCTTCCTTCGGTGTCTCTCACTCCGTCACCCTCCCCAGTGGGAGTGAGGGGGTGCCTTCTCCTCTGCTCCCATCCCCCCTGTATTGCCACACGACAGTGTTGATGAATCTACTCTGACCTTGACTGCCTCCATCCTTTCAGCATCTTCTTCAGATTCCCTCCGCTGGAAGACGGTCCCTCGGTGGACTCCGGAAATTGCCGGAGCCATAAAAGACTGCCGCCGTGCTCTTTGACGCTTCGAGCGGTACCCTTCTACTGCTCTTCTTCTGGTCTTTAAATGACTCCGCACCCGGGCACACTACCTAATCAAATTTCAGAAACGGATTTGCTGGGAACGATATGTAGCCGCCGTAGGACCCCACACCCCCTCCTCACAAGTCTGGGCGAAACTCTGGCGAATGTTTGGCCACCGTCCTCCCACCGGGGTTCCGGGAGTCTCTGTGCACGGCGTTGCTCTTACCGATCCGGACTTTGCGGCAGAAAATTTCGCTCGACACTTTGCTCGAGCTTCGGCATCGGCTCGGTATCCACCCACGTTCCTTCTCCTGAAAGAGTGTTCAGAATGACTGCTTTGTCTTTTGTTTCTTGCTGCTCAGAACCGTATAGTGCCCCATTTAGCGAGTTTGAATTTGCCAGCACTCTCGCCCTTTTTCCTGACACGGCTCCTGGACCGGATCGGATACGTAACCAAATGCTCCGACACTTATCGGTGGCTGGCCACCGTCGTATATTGACCCTCTTCAACCGCCTGTGGGGTGAGGGAGTATTTCCTACCCAGTGGCAGAAAAGCATTGTTGTTCCGGTGTTGAAGCCAGGGAAGCCGCCTCTTCAGTTGGATAGCTACCGTCCAATTGGCCTTACTAACACCCTGAGTTGGCGGCTGTTTTGGATCCTCGAATCCAGCGACCTTTTGTCATCGACTCAAAGTTATTTTTTCCTTGCAGTCTTCTTTGATCTGCATAAAGCCTATGCCACCACCTGGCACCACCACATCCTCACCACTCTTCACGAATGGGACCTTCGTGGCGCTCTGCCCGCTTTGATCCGTAACTTTCTTTCTTGTCACTCTTTTCGGGTCCGAGTTGGCTCCTCCTACAGCTCTCCCCGTCAGCAAGAAAATGGGGTTCCACAGGGTTCCGTGCAGAGTGTCCCTCTCTTTCTCGTAGCCGTTAATGGTCTGGTGACAGCTGTTGGGCCGACAGTGTCTCCCTCTTTGTATGCTGACAATTTTTGTACCTACCTCACCTCCTCCGTAATGCACGCTGCAGAATGCCGTCTACAGGGGCCAATCTGTCGCACCCACTCGTGGGCTCTCTTCCACGGCTTTCAGTTTTCGGCGGCCGAGACTCGTGTCGTGCATTTCTGCCGTCTCCGTACAGTCCGTCCCCGTCCGGAACTGTTCCTCGATGGCCGGCCCCTCGAGGTGGTGGACACCCGTCGCTTCTCGGGTCTGGTCTTTGATGCCCGGTTGACGTGGCTCCCTCACCTTCACCAGCTGAAGAGGACGTGCTGGTCCCATCTCAATGTCCTTATGTGTCTGTGCAGTACCACCTGGGGTGCAGACCGCTCTGTTCTCCTGCGATTGTATCGAGTATCGGTCCAGTCTCGTTTGGACTGTGGAAGTCCCGTCTGTGGTTCCGCGTCGCCTTCGACACTGCAGATACTAGACTCCATCCACCACTGTGGGGTCCGACTTGCGACTGGTGCCTTCCGGGCTAGCCGTGTACTTAGCCTTCTCGCAGAGGCGGCGATTCCACCACTGCGAGTTTTGTGCCAGCAACAGCTGATATCTTACGCGCTCTGCATTCGCTGCATCCCAAAGCACCCTAATTATGGTCTCCTTTATCCAGTCACAGAGATAACCCTGCCGCAGTGGCGGCCACAGTGTGGGCTTACCGTGGCTGTCCGCATTCAGTCGCTCTTTTCTGAGCTCTGGCAATTGCCTTTACCACCTCGCTTTTCTGCTCGCACACGTCCCCCTCCACGGTGCGTCTCTCGGCCGCAACTCTGTCTCGATCTCTCAATCGAGTCAAAGGATTCTGTCCCTCCGATGGCACTTCACCACACCAATGCGCGACGCATGGAACTTCGTTCCTTGCCAGATGTCTGTAGTGTTTTTACTGCAGAATTGGTAGCCGTCTTGGGCACACTGGACCGTATCCGCTCCTGCTCAGGACTATCCTTCACTATCTGTAGTGACTCATTTAGCGTTTTGCACACTATCGGCCAGTGCTTCCCTCGCCACCCGTTCGTCGGTCATAGTTATCCGGGACTCCCTTTCTCTCCTCGCTCGACGTGGATGCTCGGTGGTTTTCATTTGGACCCCAGGCCGTGTCGGGATTCCTGGCAATGAACTTGCCGATCCACTGGCTAAATTAGCTACTACCGGGCCATCTCTCGATATTGGCATTCTGGAAATATACCTTTGCTCGGCATTACGTCGTCAAGTTTTGGGCCTCTGGGATGCTCAGGGCAATTAAGGATTCTACAGCTCCGTGGCGGTCCTCCTTGTGGGCCTCTCGTAAGCCCTCTGTCGTCCTATGCCATCTCCGCATCGGCCGTACTTTTTTGTCTCTCAGTTATCTACTTCGTCGTGAGGACCCCCTCTCTGTCGTTGTGGATTGATGTTGACTGTGGCTCGCATCTTATTGGAGTGCACCAACTTAGCCACCCTACGACGGACTTTTAGCTTTCCAGGAATCCCTACCCCTGGTGTCGGCTGACGGTGCGTCAGCGGCGGATCTCATTTTACGTTTTATTCGTGATGGTGGTTTTTATCACTTTATTTAAGGAAGGGGCCTTCCACCTTATTGGTGAGTGGAGTGGATGGCAGGCTTTCGTGCTCCCCCTTCAGCCCGACTGGATTGGCTTCAACTGGCCCTCTACCTTCCCATTCCTTTCCTCGTGAGGTCTGTTATGTCCTGAGCATCTCTCTTGTCTCCTGTGCTTCTTCCTTCATGCCCCTGTCATTAGTCACTTTCTTTCCCTCACCTCATCTTCTGTCCTTGTCTTTCCTTCCCTGTCAATAGTTTACCATTTTACAGATGTTGTAGTTCCCTCTTTTAATGTGGGATTTAATCGGTTTTTGTTAATCTCAGTTCGGAGGGACTGATGACCGCGTAGTTTGGTCCCTTCTACAACCGACCGACCTCTTTGGACAAAAGAATGAGGGCTGTGGATGTGTAAGATTTCACAACTCTCGTAAAATCCTCAGCATTCTGAATCGCAGCTGTATTTGGTCTGGAAAGGTTATGCTTTGTAGCACGGTGCTTCGGCAGGCCGTCGACACCGTCACGAGGCCCCTTCCCGTGACCAGTAACACTGTGTACCCAGTCAGCTGGCACAAGCGACTTACTCAATTCAAACAGCTGGTAACAATTTTTAAAATGACTAGTAGCACCGTCAGAAATAATGATGGTCTTCTCTGCGCCTGTTTGCAGTTGAAGAATTTTGCACACTGCTAGCAAAGCATGTGCCGAGTCATGTCCTGTGTCGTCACTTATAACTGCAACACTTGTGGTCTTGTAAAAATTGAAACTGTTGTTACTCCAATGACACCCTCGTACTTCTTGCAGCAGAATTACAGACCGAACTGGTCTGAGAACTTCAGCAAAATCACAATGTGGTGTTGTAGCAATTTCTTCAGATGCTGGTGTGTTACTGCTTTCACTGACCATTCACCAAGTTCATTAATGAAACTGTCAAAGGCAACAGTTTTGTTAATAGTTTATTTTTCTCCCATGTCGCATATGTAATTTTTACAGAGTTATCTGCTATGTCTTCCAGGCCAAATGTCTGTAAAGACAGTCCTCCCTTTCCAGGGCAGTGACCACATTCTTGAAACAAAGGAGTGTCTCACTTTATGTCACAGACTAATAATGACTTCACACACCCAACCGAGGTGTCATATGTCACGTGCTCCAGTAAGTTCTTCAAAGTTACCACACAAAGTTCAAAATTCACACAGTACACACATAACCAGACATCTCTAGGTGTGTGTGGAACTACCCACTTAGGATGTACAGCAGAAAATTTTGAACCTCCAATATGTGAAATTGTATAGTTGCTCTTATAAATTGCAAAAGTTTCTATAATACTGCACGACTCGTGTACCTCTTCACTTTCTCAACTTTTTGACTTTCAACTGTTACAGATATAGTGTCTTGTTTCTTGGCACTCTGGTGAGAACAGTACCATTTATCATCGAGATAAAATGACTGCACTATTTGAACTTGAGCTGCTTCTGCAGGATGACCATAATAGGGATCTGGTCTTCCAAAGACTCCTTTTACAATTCTCACATTTCTTAGTTTGTCTAGCATGTACTTTGATACTGATGGAACATTGTTCAAAATTGTTTTCTGTGAAAATGTCTCAGGAATAATAGTTAAACCTTGCACCTTTTCACTGTAGGATGCACAATATTCAACAGCTGAATTGATATTGGTGACAAAGTCCCTCGCAAAAGGTGTAGGAGCGCTTTGGTTCATTTTCTTCTGAAGATGGAATTTCTACTTTGAAGAGTGTGGTCAGTTTTGCTGTAGTGAATTCATCCATAGCCTAGTAATTTCCTTGCACTTTCTTGATGCATAGAGTGTATGACTGAACTTCACTGACCACGGTTTCTTAACAGGACTAACACCTACCTCTGTAGTTGGCTGATTCAGGGTATTTAATTCTTCCTCTACTGATGCAAAATCTGCACCATGGGAGGCTTCACCTCATTCAGATACTATCATTGTCGTTACTCTGTCAAAACATTTACAACACAAAAAGTCATCAATGGAAACATCTTCACTTTGAAACAGAGTCTTCAAATGAAAACACTTATTCCCATTGTGAACAAAGTCTGTTTTTTTGTTTGTCTTACGTATCGCTCTTTTATGTATATGCAAATAGTCAGCACACTTCACTCAGTCAGAAGACGTTTCAAACAGTCCTTTTCACAAAACACACTGCGACTGTGTCAACTGGCAAATTCCTCACGAAAAAACAGAACTCGATGGATGGTCTCAAATTTCTTAGAAGCCTCTTCAGTAAACAAATTAGCACTGAACAACTACAATACAGAAACCTGCAATGAACAACCACAACAAAGAAACAGACAGGAAACTACAACAAAGTGTAATAAATATGTGCAACAATGAAAGTGAAAAGAAATAACTGCAACAAAGAAAGTGTTAAGAAATAACTGCAACAAAGACAATAGAAATAAACGTTTAACAAAAACTTCAGTGAAGACATACATTACCCTTGAAAGTTAAAAAAAAATGATTTTAAAAAAAAATAAAACCTGTCCAACTTAAAAGTGGAAGCTCTCCTTTACAGTGATTATAGTACTTCATGGTACTAATCAACAGGAAAAAAGTTTAACTTTTCTAGATTGGCATTTCTGAAAAAAAATTCTATAAATTATAAAAAAAATTCAAAAGGCAACAATAAAAGAACTTTGACACATACGTCCAAACGGAGGATGCGATTGTAATCATGAAGTAGTTATCTTTACCTCTAACAATATATCTAGAACAGTTACAGAGATAAAGCATTTTAAAATTTTTTCCAAAATTAGCATCCTCAAAATGGTATTTGCAGTGCCATCTTTGGAGGCCTCTATCTCGGAGCAGGAATTATTTGGAGAAAACAAAAAAAATATGTTTTTCTTACTTATGCCTACATTTTAACATATACTAAATTCAATAACATTCAAGATTATGAAGGTAACCTCCTGTCTGAAGTGATACGGATTATGCCTTATTTTTCTAGGCATGCTTACAACAGTGAAGTTCACGAGTGTGTCATTACGTTCTGAGATGGGTGATGATATGATATCTGTCATACAATTTCTGCCCCCCTGCGGGTCCGGGGTAAGAATAGGCCCGAGGTATTCCTGCCTGTCGTAAGAGGCGACTAAAAGGAGTCCCTCCCCCTCAAGGGGGTAGTTAGCACCTGCGTCCGGAGACGGACGGTTCCACGACCTCTATTTGCAGTCATTTTGCTTTTTCACTTCTCGTTTCTTCCTTCCTTTGGTTGGTTCCTTTCTTTGCTCTTCTCCACCTCACTGTCTTCCTTACTCTTTCCCCTGCATAATCTCCTTGCCTTCTCATTGCCTTCTTCTCCTTGCCTTCTCATTGCCTTCTTCTCCTTGCCTTCTCCTCCTTGCCTTCTCTGGTCTCCGCCTTGGCGTTTGAGACACTGCCCTCTCTCTCCCTCTCTCTCTCACCTTTTTCCTCTTCTTCCTTCCTCCTTGTGCGCGCCTGAAGGCCGACCCACGCGTTCGCATGCGTAGCCGGTGATGGGGTAACGCGTAATTCCCCGCCCTGGGTAGACATGTAAGGCACGCGCATACCCCCTGGTAAAGGCCAGTCCCAGGGAGGGGTGATTGCCTGAGCTGATACCTTCTGACCATGCCGATTGGTCCCTCCGTCTGTTTCTCGGGAGGTGTGACCTGAGGTGTAAACATTCACCTAAGGCGGGAGTGCCCTCTGAGAGGGTCCCCACAAGGAAGGAGCGCGCCATCGGAGACGCTGGCAATCATGGGGGATTCCTCCGCAATGGATTTCACTCCATCTCTCTCGACTTCTGCCCAAAAACGGAAACGTGACCAGCTACCAGTGACAAAAGTACTACCGCCTGCCCCACAGTTCCTCGTCGTTTCTCGATCTGAGGACGGAAAGGATTTTTCCTCTGTCAACCCTTTCGTTATCCAGAAGGGCGTCGATGCCCTAGCCGGATCTGTCAAATCTTGTACCAGGTTGCGTAACGGTACCTTATTACTCAAGACTGAGAGCGCCTTTCAGGCACAAAAACTGCTTTGGGCCACACTCCTGTACACATTCCCTGTCCGGGTGGAGGCTCACCGAACTTTGAATTCGTCTCGTGGTGTGGTCTATACTAGATCCCTCGACGGCTTGACTGACGAGGAGATTCAATCTTTCCTCGCTGAGCAGGGCGTGACGGCTGTCCATAGGGTCACGAAAAAGGTCAACAATGACCTTGTGCCGACCCGGACACTTTTCTTGACCTTCGATAGTGTTCAGCTGCCATCGCGCATCAAAGCGGGCTACGAGGTTATTTCTGTTCGCCCCTATGTCCCGACACCTACGCGCTGCTACCAGTGTCAGCGTTTCAATCACACTCGCCAGTCTTGTTCCAATGCGGCTAAATGTGTCACTTGTGGCAGGGATGCCCATGAGGGTGACTGTCCACCTCCGTCTCCTCGTCGTGTGAACTGTCAGGGTGACCATGCCGCATCCTCCCGCGACTGTCCTGTCTATAAGGAAGAATGCTGTATCCAAGAAATTCGGGTCAAAGAGAAAGTGTCCACCTCGGCTGCTCACAAGCTATTGGCTAGTAGGAAGCCCACGCTGCTCCCAGCGGGGAAATACAGTACTGTCCTCGCCTCTCCTCGGACTACCAGGGAGGTGGCAACCCAGACATGCGATCTGACCTTCAGCACCACGGTCGTCCGTTCGGCCAGTGCTAAGGTCGCGCGGTCGACGTCTCCTCTTCCTCCCATCACCCCACAGACACCAGCCCCTTCATCAGCTTCTGCTAAGACGAAGACCCAGAAGTCAGATGCACGGGCCTTCAAGAAGGAACTGTCCCGTGCAGACTTCCTACGTACCTCGACCTCCCAGCCTTCGACCGGTACTTCCACCAAACGACCTTCCAAGAAGGCTAATAGGAAGCACAGTTCTCCTTCTCCGCCACGGCGCATTTCTTCTCCTGCGCCACCCAGCGGTTGCCGCCCCAGGCCGTCCTCCGTTTCGCCTGGCCGCACCGCTGGTAGCCGAACATCTGGCCGTTCACCGGCGGAGGAAGCTCCCCCTCCCGGCCATCTTCCCAAGATGGCCGATGAACCTATAGACCCAATGGACGCTGACTGTCCGCCTACTGATAGCGGCGGCAGTGCTCGCTCGAAGGCAGGCCCTCAGCGGCCTTCGAGGTGACCCCTTCTTTCATCTTCCCTTTTTTTTTTTTTTTTTTTTTTTCTTACGATGGCACTTATTCACTGGAATATTCGCAGCATTCGCTCCAACCGAGAGGACTTGAAGTTGCTGCTCCGCTTGCACCGTCCGCTCGTCGTAGCCCTCCAGGAAACGAAGCTACGCCCATGCGATCAAATTGCCTTGGCACACTACACCTCTGTGCGTTTTGACCTACCCCCTGTGGTAGGTATCCCAGCTCATGGAGGGGTTATGTTGCTGGTCCGGGATGATATTTACTACGATCCCATCACATTGCACACCGGCCTGCAGGCAGTTGCCATCCGCATTACTCTCCCCACTTTTACATTTTCCATTTGTACCGTTTACACTCCATCGTCGTCTGCCGTTACCAGGGCAGACATGATGCAACTTATTGCTCAGCTACCTGCACCATTTTTGTTAACTGGAAGACTTCAATGCCCACCATCCCCTTTGGGGCTCTCCAGCATCCTGCCCGAGGGGCTCCCTGTTAGCAGACCTTTTCAACCAGCTCAATCTTGTCTGCCTCAATACTGGCGCCCCTACTTTTCTTTCGGACACATCTCACACCTATTCCCATTTAGACCTCTCTATATGTACTCCCCAATTTGCACGCCGGTTCGAGTGGTATGCACTTTCTGATACATATTCGAGCGACCACTTCCCGTGTGTTATCCATCTCCTGCAGCATACCCCCTCTCCGTGCTCATCTAGTTGGAACATCTCCAAAGCAGACTGGGGGCTCTTCTCTTCCAGGGCAACCTTTCAGGATCAAACATTCACAAGCTGCGATAGTCAGGTCGCACACCTCACGGAAGTCATTCTCACTGCTGCTGAATATTCCATCCCTCACCCTACTTCTCCACGTCGCGTACCGGTCCCCTGGTGGACCGCAGCATGTAGAGACGCTTTACGTGCTCGTCGACGTGCTTTACGCACCTTTAAACACCACCCTACAGTGGCGAATTGTATCAATTATAAACGATTACGTGCACAGTGTCGTCGTATTATTAAAGAAAGCAAGAAAGCCAGCTGGGCTGCTTTCACAAGCACCTTCAACAGTTTTACTCCTTCTTCTGTTGTCTGGGGTAGCCTGCGCCGGCTATCTGGCACTAAGGTCCACTCACCAGTTTCTGGCTTGACGGTCGCGAATGACGTCCTTGTGGCCCCTGAGGCTGTCTCCAATGCCTTCGGCCACTTTTTCGCAGAGGTTTCGAGCTCCGCTCATTACCACCCTGCCTTCCTCCCCCGCAAACAGGCAGAGGAGGCTAGGCCACCTAACTTCCGCTCCTCGAATCGTGAAAGTTATAATGCCCCATTCACCATGCGGGAACTCGAAAACGCACTTGGCCGATCACGGTCCTCCGCTCCAGGGCCTGATTCTATTTGTATTCAGATGCTGAAGAACCTTTCTCCTGCGGGTAAAGGTTTTCTTCTTCGTACTTACAATCGCATTTGGATTGAGGGACATGTTCCCGCATGCTGGCGCGAGTCTATTGTTGTCCCGATTCCTAAGCCGGGGAAGGACAAGCACTTGCCTTCCAGTTATCGACCCATCTCGCTTACCAGCTGTGTCTGTAAAGTGATGGAGCGAATGGTTAACTCTCGATTGGTTTGGCTGCTCGAGTCTCGACGCCTCCTTACCAATGTACAATGTGGATTTCGTAGGCGCCGGTCTGCTGTTGACCATCTGGTTACCTTGTCGACCTTCATTATGAATAACTTCTTGCGGAAGCGCCCGACCGCGGCTGTGTTCTTTGATTTGGAGAAGGCTTACGACACCTGTTGGAGGGCGGGCATTCTCCGCACCATGCATACATGGGGCCTTCGCGATCGCCTCCCTCTTTTTATTCGTTCCTTTTTAATGGATCGACAGTTCAGGGTACGTGTGGGTTCTGTCCTGTCAGACACCTTTCGCCAGGAGAATGGGGTGCCACAGGGCTCAGTTTTGAGCGTCGCTCTCTTCGCCATAGCGATCAATCCAATAATGGATTGCCTCCAAGCTGATGTATCCGGCTCCCTTTTCGTGGACAATTTTACCATCTATTGCAGCGCGCAGCGTACGTGTTTCCTGGAGCGCTGTCTTCAGCGTTCTCTTGACCATCTTTACTCGTGGAGTGTCGCCAATGGCTTCCGTTTTTCTGCCGAGAAGACGGTCTGTATTAACTTCTGGCGCTACAAAGAGTTTCTCCCACCGTCCTTACGACTCGGTCCCGTTGCTCTCCCATTCGTGGAGACAACAAAATTTTTAGGTCTTACATTTGACAGGAAACTTAGTTGGTCTCCACATGTGTCTTATTTGGCTGCCCGTTGTACCCGTTCTCTCAATGTCCTCCGTGTTCTCAGTGGTATGTCGTGGGGAGTGGATTATGGGAGCTTCGTATACTCCTCTGCACGGCCATCCATCTTACGCCGCCTCAACTCCATACACCATCGGGGTTTACGACTTGCGATCGGAGCGTTTTATACTAGTCCCGTCGAGAGTCTTCATGCTGACGCTGGTGAGTTGCCACTCACCTACCGGCGCGATATACTGCTTTGTCGGTATGCCTGTCGGCTACTGGCAATGCCCGACCACCCGTCTTATCGTTCCTTTTTTGATGACTCTCTCGACAGTCAATACGGGTTGTCTGTCTCCGCCCTGCTACCCCCTGGAGTTCGCTTTCGTCGCCTCCTTCAACACCTTAATTTTTCACTCCCTGCCACCTTTCGAGTGGGCGAGAGCCACACACCACCTTGGCTCCAGGCTCAGGTTCGCGTCCACCTTGACCTCTGCTCGCTCCCGAAGGAGGTTACCCCCGGTTCAGTCTACCACTCCCGTTTTGTCGAACTTCGTTCGAAGTTCATTAATATGACCTTCATTTATACAGATGGCTCTAAGACCAATGACGGGGTTGGGTGTTCTTTTATTGTCGGGGCACAAAGTTTCCAATATCGGCTCCATGGCCATTGTTCGGTCTTCACAGCTGAGCTCTTTGCCCTCTACCAGGCTGTCCTTTACATCTGCCGCCACTGACATTCTGCATATGTCATCTGCTCCGATTCCCTGAGCGCTATCCAGAGCCTCGGTGATCCGTACCCGGTTCACCCTTTCGTGCACCGGATCCAACGCTCTCTTCAGCAGCTGGTGGACGTCGGTTCTCCGGTTAGCTTTATGTGGGTTCCTGGCCATGTCGGTATCCCTGGGAACGAAGCTGCAGATGCCGCGGCCAAGGCTGCAGTCCTCCAGCCTCGGACAGCTTCTTGTTGTGTCCCTTCGTCAGATTGTAGCAGGGTAATTTGTCGGCGCATTGTATCGCTGTGGCATGCCGATTGGGCTGCACTTCCAGACAACAAGCTTCGGGCCTTGAAAGCTCTTCCCGTGGCTTGGACGTCCTCCTCACGCCCTTCTCGGCGGGAGGAGGTAGTTTTGGCCCGGTTGCGAATTGGCCACTGCCGGTTCAGCCATCGCCATCTGCTGAAGGCTGCGCCGGCGCCGTTCTGCCCATGTGGGCAATTGCTGACGGTCCGCCACATTTTAACGTCGTGTCCGGATTTTAACACCCTGCGTCTCGATCTTGGCCTGCCATGTACTGTAGAAGCCATTTTAGCGGATGACCCACGAGCAGCTGCTCGCGTTCTTCATTTTATCAATTTGACAACCCTCTCAAAGGACATTTGATTATGCTGTTTTCTTTTTTAATCCTATGCCTGTCAGTATGTCTTTCTTCGTGTTTTCCGTTTCGTTGCTGTTTTAAACTTGTGACTCGCAGTGCATTCCTAAAGTAGTCTGGGCGCTAATGACCGTTGACGTTGTGCGCCACAAAAAAAAAAAAAAAAAAAAAAAAAAAAAAAAAAAAAAAAAAAAAAAAAAAGAAAAAAGAAAAAATTCTGCAGATGTGTTCTGTCTTATTGCTGAATAGGTCACACGTTTGTGGCAACATGAGGTTGACGAGAGTTCTGATGGCTCAAACCAGAGACACGTGTGTGTGTGTGTGTGTGTGTGTGTGTGTTTTGAGCTCTATAGATCAAGGGAAATATTCGATTCCACTTTTTGAGGGTGTTGGTATTTTAGTACTGATAGCTGCGTTGAGCTATGTAGGCCAAAGGAAATGTCTGATTCCTCTCTTTTGGGTTGTGGTGTTGGTCTTTTGGTATTGGTAGCTGTGGTTGCACTATATAGGTCAAAGGAAACGTCTGATTCCCGTGGTTTTGTCGGTGTAGTGGAATGCTGTAATGTAAATTTTTTTTGATCATATTTGTTTTGGGATGTCACGGTGTTTTTTTTATTTTTGTACATTTATTTATCTCCCTCCTAAACCCCCAATTTTCCACAATTGTCTTGTTAGTTTCATTTTATTTTTGGAGTGAGACATCATTGTATCATTTTAATTTTTGTTCATGTGTTGGCGTGTATATGTAGTGACATCATTATTGTTTTGTACATGCCGGAAGTAGCCATTTGTGCTATATTGATGATGTCATGGCTCAAAGCAGATGGGTGGAGTTGGACGCTTCTGTAATGCCATATCAAAAATTACAATATCACAGCTATTTCAATTCTGCTGTGAGAACCTACAAGGCATTTCAGTTCTTTGTTTCAAGAGATGAAATGGCCCAAGTTTCGTCACTGTAAAAGTGCAAAAATCATTTCTGGAACATTGTCTGTTCATCACATTGTACCACTATACCAACCGAGATTGGAGCAGAAAGCCGAAGCTGTGATACTGGCTTTACTATCGTGTAAGATTTCTCTGCACTTCCACCCCTAATGCCAGAATGCTCTGTGGAGCCCAAATGCTGTTTTACGTGTGCATATGACTCTTCTAAGTATTTGGGGATTGTTGACAAAGTGAATGATAAAGAATGGGATCTTACAGTAGGTTTCAGGTATCCTCCTGGACAATCACAGCACTTCTATTACTATGATTTGCCCATTCTCTTATATTCCATATGAATTTGATATAACCACAAGAGGAAGTCTTACTAACCCCTCCTGCAGGTCCAGGGGTAAGAATAGGCCCGAGGTATTCCTGCCTGTCTTAAGAGGTGACTAAATAAGTTTCACATGTTTTGGCCCTTATGTGATGGCCCCCCTGTAGGGTTTGACCTCCATTCTTCAAAATTTTCCCAAAGACCGAGCCAATTGTGGAAGGGCATATTACATGTGCATCGTGTCTATCGTGCGCTGAGATCTTTAGCCCACTTTCTCGTCATCGCATTTCAGTCCCACTCATTCTCCATCTCTTGGGCGAGGACACCTTCCTGGGTGCGTTTTCCACCGTGCACTGTGCAGTGTCACTTTCTGTGTCGACGATGACCGTTGACTTCTTTGCACCTCATATCCGGCGCGGTAGCCAGTCCATTGTGGTGGGGCCGTCGTGTACCCTGTCGGTTGTAGCCCCCTGACCACACGCGGATCGCTCTGCTGATGCGCGGTAACTCCCCACGTATGCCGAGGGGTAGATGCCCGTCCCCCTGGGGCATCGGGACTCCCGGCAGTGGCCATCCTGCCAGGTGGCCTTTGCTGCAGCTGGGCGGTGCCTGCAGTGAGGGCCCCCGGTTGGAGTGGACGGCATCAGTGCGGATGACAAGCAATGAAGCGTAGTCCGTCACCTCTTGTCGGTGGTGAAACACCAGCAGTTTCTAAGTGTTCACGAGCTCAATTCATCGCACAGAAGTAAGACTCCAAATTGTTCCCCTCCCTGGCCACACCGTGGGTGGAATGTCAGGCTAAGGGTGGCAGCGGATCTAATTCACCCCAGTACCTTGTACGTTCGAGAGCTGATGGGGAATTTTTTCATAATGATGAAACCTCAGTTTTCTGTTGAGCGCTAGGAAAAGTTTGGAGAGGTGGAAGGATTGTCCAAAATTAGATCTGCATCAGTCTCGATCGAAACAGCATCTTCTGCCCAGTCACGGACATTAGTCACTTGTGACAAGCTGGGGGATGTTTCTGTAATCATCACGCCCCATAAGAGCTTAAATATGGTCCAGGGTATCACACTTCACAGGGATCTCAGTTTGCAGTCCGCGCGTCAATTTAGAGCAGTGAGGTGTACATTTTGTATGGCGTGTCCACCGGGGTCCCAGGGATAATCACTTTCCCACCGGCTCCTTCATCTTGGCCTTTGAGGGTGACACACTGCCTTAGAAGGTCAAGGTGATGGTCTACCACTGTGATGTAAAGCCTTATATCCCTCCTCCAATGCGGTGCTTTAAGTGCCGGAAGTTCGGCCATATGTCTACCCGCTGTACTTTCGGGGTCATATGTCGAGATTGCGGACGCCCGTCACATACCGATACTCTGTGTGCCCCGCCTCCCATCTGTGTCTTGCTTGCCAGACTGCAGGATTCTCCAGAAAGAAAGGAAAATCGTGGAGTACAAGATCCTGGACCGACTGACCTACACTGAGGCTAAGAGAAAATTTTAACGCCTGCATCCTGTGCTTATGACATCGTCTTATGCTGCCGCTACAAGAGTTTTGGCACTATCAGATCTGCCGACCCCTGTCACTTCTCAGAGCCAGAAGACTACACCTGCCCCCTTGATGGTGGGGGAAATTTCCTTCCCTGTTGATCCCACACCATCTACTTCGGGAGAAACACCCCTCTAACCATCGGGGACGTCCGTCCCCACTTCTAAGCCGGAGAAGTGTAAGTCTTCTTCGGCTTCTCTCGCTAGGAAGGGGTCCCTCGGGTCACTTCCTTCCCGGGTATCTGCTTGTGGGAAAGACGACACCTGCCAGTGGCTGAAGAGCTCAAAAGCAGCTGGTCGTAGGGCTTTACGCTCGTCCTCAGGTCCGGAGACTGAGTCAGTGAAGTCCTCCCAGCCACGGAAACCCGAGGAGCAGCGAGAGAAATCCAAAAATCAGTCCCCTAAGACCGAGGAAATTGCGATGGCACCCACACCGTCCCTACCTACGAGCCCTGTGCCTGGGGATGGGGTGGAGATTCTGGCATCCGGTAAGGACCTAGATCTCGCCAGACCCTCAGACACGATGGATATAGACTGCTCGGGCAATAAATCGGTGACAGCAGGTGACTCTGAGGTGTAAACTGCCTCATTGAATGTTCCGTGCCTTCCCAGTCTCACAATCGTGTTATCCTCCAGTGGAATCGCGGCGTTGTTTTCCGCCGCCTGACTGAGCTACGGCAACTGTTAAGCTTTACACCTGCTATGTGCATTGCCCTCCCAGAAACCTGGTTCGCGGCAATGCAGACCGCTGCCCTGCGTGGTTATAAGGGATATTACAGGAACTGTAGCGACTAGAATTGAGTGTCAGGTGGAGTTTGTGTTTGTGTCCTAAACTCAGTCTGTAGTGGCACTGTGCCCCTCTTGAAGCTGTGGCTGTCAGAATAAGAACAACGCAGGAAATAACTGTCTGCAATGTATATCTCCATCCGGGTGGTGCGGTACCCCTGAACGCATTGGCTGCACTGATCGATCGACTCCCTAAACCTTACCTACTTTTGGGATATTTTAATGCTCATAACCCCTTGTGGGGTGGCACTGTGCTTACTGGGCGAGGCAGAGATGTCAAAAATTTACTGTCAGACCTCGACCTCTGCCTCTTAAATACAGGTGCCCCCACGCATTTCAGCGTGGTACGCGGCACATATTTGGACATTGATCTCTCGGTTTGCAGTCGTGGTCTTCTCCTATCTATCCACTGGAGAGCATGTGACGACCTGTGTGCTAGTGACCACTTACCCATCTTCCTGCCACTGCCCTGGGGTTAGGCCCACAGACGCCTGCCCAGATGGGCTTTAAACGAGGTAGTCTGGGAAACTTTCACCACTACTGTCTCTATTGAATCTCCCCTAACGGTAACAACGATGTGACGGTCGAGCAGGTGACTACAACAATTCTTTCTGTGGCAGAAAAAGTGATCCCTCGGTCTTTACGGTGCCCCTGGCGTAAGGCGGTCCCTCGGTGGTCGCCGGAAGTCGCTGAAGCAATTGAGGAGTGTCGGCGAGCTGTGCAGCGGCACCCTGGCCTGGAGCACCTCGTAGCCTTTTAACAGCTCCGTGCCCGTGTTCTCCATCTTATCAAACAACAGAAGCAGGAGTGTCGGGAGAGACATGTCTCGACCATTGGGTGCCGTACGTCACCTTCCAAGTCTGGACAAAGATCAAACGTCTTTTCGGGTACCAGACCCCAACAGGTGTTCCCGGTGTTACTATAAATGGCGTATTATCTACCGATGCAAATGTGATTGCCGAGCACTTTGCTCGAGCCTCTGCGTTGGAGAATTACCCCCCCCCCCCCCTGTCAAACGGCGGCTGGAGGGGAAAGTCCTCTCATTCACTACATGCCACAGTGAATCCTTTAACGCCCTATTTACAGAGTGGGACCTCCTCAGTGCCCTTTCACATTGCCCTGACACAGCTCCTGGGCCTGATCGGATCCACAGCCAGATGATTAAACATCTCACGTGACTACAAGCGATATATCCTCATTTTCTCCAACCGGATCTGGTGCGATTGCATCTATCTCGGGAAAAACCTGCTTGATGTTCGTGGCTATTGGCCCGTCTGCCTCACCAACCTTCTTTGTAAGCTGCTGGAACGTACGGTGTGTCAGCGGTTGGGTTGGGTACTGGAGTCACGTGGCCTGCTGGCTCCATGTCAGTGCGGCTTCCACCAGGGCCTCTCTACCACTGATAATCCCTGTGTCCCTCAAATCTCCCATTCGAATAGCCTTTTCCAGATGCCAACACCTGGTTGCTATCTTTTTTGACTTGCGTAAAGCATATAATATGACCTGGCGACATCATATCCTTGCCACATTGTACGAGTGGGGTCTCCGGGGCCCGCTGCTAATTTTTATCCGAAACTTCCTGTCGCTCCATACTTTCCGTGTCCGAGTTGGTGCCTCTCGTAGTTCCATCCAGGAGAATGGAGTCCCGCAGGGCTCCGTATTGAGTGCCTCTCTATTTTTAGTGGCCATTAACGGTCTAGCAGCAGCTGTCGGGCCCTCCGTCTCATCTTCTCTGTATGCAGACGACTTCTGCATTTCGTAATACTGCTCCAGTACTGGTGTCGCTGAGCGTCGCCTACGCGAAGCCGTCCACGAGGCGTAGTCATCGGCTCTAGCCAGTGGCTTCCAGTTTTCCGTCACGAAGAGGTGTGTCACGCATTTCTGTCAGCCTCGTATCGTTCATCAGGAACCGGCACTTTACCTTAATGAAGATCCGGTCACTGTAGTGGAGACATATCGATTCTTAGGTCTGGTTTTTGATGCTCGATTGACTTGGTCTCCTCATCTTCATCAGCTGAAACGGAAGTGTTGGCAGCGCCTTAATGCCCTCCGCTGCCTGAATAAAACCGACTGGCTTGCAGATCGCTCTACGCTGCTGCAGCTCTACAGAACCCTTGTTCGATCCCACCTCGAGTATGGGAGTGTGATTTACGGTTCGGCGGTGCCCTCATCACTGCGTTTGCTCGAACCGTTGCCCCGTTGCGGAGTTCGACTAGTGACGGGAGCTCGTAGGCCGAGTCCGGTGACGAGCGTACTGGTGGAGGCTGGAGTCCCTCCATTGAAGATCAGACGTGGACAACTGCTCACCAGTTGTGTTGCACCCATTCGTAGCTGTCCCGAACATCCTAATTATTGTCTTCTTTTCCCAACCACCGTGATTCACATCCCGCATAGGCGGCCCAGGTCAGGGCTAATGATTACGGTTTGCGTGCAATCGCTTCTGTCTGAACTGGAGTCCTTTCCTTTACCACCTCTCCTCGAGGTCCATTCACGTACACCTCCGTGGTGTAGCTGTAGGCCGAAGCTTCACCTGGATTGTTCGTGTGGCCCTAAGGACTCCGTTACCCCTACGGCTCTCCGCTGTCACTTCCTCTCGATTCTCGAATTGTTCCGGGACTGTGAAGTGGTTAACAGCAACGGCTCAATGCCTACGGTAATGTTGCCTTCGCCTTTGTCCACATAGGCCATATTGAACAGCATTCCTTGCCTGCTGGCTGCAGTGTATTCACTGCAGAGCTAGTGGCCGTATCTCTCGCACTTCAGTATATCCGTTCGTGCCGCGAGGAATCGTTTCTTCCGTGTACTGACTCCTCGAGCAGTCTGCAAGCTATCGACCAGTGCTATCCTCGCCATCCTTTGGTGGTGTCCGTCCAGGAGTCCACCTCTGCCCTGGACCGGTACCGTCATTCGGTGGTGTTTGTGTGGACCCCAGGTCACGTCGGCATCTCGGGCAACGAACTTTCCGACAGGCCGGCCAAACGGGCTACGCAGAAACCGCTTCTCGAGATGGGCATCTCTGAGCCTAACTTGTGCTCTGACTTCTGCCACAGGGTTTTTTGGCTTTGGGAGACCGAACGGCATAACAGTACGCACAACAGACTGCGTGTCATTGAGGAGACTACGAATGTGTGGAAGTCTTCCGTGCAGGCCTCTCGCAGGAAATTAGTTGTCCTCTGCCGGCTCCGCATTGGCCACGCCTGGGCGACCCACAGTTACCTCTTGCGCCATGAAGACCTGCCTCGGTGTCGGTGTGACACCCAGTTTATAGTGGCCCGTATTCTGGTGCCCAGTGCTGAAATCACGGTTTACCGGACTCGTTGCCGCTCATTTTATCTGACAATACCTCATTGGTTGATTTAGTTTTATGTTTTATTCGTGAGAGTGGGTTTTATCATTTGATCTAAGTTTTTGCGCATGTCCTGTGTCCCTCTGTGTCCTCTCCTTTACCGTAGTGCTTGTAGGGTGGAGGTTTTAATGTGTTGGAGAATGGCCGGCCTTTCCATTTTTACTCTCGTGGTCGGCCAGCCACTGTAGTCTGCTTTCTTGCTTTGCTCTCTCCTTTTTCTAGCATCTCTCTGTTGTTTTCTTGTCCTCCTTTGTTCCGTTCAGTGCTCGTTGCCTTTCATTCGTTGTTGTGGTTTTTCCTTGTTTCCCGTTATGTGTTATATGTCTCGTCTATTTTATTCTCACACTTGTGGCATTGTTTTATTAGGAACAACGGGCCGATGACCTCGTAGTTTGGTTCCTTCCCCCCTTACCTAAGCAAAGATTGTGCAGTTTTGGTGATAGGTAAGTGGTCCCCATACAAAATAATGTTAATTGTGTATCATTAAAGCATGTTGTCAACATGTGTGGTTTCAAATGAACTTAAATGCAGATTGGAGCATCAGCATTTTGTGTAGTAATGACAAACTGTTGACGTACAAAAAATGGTAAATACTATAAACAAAATTCTAGGTGCCATTGCACTGAATTAATTCAGCTGTGACACTGAAGTTACCATCGTAACAAAGTTAGTGTTCATATGTTGTGTAATCTTTGGATATGTTTTATAGCTTGTAGTTTTGTTTTATACTACAATTTTTGTTGGATTTGTGTATTTTATCCTCACTTACGCTGTTAATATTTATTGGGTAGTTAACAATATTTCTCTCAATGATATTGTGGGTATGCCAGTGGCTAACAGAAATGCTCTGAAATTTACTGCTCCTCGCCCCTCCCCCATTTTTTGTGCCATTTATTCTCAAAGCTGACTTCTTTCGTGATGAAACATTACTGTTTATAGATCACTTTATAATTTTTTCAATGATTCTTATAGCCGGGGAAGTGTCCTGTTGTTTTTAAATTAAACAAAAAAATAAAATTAAAATACAAAATTTTATATAACCAATTATTGCAGTTTTTGTAAACTCCATGTGAGAAAGGATATTCACGGAAAAAAATTGTCAGCCCACTTGTTTCCATTTAAAAACTGCAGCCAATTTTCAAATTTTCACAGTTCACTTTGAAGCAATGCATTGAAGCAAACTTTTTGCAGTTATTACCAGTGCAATGTATAGAAAGCAACAAACAATTGCAGGAGTTCATGAAGTTAATTATAATGGTAATACACAAAATCTGAGTTCTCAGCTATATAGTGGGTGTTGTGGCGTGGGTGACTTGGCTCAATACAGAAATCAAAAGCCCTTTATTATGAGAAGAATATAGATAATTCTAATAATAAAATAAAACCAATTTGGAGCATTGTAAAAAAAGGAAACAGGAAGAGATACAACAAGCAAAGATGATGGTAATAAAATCAGATATGAAGGTAGCCCAGTAGATAACCCCAAATGTGCGACTGAGGTTTTTAATAAATGCTTCCTATCAGTAAGTCAACAGACTGGTCGCAAGCTCAGTATCGAAGAAGCCGTAACTCTTTGTCAAGCTGTATATTCAAACACAATTCCAGAAATGCACCTTAATCCTGTCACTGTAAATGAAATTTAAAAAAAATCATCATCTCTCTAAAAAGTTAGAACTCTGCAGGGGTTGATAATATTTCTAGTAATTAATTGAAATATTCTTGTGTGTGGATAAGGGACATTCTTTGTCACATTTTCAATGCTTCCCTTGAGAAAGGTGTTGTTCCCAGTAGACTTAAATGTGTCATTGTGAAGCCCCTGTACAAAAAGGGCGATAAAACTGAATTAACTAACTATTGACTTATCTATTTGCTGACAGCTTTTTCTAAAATTCTGGAAAAGCTAATACATGTAAGAGTTAATGACCATCTCATGAGGAACGGAGTTCTCAGCAAGAGCCAATTTGACTTTCAAAAGGGCTGTACAACAGGAGATGCTATTATGTACTTGCAAATGAAGTCCTAGAAACCCTTAATGAGACTTGGTGTCTTCTGTGATTTATCTACTAAAGTGTTTGACTGTGTTGATCACCAGATTCTCTTGCAAAAATCAAAATTAGTGGGAATAAGTGGTGTTGCAGGTAATTGGTTACAGTCGTATCTCCAAGACAGAAAACAAAAAAGTTGTCTTGAATAGCTCAGGGGGAGTATGTGATGTTTCCTCACATCCTGAATGGATTTCCATTACATGTGGAGTGCCCCAGGGCTCAATTCTTGGGCCACTATTATTCCAGATTTTTATAGATGATGTACCATCATGTACAAGCCTGCTGTGTAAATTTACATTATTTGCTGATGATACCACAATTTTTGTGAGCATTAGAACAGATAATAATCTTGAGGAATCCATCAATCACATACTCTCAGTTGTGGTTAATTGGTTCAAGGTGAATGGTCTCTCATTAAGTTCCAGGAAGACCAGCGTTATTGAGTTCTGTACAAAAACAAAAAGTGAGAGAGAGAGAGATAAGTGTGACATGTGGCAATTAGCCACTAGAAAGAATGGAAACAAAAAAATTTCTTATAGTGCACGTTGATAAGAAAATGAACTGGTCTTTACATATTGTAGATCTCTGTAAGAGGCTTAGCTCTGCTGCATACGCTTTACGGGTTGTCACTAGATGTGTCGAACCTAACACTGCGAACGTGGCATACTGTGGGCATTTTCACTCACTCGTTGAATACGGCATTATTTTTTGGGGCAACCAGCCATTAGCAAGGAAAGTGATCATTGCAAAGAAGCGAGCTTTAAGAGTTATACGAGACTCGTGTAGAAATAGCTTTCGAAAACGTGAAATATACACAATTACATGCCAATATATTTTTTCTCTCGTGTGCTTTGTATGTAAAAATATAGAGATATTCCAACCAAACAGTAATTATCGTGAGCACAAAACACAGAGGAAGAATGGCATACGCAGCGAGCACAGGAATTTGAGCTTGGCACAAGAGGGTGTCCACTACACTGGAACGAAACTCTTCAGTGATCAGAGATTCATAACAGGAGTAAGTTTAACAAAGCACTAAACATATTTTTACTAGAAAAAGCTTTTTACTGTCTAGATGAATTTTTAAGTAAAAAAATTGTAAAATTTGGTATTATATACTACAAGTTGACATAATGCCACTAAAAATGTTATTTAGCTTCAGCTCTGTATCTGTTTGTGCTCTGTATCTATTTTTCCATGCTGCTTTAATGATTCTAAGAAAATATGTATCGTCTTTTTTCTGTATTACTGCTCGAAGAATTTTCTGTATAAATTTTTATACGTGGAAGAATACTGGAGATACTAGAAGGTTTCAGATAGATTATATAATTGTAAGACAGAGATTTAGGAACCAGGTTTTAAATTGTAAGACATTTCCAGAGGCAGATGTGGGCTCTGACCACAGTCTATTGGTTATGAACTGTAGATTAAAACTGAAGAAACTGCAAAAAGGTGGAAATTTAAGATGGGACTTGGATAAACTGACTAAACCAAAGGTTGTACAGAGTTTCAGGGAGAGCATAAGAGACCTGGAAAAGATAACCACTCAGACTGGCAACACGAATGTGCATTTCGTGGAACTGTTTCAGCGTCACGATCGGCCTCGTCTTAATACAGCCGTCAGGCGTAATAACGTGAGACTGGGGGGTGCGCCGATGACAGAAAGCGTGGGTCACATTTCAGTAGTGTCGGTGGAGTCTATCGGCAGGACGGGTTTCACTAGACGTGGCCTGCACCTCAACAGGTATGGGAAGGGGAGGTTGGCAAAGCTTATAGGTGACAGCATAGGTGGGGTTGGTGGGATCACTCATGGGAAAATTCCTGCAGTAGTGGGTGTTAGAGCTGCACCTTTTTTAGATTGAAGTCAGCTGACAGGTATTCCTGCTTAAGGAAAGTCTCTCTAACAAAGGAACCACTTTTGACAAAGCTTAGGTATCCAAGTAATGAGGGAATTAGTATATTTCATCAAAATATACAAGGTATTAGAGATAAAGTTAGTGAACTGCTTATAGATGTTGACTCGGAAATTATTGGTATATCTGAACACTTCTTAAATGAGATAATTCAGAGGCTTCCTTTACCAGGATACAGGTTGGCTGGCAGCTTTTCTAGGAGCTCTTTGCGGTGTGGGGGAGTAGCCGTGTATGTGAAAAACAGCATCCCATTTGAGTCAATTGATGTTTCAAAGTACTGCACTGAGAAGGTGTTTGAATGTTGTGCAGGTGTTATTAAATTTAACGGAGCTAAACTTCTAACTGTTGTTATTTATAGATCCCCAGACTCCGATTTCACGGCATTTTTGCTAAAGCTAGAGGAGGTTCTTGGTTAACTTTATAGGAAATACAAAAAGTTAGTTATATGTGGTGACTTCAATATTAATTGTATAAGTGATTGTGCAAGGAAGAGGATGCTGGTAGACCTCCTTAATTCATATAATCTTATGCAAACCGTATTCTTTCCAACGAGAGTGCAAGGGAACAGTAGAACAACCATAGACAACATTTTTGTTCATTCCTCATTACTAGAAGGGCATTCTGTTAGCAAAAAGGTGAATGGCCTTTCAGATCATGATGCACAAATTTTAACTCTAAAAGATTTTTGTGCCGCAACACGTGTTAAATATAGTCATCAGCTGTTTAGGAAAGCTGATCCAGTTGCTGTAGAGACCTTTGTAAACCTTATCAAGGAACAAGAGTGGCAAGATGTTTATAGCGCTGATACAGTAGACGATAAATATAATGCTTTTCTCAAGACTTTTCTCATGCTCTTTGAAAGTTGCTTTCCGTTAGAACGTTCAAAACAGGGTACTAGCACAAACAGGCAGCCTGGGTGGCTGACTAGAGGGATAAGCATATCCTGTAGAACAAAGTGGCAATTATATCAAAATGTTAGAAACAGTCAAAATCTGAATGCAGCAGCCCATTACAAACAGTATTGTAAGGTGCTTAAAAATGTTATTAGGAAGGCAAAAGTATGTGGTATGCAGATAGAATAGCTAAGTCTCAGGATAAAATTAAAACCATATGGTCAGTCGTAAAGGAAGTGGCTGGTCTGCAGAGACAGGTCGAGGATATAGAATCAGTGTGTAGTGGGAATGTTCGTGTTACTGATAAGTCGCATATATGTACAGTATTCAATAATCACTTTCTGAATATAGCAGGTGAACTAAATAGAAACCTAGTCCCAACAGGGAATCATATTGCGCTTTTAGAAAAAAGTGTTCCGAGACTGTTACCTGAAATGCTCTTCCATGATACTGACAAGAGGGAGATTGAGTTAATAATTAAATCACTAAAGACCAAGAACTCTCATGGATATGACGGGGTATCTAGCAGAATACTGAAGTATTGTTCTATGTATGTTAGCCCAGTACTTAGCCATATCTGTAACTTTTCCTTTAGGAGTGGTAGGTTTCCTGACCGATTAAAGTACTCGGTAGTGAAGCCACTTTATAAAAAGGTAGACAGGGATAATGTTGACAATTATAGACCTATTTCTATGCCATCGGTGTTTGCTAAAGTTATCGAGAAGGTTGTATATACAAGGTTACTGGAGCATTTAAATTCACATAATTTGCTGTCAAATGTTCAGTTTGGTTTTAAAAATGGTTTAACAACTGAAAATGTTATATTCTCTTTTCTCTGTGAGGTTTTGGACGGATTAAATAAAAGGTTGCGAACACTAGGTGTTTTCTTTGATTTAACGAAGGCTTTTGACTGTGTTGACCACAAAATATTGCTGCAGAAGTTGGACCATTATGGAGTAAGGGGAGTAGCTTACAATTGGTCCGCCTCTTACTTTAAGAACAGAAAGCAGAGGGTAATTCTCCGCAATATTGAGACTGGTAGTGATGTTCAGTCCCAATGGGGCACTGTTAAGTGGGGCGTTCCCCAAGGGTCGGTGCTGGGGCCACTGCTGTTTCTTATTTATATAAATGACATGCCTTCTAGTATTACAGGTGATTCAAAAATATTTCTGTTTGCTGATGACACTAGCTTGATAGTGAAGGATCTTGTGCGTAATATTGAAACAGTATCAAAAAATGTTGTTCATGAAATATGTTCGTGGCTTGTGGAAAATAATTTGATGCTAAATCACAGTAAGACTCAGTTTTTACAGTTTCTAACTCACAATTCAACAAGAACTGATATTTTGATCAGACAGAATGGGCATATTATAAGCGAGACGGAACAGTTCAAGTTCCTAGCCGTTCGGATAGATAGTAAGCTGTTGTGGAAAGCCCATGTCCAGGATCTTGTTCAGAAACTAAATGCTGCTTTATTTACCATTAGAACAGTATCTGAAATAAGTGACACTTCAACAAGAAAAGTAGTCTACTTCGCATATTTTCATATGGTTATGTCGTATGGTATTATTTTTTGGGGTAATTCTTCAGATTCAAAAAGGGTATTTTTGGCTCAAAAACGGACTGTTCGAGCTATATGTGGTGTAAGTTCGAGAACCTCTTGTTGACCCCTATTCAATAGTCTGGGAATTCTGACATTGGCCTCACAGTATGTATTTTCTTTAATGTCGTTTGTTGTTAGCAATATTAGCCTAATCCCAAGAGTTAGCAGCTTTCACTCAGTTAATACTAGGCAGAAATCCAATCTGCATGTGGAATGCACTTCCTTGACTCTTGTGCAGAAAGGAGTGCAGTATTCTGCTGCATCCATTTTCAATAAGCTACCACTAGAACTCAAAAATCTTAGTAGTAGCCCAAACTCTTTTAAGTCTAAACTGAATAGTTTCCTCATGGCTCACTCCTTCTATTCTGTCGAGGAGCTCCTGGAAGAGCTAAAAAATTAAGCAAATTCCAGTGTTACATTGTTGATTTTCTTTATTTAAACTTACGACTTGTCACCTGAATATGTTTTTTTTATATTTCATTTTATCTGTTTCTAATATCGCGTTATAATTTCATGTATTGACACATTCCATGACCATGGAGACTTCTCCTTAATTTGGTCCCACGGAACAATAAATAAATAAATAAATAAATAAATAAATAAATAAATAAATAAATAACAATTGACAAGAATAGGGGAAATAAATACAGTAGAAGAAGAATGGGTAGCTTTGAGGGATGAAGTAGTGAAGGCAGTAGAGGATCAAGTAGGTTAAAGGACGAGGGCTAGTTGAAATCCTTGGGTAACAGAAGAGATACTGAATTTAATTGATGAAAGAAGAAAATACAAAAATACAGTAAATGAAGCTGGTAAAAAGGAATACAAACGTCTCAAAAATGAGAAGCAGGAATGGCTAGAGGACAAATGTAAGGATGTAGAGGCTTATCTCACGAGGAGTAAGATAGATACTGCCTACAGGAAAATTAAAGAGATCTTTGGAGAAAAGAGAACCACTTGCATGAATATCACGTTCTAAGCAAAGAAGGGAAACCAGAAAGGTAGAAGGAGTATATAGAGGGTCTATACAGGGGCGATGTTCTTGAGGACAATATTATGGAAATGGAAGAGGATGTAGATGAAGATGAAATGGGAGATATGATACTGCGTGAAGAGTTTCACAGAGCGCTGAAAGACCTAAGTCGAAACAAGGCCCCGGGAGTAGACAACATTCCATTAGAACTACTGACAGCCTTGGGAGAGACAGTCCTGACAAAACTGTACCATCTGGTGAGCAAGATGCATGAGACAGGCGAAATTCCCTCAGACTTCAAGAAGAATATAATAATTCCAATCCCAAAGAAAGCAGGTGTTGACAGATGTGAAAATTACCGAACTATCAGTTTAATAAGCCACAGCTGCAAAATACTAACGCGAATTCTTTACAGACGAATGGAAAAACTGGTAGAAGCCGACCTCGGGGAAGATCAGTTTGGATTCCGTAGAAATATTGGAACATGTGAGGCAATACTAACCCTACGAGTTACCTTAGAAGAAATATTAAGGAAAGGCAAACCTACATTACTAGCATTTGTAGACTTAGAGAAAGCTTTTGGCAATGTTGACTGGAATACTCTCTTTCAAATTCTGAAGGTGGCAGGGGTAAAATACAGGGAGCGAAAGGCTATTTACAATTTGTACAGAAAGCAGATGGCTGTTACAAGAGTCGAGGGATATGAAAGGGAAGCAGTGGTTGGGAAGGGAGTGAGACAGCCTCCCCCCAATGTTATTCAATCTCTATATTGAGCAAGCAGTGAAGAAATAAAAACGTTGAGGTTCACCGATGACATTGTAATTCTGTCAGAGACAGCAAAGGACTTGTAAGAGCAGTTGAACGGAATGGACAGTGTCTTGAAAAGAGGATATAAGATGAACATCAACAAAAGCATAACTAGGATAATGGAATGTAGTGGAATTAGGTCGGGTGATGCTGAGGGAATTAGATTAGAGAATGAGACACTTAAAGTAGTAAAGGAGTTTTGCTATTTGGGGAGCAAAATAACTGATGATGGTCGAAGTAGAGAGGATATAAAATGTAGATTGGCAATGGCAAGGACAGCATTTCTGAAGAACAGAAATTTGTTAACATCGAGTATAGATTTAAGTGTCAGGAAGTCGTTTCTGAAAGTATTTGTATGGAGTGTAGTCATGTATGGAAGTGAAACGTGGACGATAAATAGTTTAGACAAGAAGAGAATAGAAGCTTTTGAAATGTGGTGCTACAGAAGAATGCTGAAGATTATATGGGTAGATCACATAACTAATGAGGAGGTATTGAGTAGAATTGGGGAGAAGAAGAGTTTGTGGAACAACTTGACTAGAAGAAGGGATCAGTTGGTAGGACATGTTCTGAGGCATCAAGGGATCACCAATTTAGTACTGGAGGGCAGCGTGGAGGGTAAAAATCGTAGAGGGAGACCAAGAGATGGATACACTAAACAGATTCAGAAGGATGTAGGTTGCAGTAGGTACTGGGAGATGAAGAAGCTTGCACAGGATAGAGTAGCATGGAGAGCTGCATCAAACCAGTCTCAGAACTGAAGACCACAACAACAACAACATGTACTCAAATGTCTGTATAAGCTGTAAGATTATTATATTGTATTTGTAAAAAACTGACTCGTTCCACGTTCTTGTGAGCCCAACACAGTTGGACCTATGGAACACGAAATAAAATAAATTCAGACAACAAATTAAATCAGAATAACTCTACTCACACCTTTCTGCCAGCAGCATCAGTCAAACATTTTACTCCAGATGGAAGATTTTGAGAAATTTGTGTTGATGTCTCTCGGGCACTGTGCGTGTCCTGTAGCTAGAAGGGAAGCTTGCAGTAGGACTCGGCGATTTTTATTTTTATTTGAGGTCAGATTAAATTCTCATTATATATGTTATACATGCTACTGTGCTTAAAATGTGTTAATGTAAAAATCAGTTAAATTTAGGCAGTACACTGAACAGGCAAGAAGAATGTAGAAAATGAGATGCTTAGATCATTACTAATGAAGACCTACTCTATTGATTGGGTACCATATGGAAAAGAGTTGTACGGAACAACTTGACTAAAAGAATAAATAGGTTAATAGCGCACAACCCAATACTCCTATGAATAGTTAGTTTGATAATGGTGAGAAGAGAGTGTGAGGATAAAAATTGTAGTGCTGGACCAGGTCTTGGGAACAGTAAGCAGATTGAAAAGGATGTCGGAATGATGACCACGTAAAGTGTGTTGTCCAGTTCTGGGAAGCATAGTAGCAAAACTGATGTTTTTGATCAATGCCTGAGATACTGGGCTCTTCTTTGAGGAAGAAGGCATGAGGTTCAAATGCTATCTTGTTATCCTTATTTTGGTTTTGTGTGGTTTATCAGACCACTTTGTGTGATCGTAGTATTGGTTCGTTGAGTAAGATCAGATCTCCTCTCATTTCTGTACCTATAAATAATGACCTCACACCAGTCAGAAATTAAAGTTTAACCTTTGCCTTCCTTAATTATGTTTGTATTGTGAAAACCATGTAAGATGATGTTGATCTGCAGGTTGAGGGGTTGTTTTTTTTTTTTTTTTTTTTTTTCAGAAGAAGCCCTTCTAGAGAAATGCTTACTCGAATAACAGTCTTTTGGTGTGTCTGACTGCAACTCGACATCTCCAGTATATGGTGAGTAGCTATCTATCCCTTATGTAATTTTGTCATTATTTAACCCCAGATTTTCCTTTGTTTAATTATGTCCATATCAGACACCACAATATTTGTATTTCTGCCACGTTAAAGTATCGATGAATGAGCATACTAATTGAGGGAGACAGAAGAGACCGTGTGTGGTTCACAGCTATCAGTTAAGAATCTTAATCAGTTAAGAATCTTAATATCTCAAACACTCATATCATGCAGTTTCAAACTAACAATAATGACTAGTTATCACCACAAATGGGCATTAATTGTCATACACTAAACAAAGCACGGTGTGTAAAATTCCTTAGGGTCCAGTAGGATAGCAGGCTAAAATGGAGTAAACGCACGGATAAAATAATTGAAAAGCTCAGTTTGAAATGTTGTTCCTTTAGAAGCATATTTAATTGTGTTGGCTTTGAAGACAAGTGTGTTGGCCTATTTGGCATATTTTTACTCCCTCTTCTCTTATGGAATTATCTTCTGGATTAATGCGAGCAACACAGGTGATTCAGGAGAAGCGTGCAATTAGTATATTTTGCAAATTAGATTCTTAGAGGTCACCGGAACTTATTGTTACTGGATCTCTGCTTCATCCCAGCACATTATGATGATATGGCATGTGTGCATACAGAAAGAAAACAGAACATTGATAATATTTCTTTTGTGTGTATATTAGTTTTTGAAATGTAAATTGTGGTGACAGATCGGTTGGTTATGAAATTTTTGGTGTGATGACCTACTGATCTGTAGCATTGCCTGTGGTCCAGTTTAGACTGTAAAGTGACAGTACGTTTGTGACTCGGCGAAGGAGTTTTGAACACTTCAGTTAATATGACAACTTTACATCTCGTAGAAGCCTTCTTAAGGATAACAGTGCATTTCCAATCGTCCAGCCGAGTTTTTTATTTCAATTTTTCCGCTACATTCGATGACTGACTGCCTGTCTCAGTCATCAAATTGTCGTGAGGAAATTGAGATATGAGATGTACACCTGTATTCAGTTGTGTTGAGAATACTTGGGAGTTCACTCTTTAAGGATGTCTAATTTCTTCCATTCATTTCCCAAAATATTTTCTACTTAATGATGTTTGTTGCAGAGAGAGACAGTTTCAGCTGAACTGTGATTTGTGCAATGATAAAATGAGACAGAAAAAATAGCTTGCATGTTGACATCCTCCTCTTGTTTAGTGTTCAGAATGGACTTGAGGTTCTGGTGCACAAGTATTCAACTGACTCCTACAGGCGACAAAACAAGAAATTAGGAACCCCAACTGCTTCAGAAGGAAATTGAAAGATAGCCGATTACCTACTCTTTCTGTAAATTATCTGAGTATCTAGATAGAGAGATGGATAATGCACGAAATTTGTTTGTACAGGATCATAATTTTTCATAAGAAATAAGATGGAGGACCTTCCTACTGTAGGTCATAAATTGCTTCAAATGTCATTAAACAGTGGTTCATATATGTGAAAGAAGTATAATCATATGTATGCAACATAACAAAAGTAGTAACGTATCTTGTACTCGGATATCTGTACCATCTACTCTTGTGGGAAAGTTCGGAGTTGTTACATTACAGTATCTAGCAATAACACACATTTTTTGGTTCGTGTGTAATGATTGATGACGATCATATTATTGGAAAGAATGCTGCCCACTATACAGAGGAGATGTTTAATCGGAGGTGCGCGTGTGCAGGCATGCACGCACGCACACAAGTAGCTTATTCTGTAGTAGACATCACATGTGACCACTGTGTCTGGCCAGTGAGGCTGGACCATGATTTTGTCATAAAATTCCATCCTGGATTTTTCATTGTTTGATTTATGATGATAAGAAACATGATTTCTGACTATGCCCATTTTCCAGATGAACCTCATAATTTCTCTGAAATAAGAACACAGAGGCTCAATCTAAAGGTGGAAAGTCCACGTTGGGATAGCAACAATATGAAAACGATAAAATGCTACTCACTACATAGGTGAGGTGATGACTCACAAACGGACAAAAAGAAAAGACTGCTAAACTTTTAGCTTTCAGACTGAAAGAAAACACACACACACACACACACACACACACACACACACACACACACAGTCTCAGGGCAGTAAGGCCTGAGCAGCCCTAAGCAGGAAATTTCTGTCTGGAGTAATAAGTAAAGTAAAGAAAAGAACTCACCTGTATTGGATTGATACATGGAGCACAGAAATGACTTAGGTGTGAAGTTTTCCACAGAGACATCAGCCAGGGCACTGGTCTTGGCGTCAGGCTCGCAGATCGCCTCACCCCCAAATTGTAGGGGAGTGATGCTTTGGCCTTTCTTAAGAAGTACTTTGTCGTTTGCCATGCTGACCCATCGTTTATCTGCAGGCTAGCTATTTTCCCTTCCCATTCCCTGTTTCGGTGTCCGTCCACCGCCGTTTTCAGCTCTCTCCTGGGCCTGTTGAGGAGGCGCTTAGTGGATAGACTTGTAGTCACCTCCCATTCACGGAATACTCTATTTTTGTGGGCTATGGCGTCCAATACTTCTGGGGAAAGCTGGCAGGAGAAGTCTCTCATTTTTTGTGCGCCTCTGGGGGGATGCATTTTCTACAGCCTGTACAGTTCCTGCATTACATCTTCTGATGGCCTCATCAGTACCTATGTCTGTAGGGTCTGGTATGTCATCGAGTGTGCCTTGCTCTCTCTAAACTGCTCCCAGCTGACTTTCCCTAGCGGCCTACGGTGGCTCTGCAGTAGCTCACCTTTGACCTCCAGGTCGAAAATCACCGGGAGGTGATTCGACGAGAGCGCGTTTCGAGTCGTCGCCGTTGTGCGGTTGGCCACTCCCTCCGGCAGGGCGATGTCGAGCACGTCGGGACGGCCGCCTTTCGCAGGGTAGGAGGTGGGGTCGTACGGCCCCAGGGCGACTGCGTTGTGTCGACGGACTACCGTTAGCAGGCGACGTCCACCTGGAGTTCCACTCGGCATTGAGGTCACCCGCAATAAAGATTTTACCGCGGATGAACAACAATGCCTCAAAGTCCGCTGGGTCCAGAAGTTTACCTGGTGGTCGGTAGGCAGCTACGAATGTGGTTTCGCCTGACGATGTTTTTACTAAGACTGCTGTGGCTTCGACTGTGCAAAGTCGAGGCAGTTGCACAACGTGGTGCTTAGTGCAGTTTTTAATGTATCTAGCAGTGCCTCCTCCACGGGTTGGCCTACCTGTGCGGTGGCACGTGTAATTTGCCGCGCGTACGTAGTATGTGTTAGGCTCAAGTTTTGTTTCCGAAACTAGGCATATACCGATTGCCTCGTCTCGAAGAAACTGCCTGAATTCCCCACCTCGGGTGCGTATGCCGTTTCCGTTCCAGGCGTAAACTGTTAAACCATTGACGGGGCTATTCATTGGTTGTTATTAGTTCCTGGGTATTGTTGGGCCTTGTTAACCGTCTTAAGTGCAGTTACTAGGAGCTGCGGTAGTGATTTCACCAGTTCAGCTACTGATGTCATCAGGAGGCGCATCTCGCGGAGTTGTTCAGCGACGTTTACCGAGGTGTTGTTTGCAACATGTGAGTGTTCGGTGGCCGTAACCGTTCCGTTCTCGCTCACGTTCGCCGTGCTCACTGATGCGGTGGCCCGCTCGCTTAGGCTTCCCGCGTCGGCGCACTTGCTTCCCGCGGCTGAGTGTGCGTCATTTCGCGGACTGGTGATGCTAGAGTAGCACACGCCAGTTTCGACTTTCCTATTGGGTTTGTTGTTATTCCTAGCCGGTATGTTGTTGTTAAACTGTTTGACTTGGGCCTTCTTAAAAACCGCGCACCCCCTGTAGCTCGCAACGTGGGCAAGCCCACAGTTGCAGCACTGTGGTGTGGGTCAGTCTTTGCTTTGGTGCTCCCCAGCGCATTTCACACACCTTGCAACGTGGTTTAACCCTCGACAGGAGTAGCATTGTGCCCTGCGCCCTTTCCCGCGGAACTTCTCGTCCTGTACGTTAGTGATGTTCGCAACCCTGGTTACTTGGAATATCTTTCTATTTCGATGTTATCTACTAGGACGACCGTGAACAGTGGCGTTTGCCGATTTGTCCTCGGCGTCTTGATGCGGGATACTGCCCTAATTCCGTATCCTAGGTCCTCAAGTTCTTCCTTCAGATGGTCAGGATCCATTTGGAAGGGAAGCCCAAACTAGCGTAAGGAAAGCCAAGCGTTCAACGAATTCTGACGTAAAATTCTGTCTACCGACTTGAGAGAAAAGCCCAGGAAGTTTTTGTTTTATGTTAAATCAGTAAACAGATCAAAGCCATCTGTCCAGACATTCTCTGACCGTAGTACCATCGAAATGGGGGATGACAGAAAGAAGACTGAAATACCTAACGTCTCATTCCAAAAATGTTTCACTGAGGAAAATTCCCCCCTTAAACCGCCACATTTCATAATGACAGGAATCGAAACGAGTGACTGTGGCACAGAGAAAGCGACATCGCCCAACAGAATGAAGGCCACGGAACCTGACGGGATACTAACTCGACTCTACACAGAATACGACAAATTGCTTGCCCCCCTTCTAACAGCAGCGTAGCGTACGATTCTGCAAGACAAAGCACTCCTAATTGTTGAAAAAAAAGCGCAGGTAATTCTCATTTTCAAGAAGTGTCGTCCAACAGACAAGCAAAACTATACGCCTATATCTCTGACTTTGGTATGTTGTAGAAACTGGGGACACGTTTTATGCTCGAGTATCGTGACATTTCTGGAAACTGACTATCTCATTATAAGAACCAACACGGGTTCCAAAAACAACGATCGTGTGAAACCCAACTCGCTATGCTTGTCCCCGACACCCAGAAAGCAGTAGACATCCAGGCGCCCAGGCAGATGCCGTGTTCCGGAAGGCGTTCGATACAGGGCCACACTGCGACCTAATGAACAGAACACGAGGGTACGAAACGTCAGACCGACCGTGTGAATGGACTGAAGAGTTTCTTGCAAACAGAGAACAGCATGTCATTCTCAATGGAGAGAAGTCTTCAGATGTTGTAAGGTGGCATCATTTTGAGCGACATTACAACTACCACTCCGGAAGTATAAACATCGAGACAGGAAACCATTAACGATACCGACATCGGCTAGGGATCTTAATTTGTAGCAGAATATCTGCACGATGGGCGATAGTGAAGCGGACGGAGGCGGGAGGCTGGCAGGAGAACGGGAAAGACACGAGCGTGGCAGGGAGGCCTGAGAGCTGAAGACAACAGCGCCCGTAAGCTACTCTGGAAACCCTAGGCGGGTGGACCGCGGCTTAGCGAGAGCACGTGGCCGCGGACAAGGAGAAGACACAGGGGCTCGCTCACAAAACGAGTGGCGGCGTGTAGGTGGTTTTCCCAACGGCCGGAGCGGAAGCTTCTGGAACAGTTTGGAAGCTTCTAGAAGCTTCGGTCGGTTGCAAAAATGAGATTGGTCGGCGCTCGGAAACGAACGCCTTCCAGCAACATGATAGGCCACACACATTAAAAGGGGCAAGAAAAAAGAACAGGAGCACGAAAAAGCGTAGCGACTGAGAAACACTTGTTCCTGGAGCGTCGAGGAGAGAGGTTGGTCCTGGCGAGGTGTGCGACCTCGTTACTGGGACAGAGTACTTGTAGCGAGAGCCTGAGGATCGTCTGGTGTTCCACGGCAGCCGTGGAGGTGCCCACGGAAGCTTTTGGTGAAGTAGAATTTACGTTATCTCGCTGAGCCGAGAACCTTTGCAGCGATAAGCGTCAGATCACTGTAGTGGTCGTGCGTTCGCAACGACAGTTAGGGAAGTGAAGTAAATTGCTGATCACGTGTCTTTTTCGTTCTATGCTGAGGCTTCACGTTGCTAGTCGCGAGTGTAGTTCTAAATATAATTGCAACTACCATAGCTGATGTCAGTATTCCGCGCTCGAATTAACGACCGCGATTATATATCACAGGACAGTGCCAGACAGAGCGATTACCAAATGTGAATAGGCAGAACTAAAATGTTGCTCGTACTGTGTAATCTTGAATAGAGTGAATTGCAGAAGAGTAAAGAATTTAACACTACTGAGTGTATCATTTCATAGCTAGTACTTTCCTTTGTCTTTTTATTATGTCCTTATTTGTGTATTTCATGTTTGCAACCACCTGGCGGAGGCAGTGTTTGTAGGTCAGCACATCTGAATATTCTAGCGTATACTGAGGATATGGTTAGAAACTAGTCAGATTTGCATACGCCTAGTTAATGTCACATATAGAGCAAAGGATAAGCTTACCGTTCTGGAGAGCGTATTAGTGCCAGGGCGACAAATTAGTGTTATAAAATCCGTTGTGCAAAATTTTTCACTTATACGTTCGGCTCTCAGGCTTAACCATCAGCAGAAAAGAGCAAAATAGAAGCGGTAGCTTACAATGTAAAAGTGGGTTTGGGCGTATCCCAAGGAGGTATTATAGCTTCGTACATTTCACGCTATATACGACTGCCACAGCAGATAACGTCTGATTTTCCACGACGCTTTTCGCGGATGGTGCTCTTTTATGCAGAGAAGTCACGACGCTAGAAAATTGTAGCGAAATGCAGGAAGACCGGCAGCAGATCTACGCTCGCTACAGCGGGCGGCAGTTGACTCTCAGTATAAACGAGTGTAACTTACGGCATATACACAGAAACAGCCATTATTGCACGATTTACAACTGCAGAACAATCACTAGCATCACTTACTTCCATAAAATATCTCCGAGTATACGTGTGGAGCGACAGGAAGTGAAGCGACGAGCAACTCTAACACTGCTAGTCAGTCTGGGATCTGTACCAGATAGGACTGATAGAGGATATCCAAACAAGAGCAGCACATTTTGTTACAGGTTCATTTAGTATGCGTCAATGCGTGGCAGAGATCCTCAACCGACCTCGCTGCCAGGTGCTGCAAGAGCTGCTTCTGCATCACAGTGTGTTTTACAATTGTTACGTTACGAGACCGTACATTCCCTGAAGAGTGAACAAGCATACCGATCCCTTCTACATATATCTCGCGAAAAGACCGTGAAGATAAACTCAGATTCGAGCCCGCACAGAGGCTTGGCAGCATTCGTGTTTTGCGTGAACCACTCGCGTGTGGAACAGGTAAAGGGAGAGGTGACACTGGTGCACAAAGTACCTTCCGCCGCCCACCCAAGTCGCCCACGGAGTATAGATGTAGGTATTGATGTAGACGTGAATGATACGTGCTATTCGAGGGTGGAACTGTACAGAGAGAGTCTGCAAGAGGTTTTTCAAGGACTTGCATACGACTTGCAGAGTAGTCGTGTAGACATATAGGTAGGTCTCCACCAAGTCATCCATCATTCGAAATAACAAAGAGTCGCGTCGTACTGTGAATACGTACGGAAGGACTTAATGGCACGACGAAAGTTTCGAGATCGTAGCTCGCCTGTTTCGAGGCGATAATGAAAGCTTTATCACTACGCGAAGGAGAATTCCCGTGCAGCCTGAAGCAAACGAGACAGGAGTACAGAAGTTCCGAATTCCCAGCGCTCGCAGAGAGGACGGCTGATGACGAATTGTGGTGACGGCCAGAGCGGACAGGTAGCTCGATGTGGCGGAGGCCAGGTGTTTATAGAGAGAGGGTGTGCTGCCCAACTGACGACTCTATCCTGAGCGAGCCTCCGATTTACTCCCCGTACCTAGTCTAATTGTTCAGCGTCTACATCTATGCAGGCTGTTTAACACTTTCTGTTCCAACAATATAAAAAAATTAATTTTTGACAAAACTGACATTTATCACCACAGTAAGCACAGAATACAAAAAGAACTTTTGCAAAAAGTAAACAATCATTTGAAGGATGTGGTTTCAATCTGGAAAACAATTTTAAAATTTTTCATAAAATTAACCTTTACTTTCACAGTACACAACAAATACACGAGGAAATTGGCAGAGCGTAAATAATCAATTATTGTAAAGTTGTGGTTTCACTTTGAAACCACTGGAACATCAAGTTTTCAGTCACCCATCATTTCATTTCACGAGATATATTTGAAAGTAATTTCGAATATTTCCTATACACAGTCCCACATCTCGATACTTCCATAAATTCGTAATGCCTACAACAAATTATATTCCTAAATTACCAGCAAAACTGGGCTTAAAATTTAATAACTTTATATCAAAAGCAAATACTGGCCCAGTCCTTTCAGTTCGAAACCACTTATAAAAGCAGTAGTACAAACTCAAATTTAAGCTAAAATAACATTTCATATAAATACTTAAGGGTAAAGGAGATCACTTCCCGAAAAGCAGAAGCACTGAGTTGTCAATTGGCCCACGCATAAGAAAGCAAACTGCTAACTTTCAGAGTTATCCTTGGACGGGCTACAGTAAACGACACACACACACACACACACACACACACACACACACACACACACACACGTTGCGAACAACACCTCGGTAAACGTTGCTGAACAACTCCGCGAGATGCGCCTCCTGATGACATCAGTAGCTGAACTGGTGAAATCACTACCGCAGCTCCTAGTAACTGCACTTAAGACGGTTAACAAGGCCCAACAATACCCAGGAACTAATAACAACCAATGAATAGCACCGTCAATGGTTTAACAGTTTGCGCCTGGAACGCAAACGGCATACGCACCCGAGGTGGGGAATTCAGGCAGTTTCTTCGAGACGAGGCAATCGGTATATGCCTAGTTTCGGAAACAAAACTTGAGCCTAACACATACTACGTACGCGCGGCAAATTACACGTGCCACCGCACAGGTAGGCCAACCCGTGGAGGAGGCACTGCTAGATACATTAAAAACTGCACTGAGCACCACGTTGTGCAACTGCCTCGACTTTGCAGAGTCGAAGCCACAGCAGTCTTAGTAAAAACATCGTCAGGCGAAACCACATTCGTAGCTGCCTACCGACGACCAGGTAAACTTCTGGACCCAGCGGACTTTGAGGCATTGTTGTTCATCCGCGGTAAAATCTTTATTGCGGGTGACCTCAATGCCGAGTGGAACTCCAGGTGGACGTCGCCTGCTAACGGTAGTCCGTCGACACAACGCAGTCGCCCTGGGGCCGTACGACCCCACCTCCTACCCTGCGAAAGGCGGCCGTCCCGACGTGCTCGACATCGCCCTGCCGGAGGGAGTGGCCAACCGCACAACGGCGACGACTCGAAACGCGCTCTCGTCGAATCACCTCCCGGTGATTTTCGACCTGGAGGTCAAAGGTGAGCTACTGCAGAGCCACCGTAGGCCGCTAGGGAAAGTCAGCTGGGAGCAGTTTAGAGAGAGCAAGGCACACTCGATGACATCCCAGACCCTACAGACATAGGTACTGATGAGGCCATCAGAAGATGTAATGCAGGAACTGTACAGGCTGTAGAAAATGCATCCCCCCAGAGGCGCACAAAAAATGAGAGACTTCTCCTGCCAGCTTTCCCCAGAAGTATTGGACGCCATAGCCCACAAAAATAGAGTATTCCGTGAATGGGAGGTGACTACAAGTCTATCCACTAAGCGCCTCCTCAACAGGCCCAGGAGAGAGCTGAAAACGGCGGTGGACGGACACCGAAACAGGGAATGGGAAGGGAAAATAGCTAGCCTGCAGATAAACGATGGGTCAGCATGGCAAACGACAAAGTACTTCTTAAGAAAGGTCATAGCATCCCTCCCCTACAATTAGGGGGTGAGGCGATCTGCGAGCCTGACGCCAAGGCCAGTGCCCTGGCTGACGTCTCTGCGGAAAACTTCACACCTGTAGAGGACCCCATTGACGAGGAGCACATACGTTTAGTGCAGCAACGGCTCCCAGTCTTTTTCGAGGGGGAAGCAGTAGCAGACATCGAAGAACTCACAGACGAGGAAGTAGGGGCACAACTGGAGCAGCTAAACCAGAGGAAAGCCGGTGGGTGCGCCAAGCTCGTAAACGCTATACTACTTCAGCTTCCTCAAACAGCCATTCTCCCCATCACCGCGATCTTCAATCGAGTTATTCAGACCGGCAACTTCCCTTCTGCGTGGAAACGTGCAGAGGTGGTTGCTGTCCCAAAACAAGGCAAAGACATCACGATCCCACAGAATTACAGGCCGATCAGCCTTCTACCGGCAAACTCTAAGATATTCGAGCGCCTGTTCAAAATGGCTCTGAGCACTATGGGACTCAACTGCTGTGGTTATCAGTCCCCTAGAACTTAGAACTACTTAAACCTAACTAACCTAAGGACATCACACACATCCATGCCCGAGGCAGGATTCGAACCTGCGACCGTAGCAGTCCCACGGTTCCGGACTGCGCGCCTAGAACCGCGAGACCACCGCGGCCGGCTCGAGCGCCTGTACTCTAAAGGCTAATGCGGTATGTAAACGCGGAGGAGCTAATCCCGCCGGTACAATTCGGCTTCAGACGCGGACACAGCACCGAGCAACAGCTGATGTGTCTATCAGAGGACGCGATGAGTGCACTGCAGAACCGACAGCACGCAGGGGCCGTGCTGCTCGATGTCTCCAGGGCTGTCGACTGTATATGGCACAAGGGCCTCCTATACAAATTGTTCACCCTGGGGGCACCGACTCCACACGTCCGTCTTATCGAGTCCTACCTGAGTGGACGAACGTTCGAGGCCTATACAGGCGGGACCCCTGCTGCACTCTCTGTACACCTCGTACACGCCAAAGGCCACAGAGTCTCGCTCGCATTATACGCGGACGACACCGCGCTGTATACTATGATAACCTCGTGCGCCGCCGCCTGCAGACGGCATGTGACGCTCTAGGCACTTGGGCCACAAAGTGGCGGCTCAAATACAATGCCGGCAAAAGTCAGGCAATCACCTTCACGAGGAAAAAGATCCCCATCGACCTATAGCCAGAGCGGATCCTGGGAGGCCCCATCCCGTGGACCCGGAAGACAACCCTATCCACACGCTGCGGTATTACGCTGTCTCTCGCCCTTATAAGGCCGGTAATGGAGTATGCGGCAGTCGTGTGGGGCAATGCGGCAGACTGCCACATCCGAAGATCGTACGGCCTCCAGGGTAGAATCCTTAGGATGATCGTGAAACTTCCGCGTCACTTCCCAACTAGGGAGCTACATAATATCACAGGATAGAATAAGACAGACGGCTCCACTTTTCTACGAAAAGTCACAGCAGTCCGAAAATAGGCTTGTCTCGAATCCCTGGAACAAACCACACAGAAGGGGCACAACGAGATGGCCCGACCTGCTAAGGCAGTGAAAAACTGCCACAGTGATGTGTATTAACCACCATAAAATGTTCAACACACAATAGGACCAACACAAACAATAGGACCACCTAAAATACTCATTGGGAAGTGCAGGAATAGTGCAAAGCACTTAACTTGCATAACCTATAGACACTATTCAGTTGGGTAAAAGAGCAAGCGGCCGCCGATATTCGAGAATTCGCGCGCGATTTGTTTGCACCAAAGTCGGGATGGGGTTCCCTAGAATACTTTTTAAATCAACTGCGGGTTGTCAATTAACAATTTTATGCCCATTCGTGAAAGTTACAGCAGATCCGCACTCGACGACTACTTGATCGCGCACCCGAGCAACACGGAAGTTTTTATTCTTACAAATAGGAAGCATATCATGCATAATGCAACAAAGTTATTTGCTATGTCAAAACATATTTATATCTATCTCATTAAAACTCATTACCTATTAAATGTTGCACATAATAAAATTATTTACTCTGTAAATAATAAATAAAATTTAGAAATGATATATATATATATATATATATATATATATATATATATATATATATATATATATATATACTCCTGGAAATTGAAATAAGAACACCGTGAATTCATTGTCCCAGGAAGGGGAAACTTTATTGACACATTCCTGGGGTCAGATACATCACATGATCACACTGACAGAACCACAGGCACATAGACACAGGCAACAGAGCATGCACAATGTCGGCACTAGTACAGTGTATATCCACCTTTCGCAGCAATGCAGGCTGCTATTCTCCCATGGAGACGATCGTAGAGATGCTGGATGTAGTCCTGTGGAACGGCTTGCCATGCCATTTCCACCTGGCGCCTCAGTTGGACCAGCGTTCGTGCTGGACGTGCAGACCGCGTGAGACGACGCTTCATCCAGTCCCAAACATGCTCAATGGGGGACAGATCCGGAGATCTTGCTGGCCAGGGTAGTTGACTTACACCTTCTAGAGCACGTTGGGTGGCACGGGATACATGCGGACGTGCATTGTCCTGTTGGAACAGCAACTTCCCTTGCCGGTCTAGGAATGGTAGAACGATGGGTTCGATGACGGTTTGGATGTATCGTCCACTATTCAGTGTCCCCTCGACGATCACCAGTGGTGTACGGCCAGTGTAGGAGATCGCTCCCCACACCACGATGCCGGGTGTTGGCCCTGTGTGCCTCGGTCGTATGCAGTCCTGATTGTGGCGCTCACCTGCACGGCGCCAAACACGCATACGACCATCATTGGCACCAAGGCAGAAGCGACTCTCATCGCTGAAGACAACACGTCTCCATTCGTCCCTCCATTCACGCCTGTCGCGACACCACTGGAGGCGGGCTGCACGATGTTGGGGCGTGAGCGGAAGACGGCCTAACGGTGTGCGGGACCGTAGCCCAGCTTCATGGAGACGGTTGCGAATGGTCCTCGCCGATACCCCAGGAGCAACAGTGTCCCTAATTTGCTGGGACGTGGCGGTGCGGTCCCCTACGGCACTGCGTAGGATCCTACGGTCTTGGCGTGCATCCGTGCGTCGCTGCGGTCCGGTCCCAGGTCGACGGGCACGTGCACCTTCCGCCGACCACTGGCGACAACATCGATGTACTGTGGAGACATCACGCCCCACGTGTTGAGCAATTCGGCGGTACGTCCACCCGGCCTCCCGCATGCCCACTATACGCCCTCGCTCAAAGTCCGTCAACTGCACATACGGTTCACGTCCACGCTGTCGCGGCATGCTACCAGTGTTAAAGACTGCGATGGAGCTCCGTATGCCACGGCAAACTGGCTGACACTGACGGCGGCGGTGCACAAATGCTGCGCAGCTAGCGCCATTCGACGGCCAACACCGCGGTTCCTGGTGTGTCCGCTGTGCCGTGCGTGTGATCATTGCTTGTACAGCCCTCTCGCAGTGTCCGGAGCAAGTATGGTGGGTCTGACACACCGGTGTCAATGTGTTCTTTTTTCCATTTCCAGGAGTATATATATATATATATATATATATATATATATATATATATATATATATATATATATATATATATAATTCTCAAGTTGATATGACGCCATGGGTCACTACTGGTTTCGACTGCCGTACACTCACGTGACGCAAAGTAGATCAGACTATATAGGACATACTCATGTAATGTTACATTGCCCCCCACACCTTAATATCATTGAAAGGTCACAGATATTGGAGGTTTCTCTAAACGATGGCAATATAGTGTTGTGTACTGTTGTTTTTGAACCAGTCATTCACGCACTCATACGACAAGCTATGAACATGGTACATTGATCTTTACAAGATTGATTAAATGTGGAGCCTAACAGGATTTGCCCATTAAATAAACCACAGACTTTTTAAGCACCTTTTTACACAAATATTACACTTTCACTTCACTGCACTAACTTCACAACACTATTACTTGAGAAGCCCTTCTTTAACTGACTGCACAAAGCAGGGATTGCAACCAGTTCCGATGGAGAAATGACCAGGCAGCGGCTGCCACCGAGCTGTTCAGGTTGCTAAAGACAACTCGGTCGTGTTCTTCGGCTCTTCGTCTTTCGACGATCCCGGTACCGTCGATCGGCGATCCCAGATTTTAAACAGGCCGCTCATATTGCCGGGTTATTTAATAGTTCAGTTTATACGGTCGTCTCTGTTTCTCAACAGTGCGTCTTTCGAGTTTCTTTGGTGTCAGCATTGCATCCTTGACATTTCATGTTTATCAACACGTTGCATGTGTTAACGTAACCTGTTCCAGCTTTCATCTACAATTATACGGTGAATGATTTCCAACTTTAATTTAATAAGAGATATTATCATTATTAAAACATCTTACACTGGCGCATGTTTACTATACTCCATTTCTTCATTGTTGAATACAGACTTCACTATCGTGTGATACACTTCTGGCCATTAAAACTGCTACACCACTAAGATGTGCTACAGACGCGAAATTTAACCGACAGGAAGAAGATGCTGTGACATGCAAATGATTAGCTTTTCAGAGCATTCGCACAAGGTTGACGCCGGTGGCGACACCTACAACGTGCTGACATGACGAAAGTTTCCAACCGATTTCTCATACAGAAACAGCAGTTGACAGGCGTTGCCTGGTGAAACGTTGTTGTGATGCCTCGTGTAAGGAGGAGAAATGCGTACCATCACGTTTCCGACTTTGATAAAGGTCGGATTGTAGCCTATCGCGATTGCGGGTTATCGTATCGCGACATTGCTGCTCGCGTTGGTCGAGATCCAATGACTGTTAGCATAATATGGAATCGGTGGGTTCAGGAGGGTAATACGGAACGCGGTGCTGGATCCCAACGGCCTCGAATCACTAGCAGTCGAGATGACAGGCATCTTATCCGCATGGCTGTAACGGATTGTGCAGCCACGTCTCGAACCCTGAGTCAACGGATGGGGACGTTTGCAAGACAACAACCATCTGCACGAACAGTTCGGCGACGTTTGCAGCAGCATGGACTATCAGCTCGGAGACCGTGTCTGCGTTTACCCTTGACGCTGCATCACAGACAGCAGCGCCTGCAATGGTGTACTCAATGACGAACCTGGGTGTTCGAATGGCAAAAGTCATTTTTTCGGATGAATCCAGGTTCTGTTTACAGCATCATGATGGTCGCATCCGTGTTTGGCGACATCGCGTTGAACATTAAATTGGAAGCGTGTATTCGTCATCGCCATACTGGCGTATCACCCGGCGTGATGGTATGGGGTGCCATTGGTTACACGTCTCGGTCACCTCTTGTTCACATTGACGGCACTCTGAACAATGGACGTTACATTTCAGATGTGTTAAGACCCGTGGATCTACCCTTCATTCCATCCCTGGGAAACCCTACATTTCAGCTGGATAATGCACGACTGCATGTTGCAGGTCCTGTACGGGCCTTTCTGTATACAGAAAATGTTCGACTGCTGCCCTGGCTAGCACATACTCCAGATCTCTCACCAATTGAAAACGTGTGGTCAATGGTGGCCGAGCAACTGGCTCGTCACAATATGCCAGTCACTACTCTTGATGAACTGTGGTATCGTGTTGAAGCTGCGAGGGCAGCTGTACCTGTACACGCCATCCAAGCTCTGTTTGACTCAATGCCCAGGCGTATCAAGGCCGTTATTACGGCCAGAGGTGGTTGTTCTGGGTACTGATTTCTCAGGATCTATGCACCCAGATTGCGTGAAAATGTAATCACATGTCAGTTCTAGTATAATATATTTGTCCAATGAATACCCGTTTATCATCTGCATTTATTCTTGGTGTAGCAATTTTAATTGTCAGTAGTGTACATTCTACGAATCTGTTGTGAGTTTTCAATGTTGAATTGGTTTATTCTTCATACATACAGTGAGCATATTTATTGTGTTTTTGCTTGCAAGTCACTTTTACATTGTGTCATATTCCCATCCATCTTATATTAAAATCCTTTCCTATGTGCCGTTGTTTCTAAATTACTTCGGTGAACCATTCCAGTGTTTCCATGATTTTTGTGTTTACACGATGTTCGTTCTCCATTTCGTACCGTACTGATGATTATTTTGCAGTAATAGTCATAAAATTATTTTAGTATATCTCGTGTCCAGATTCACTGTAATTGACAATGAATTCTACGATGTGATCAGTTGCAGGTCATTTTCTCGATGATGTTGATCTCCTTTTCGATATACATGTTCCTTCGTATCAAGTCCTGTCCTCTCTCTCTCTCTCTCTCTCTCTCTCTCTCTCTCTCTCTCTCTCACACACACACACACACACACACACACGAAATTATTTTTTATCTTAATAGTATTATTAATAACATATTCGTCATATTGTATAAAAATGTAAGAAAAATATTTACAAATCTTATAACAATTCTTCATTCCCCTGATTAACACTTCTGGAATCCGCTAGCATTCCCTCTCTCTCCCTTTAATGGAAAATCTGTTATCCAATTATGTTTCGAATTCGGATACCTCTTTTTGCTTCTTATGGCTTTCTTCATTCCATCTCCTCTTTATATGTACATATAGTATTTTCATAACAAAAACAAAATACTCTTCTTAACTGTATATTACCGGCTTTCGTGAGATGCCTTTGTATTATTCATAAGGTTTCATTCCATTAATTATGATGTCTCAGTATCAAATTCCTTCTTTCTTTTTCTTTCTTGCAGTTTATTTCCATATTATTGTCCTTCACTTCTTACTGAAAGTATTTCTTAATTTCTGTTTGGTGAAACGGTCCCTTTATGGTATCTGAGTCACAATCAGCCAATATGTAACTTCCTTCATGTGGTATTTGAATTATCTTGTAAGGCCCGGTATACAAATACTGCCACTTTTTGTTAAGTTTCTTCTCGCTGGATGGTTTTGGGTGATTACTTAATAGTATTTTCTCACCAACTGTATATGTGATTTCGTTCTTTACACTTTTGTCAAACTTGGCTTTCCTTAGTTTAGCCTGATGTTGTAGGTTATCATAAAATTTTTGCAGAATATCCCCTTGCGTTCGATCATCTTGTTGAATTCTGGGCCAATTCCTTAACCAATCTTGAAATTCGTTTTTTCCACGCATTATTTGATTCGGCGAATATCCAGTAGAACCATGTGGTAGGTCATCCTCTCGAATTCTGGCAACCAATCAATCCATTGGTATCGTCGCTGTGGTGTATGTGCCCGTAGAAAGCGGTCTAATTCCCGACATTTGTCTTCCCACAAGGATAAAACCGGGATATGTATATATGTTTGATGTTATGTTCCTTCATAGTCCTTTTCCACTATCCACCAGTAAAATATGCTGCATTGTCAGTCAAAATCATTTTCGGTTTCCCATAATGAGTAATGTAACTGATGATAAATTTCCTTAACATTGGTTGGACATGTATACTCTGTAACGGATATAATTTGACATATTTTGAAAAATGTCGTAACAAGCCATTATATACTTAAATCTTCCTCGTACAGTCGGACACGGACCACTCACATCGCAAGCTATTAGTGTTAAAGGTTGGTGAGGAATTATAGGATGTAGTTCGATTCTTCGACAATAATTTATGGGTTTGCTCTGTTGGCATATTTTGCATTTACAGAATGAGATTTTCACTCTGCAGCGGAGTGTGCGCTGATATGAAACTTCCTGGCAGATTAAAACTGTGTGCCCGACCGAGACTCGAACTCGGGACCTTTGCCTTTCGCGGGCAAGTGCTCTACCAACTGAGCTACCGAAGCACGACTCACGCCCAGTACTCACAGCTTCAATTCTGCCAGTACCTCGTCTCCTACCTTCCAAACTTTACAGAAGCTCTCCTGCGCAGGAGAGCTTCTGTAAAGTTTGGAAGGTAGGAGACGAGGTACTGGCAGAAGTAAAGCTGTGAGTACCGGGCGTGAGTCGTGCTTCGGTAGCTTAGTTGGTAGAGCACTTGCCCGCGAAAGGCAAAGGTCCCGAGTTCGAGTCTCGGTCGGGCACACAGTTTTAATCTACCAGGAAGTTTCATATTTTGCATTTCTTCAGAATATTATTCGCTAGTCGTTCTAGGTTCGGATAATAGCAACATTCACCCAACTTGGCTTTACATTTAGATGCACGGTGCAACGTTTCTTACACAGCATAGTCGCAGTTTGCTAGCAAGCTCTGACATCATTTACAATTGTGGGGCACCTTACATCTTTTCTCGCATCACGGTTAATTTTTTGCGTCGATCTATGAGGTAATTCTTTTAAATCTAGCAGTAAACAGTAGGCGTCTAGATAGGACGAACCTGTGGCACGCGTCGACGCAGTCGCCGTCTCCTTATGCAGTTATGACTACTTCCCGACTTGCGACAATTTCTAGCTATTGTGTGTGTAATCTGTCCTGTGTCCGGTAAAACGACCTCAGCGCCTGGGGAGGCGGCAGCCCACCTGACGTGGCTGCCCCGCGTTACCTCGGAAGGCGGCCGAGGTACTAGAATCGTCCCGTCTACGGCAGGGTCGTTACAGACTGAGGACAAACTCGACACAAGGGAAGGGTGGGGAAGGAAGCTCGACTGTGTCGTTTCTCATGTCAAAACTGGAATTTCCCTTAAGAGAGTGAGGGAAGCCACTGGAAAGTGGCAGGCCGGTTTTTGAACCTCTGCGACCACTTCTCTAGGTTCTCGTCGTGCATCGTGTCGAGCAAATACGCGGAAACTTCTCGGTGGTGGTCGTTATTCAGGGAATCGTGTTGCGGGTGGCAGTGCACGCGTGGTCGCGGCTCTGTGGCGTGCAGGCGATGGCGCAGCACCGCAGAGGTCAGAAATGAGGCGCCGCTTTTAGGCCAGTGCTGTGCTGGTCTGCTTCCTTTACGATGCGGTTCCGCGACAGTGACGAGTCTCGGGAAGGCGGCGCTGCGGTGGCCTGCGACCCGTCTTCTCTTACGGAAGAGTGCTGGACTGTAAAGTCGCGCCGCAGCACGGAAGGTGCGTGTACGATCTTCTATTTGTAGCAAAACACTGACAGGACGAAAAGTGACAGACTCTCGGTATCAGATGAGCTCTAACCGAGTTATGCTTATTAAGAGTGTAGAGGATGTAAGATAAAAATTAAGTAATGTCGAGTATACAATTGCTAATGTGCTCCATAAGAGGAAGAGTGATGTCTGGAAAACTTTCAGCACTATAGTCCACAGTTCTTACCAGAAACACATAAGCTGCGTCCAGTCGAAAGAAATAATAAATGCAAATACTATCCAAGTATGCAGGTTGCGCTGTCGTATTCGGCCACGAATGGGCCACGTGCAGTCCCCAGTACGCTGCGAGGGTCACTCGTGGTCAGAACAGTGGCGTGTGTGGTCGCGAGTGCATCGCCTCGGACCTGAGTCAGTCGGCGAGTGAGCGAATTGTCGGTGCTCGTACTGTGGGTGCGTAGCCGAAGTGTTTGGTGTTTCGAGAGGCAACGTATCGTCAAAGATTCATACCGCATACAAGGAGAGCACAAAAACAGCAATCGCTAAATCACAAAGCGGACTCAAATGCGTGTTGAGTGATCCTGGCGAATGTCATTGAAGAGGACTCTGACGATATCTGGAACAGTCACTGCAGAACTGAATGTCTCTTTCGCGAACTCTCAGCACCAAAACAACACGAACGAAATTCCGTAAGCAGGGAATTACAGGCTGAGGTGGAATTCCAAAACCACTTACCGGTTATGCAAAACCCGTAACAGAAAAACTTGCCGAAGCCGTAAAAGTTGGGCTGTGGACCGATGGAAGAATGTCATTTGGTCAGATGAGTCGTGTTGCACACTGTTTCCAGCTTCTTGCCGACTTTCTGTACCGTGGGGGAAATGCGGCGGGAGTATGGTGACGATTTTGGTAGCCACATCGTGGTATTCCGTGGGCCCCGTGCTAGTGTGACCATTCCGGCCGATCAGGTCTCTCCCGTAGCACGACGCTTGTTCCCCAATGGCGAATGTCATTGAAGAGGACTCTGACGATATCTGGAACAGTCACTGCAGAACTGAATGTCTCTTTCGCGAACTCTCAGCACCAAAACAACACGAACGAAATTCCGTAAGCAGGGAATTACAGGCTGAGGTGGAATTCCAAAACCACTTACCGGTTATGCAAAACCCGTAACAGAAAAACTTGCCGAAGCCGTAAAAGTTGGGCTGTGGACCGATGGAAGAATGTCATTTGGTCAGATGAGTCGTGTTGCACACTGTTTCCAGCTTCTTGCCGACTTTCTGTACCGTGGGGGAAATGCGGCGGGAGTATGGTGACGATTTTGGTAGCCACATCGTGGTATTCCGTGGGCCCCGTGCTAGTGTGACCATTCCGGCCGATCAGGTCTCTCCCGTAGCACGACGCTTGTTCCCCAATGGCGAATGTCATTGAAGAGGACTCTGACGATATCTGGAACAGTCACTGCAGAACTGAATGTCTCTTTCGCGAACTCTCAGCACCAAAACAACACGAACGAAATTCCGTAAGCAGGGAATTACAGGCTGAGGTGGAATTCCAAAACCACTTACCGGTTATGCAAAACCCGTAACAGAAAAACTTGCCGAAGCCGTAAAAGTTGGGCTGTGGACCGATGGAAGAATGTCATTTGGTCAGATGAGTCGTGTTGCACACTGTTTCCAGCTTCTTGCCGACTTTCTGTACCGTGGGGGAAATGCGGCGGGAGTATGGTGACGATTTTGGTAGCCACATCGTGGTATTCCGTGGGCCCCGTGCTAGTGTGACCATTCCGGCCGATCAGGTCTCTCCCGTAGCACGACGCTTGTTCCCCAATGGCGAATGTCATTGAAGAGGACTCTGACGATATCTGGAACAGTCACTGCAGAACTGAATGTCTCTTTCGCGAACTCTCAGCACCAAAACAACACGAACGAAATTCCGTAAGCAGGGAATTACAGGCTGAGGTGGAATTCCAAAACCACTTACCGGTTATGCAAAACCCGTAACAGAAAAACTTGCCGAAGCCGTAAAAGTTGGGCTGTGGACCGATGGAAGAATGTCATTTGGTCAGATGAGTCGTGTTGCACACTGTTTCCAGCTTCTTGCCGACTTTCTGTACCGTGGGGGAAATGCGGCGGGAGTATGGTGACGATTTTGGTAGCCACATCGTGGTATTCCGTGGGCCCCGTGCTAGTGTGACCATTCCGGCCGATCAGGTCTCTCCCGTAGCACGACGCTTGTTCCCCAATGGTGATGCAGTGTTGTAAGGCGTCGTCTCGCACTGGTATGGCGAGCATGAGGATGAGTTGTTGCGTCTACCCTGGCCACCACAGTGACCATATATCAATATTATTGCCCCTCTGTGGTCTACTGAATAACAACTTTGCGTGATGGCGTTACGCCTATGGTCCCTCTGCATGCAGAGTCACGTTTGCTGCCCAACGGGTGGCCTAGCTGCAGGAGCTGGCACCTATAACTTTGACGCTCTGTAGCGTCATTCGGTGACGTTTCCGGAAACGGATCCTGTTCTAGATTTGTTCCTCAAGACACACTGTACGATCCCTCGAACTTTGTCCCAACATTTCTGGAACACTCTCTATGCATCTACAGGGTGTTCCATTGATCGTGACCGGGCCAAATATCTCACGAAATAAACGTCAAAAGAAAAAACTACACAGAACAAAACTTGTCTAGCTTGAAGGGGGAAACCAGATGGCGCTATGGTTGGCCCACTAGATAGCGCTAACATAGGTCAAACGGATATCAACTGTGTTTTTTTAAATAGGAACCCCCATTTTTATTACATGTTCGTGTAGTCCAGAAAGAAATATGAATGTTTTAGTTGGACCACTTTTTTCGCTTTGTGATAGATGGCGCTGTAATTGTCACAAACGTATAAGTACGTGGTATCACGTAACATTCCGCCAGTGCGGACGGTATTTGCTCCGTGATACATTATCCATGTTAAAATGAACCGTTTACCAATTGCGGAAAAGGTCGATGTCGTGTTGATGTATGGCTGTTGTGATCAAAATGCCCAACGGGCGTGTGCTATGTATGCTGCTCGGTATCCTGGACGACATCATCCATGTGTTCGGACCGTTCGCCAGATAGTTACGTTATTTAAGGAAACAGGAATTGTTCAGCCACATGTGAAACGTCAACCACGACCTGCAACAAATTATGATGCCCAAATAGGTGTTTTAGCTGCTGTCGCGGCTAATCCGCACATCAGTAGCAGACACATTGCGTGAGAATCTGGAATCTCAAAAACGTCGGTGTTGAGAATGCTACATCAACATCGATTGCACCCGTACCGTATTTCTACGCACCAGGAATTGCATGGCGACGACTTTGAACGTCGTGTACAATTCTGCCACTGGGCACAAGAGAAATTACGGGACGATGACAGATTTTTTGCACGCGTTCTATTTAGCGACGAAGCGTCATTCACCATCAACGGTACCGTAAACCGGTATAATATGCACTATTGGGCAACGGAAAATCCACGATGGCTGCCACAAGTGGAACATCAGCCACCTTGGCGGGTTAATGTATGGTGCAGCGTTGTGGCCCCCATTTTATTGATGGCAATCTTAGTGGTGCAATGTATGCTGATTTCCTACGCAATGTTACTACAAGATGTTTCACTGCATGACAGAACCTAAATGTACTTCCATCATGATCTTCCGGCACATATCTCGCGTGCGGTTGAAGCGGTAGTTGAAGCGGTATTGAATAGCATATTCCATGACAGTTGGATTGGTCGTCGAAGCACCATACTATGGCCCGCACGTTCAACGGATCTGACGTCCCCGGATTTCTTGCTGTGGGGAACTAGAAGGATATTTGCTATCGTGATCCACCGACAACGCCTGACAACATGCGTCAGCACATTGTCAACGAATGTGCGAACATTACGGAAGGCGAACTACTCGCTGCTGAAAGGAATGTCGTTACACGTATTGCCATATTCATTGAGGTTGACGGACATCATTTCGAGCATTTATTGCATTAATGTGGTATTTACAGGTAATCACGTTGTAACGGCATGCATTCTCAGAAATGGTAAGTTCACAAATGTAAATGTATCACATTGGAACAACCGGAATAAAATGTTCAAACGTACATACGTTCTGTATTTTAATTGAAGAAAACCTACCTGTTACCAAGTGTTCGTCTAAAACTGTGAGCCATATGTTTGTGACTATTGCAGCGCCAACTATCACAAAGCGAAAAAAGTGGTCCAACTAAAACATTCATATTTCTTTACGTACTACACGAATATGTAATAAAAAATGGGGGTTCCTATTTTAAAAAACCCAGTTGATATCCGTTTGACCTATGGCAGCGCCATCTAGCGGCCCAACCATAGCTGCTTCTCGTTTTCCCCTTCAAGCTAGACAAGTTTCGTCGTTGTAGTTGTTTTCGTTTGACGCTTATTTCGTGAGATCTTTGGCCCGGTGACGATCAATGGACCACCATGTATATAAATGTATGCATAAGCAGAACAATATTCACTGATGAGGAGTCAGTCAATGTATTGGTACATAATAGTTGTCATGCACAACAGCCAGTCAGATCGATCCAATGTGGCGCGCGCGTGTAAGTCGACCCGGGCAGCTCGTGGCAGCACCGGTGACGTCAGGTGGCGCCAGGGGCAGGCATTTATTAGAAAACCCCAGGTACGGCAAGCTTAGTCATGATCCCACATAGAAAGACAGGGAAGTGGTTAAAGGATTCTGGTGGTGAAGAAATTAACGCCTCGTGCCGCCAGACCTCCCAGGCTTTATGGATTACCAAAGATACACAACGAAGGTGTTCCCCTGAGGCCCATTGTTAGTGCAATCAGTTCGCCCACCTACAGACTTGCTAAACATCTGGCAGGATTATTAGCACTAAAATTGGGACATTGCGAACACCATGTTGTCAACTCGCAGAAATTTGACAAACTGCCTATTGGCTTCTGTCTCGGGTTCTTCAGCCGACGTTCATCTAATGATTTTTCTGACTTTTCGCCAGCACGAGTGGCTGGCATTGTCAAAGCTTCGCCCTCCATTGCCGGTGGTGAACTGGAACCGAGCTCGCAGCCGCAGACTGTATGTACCTGGCGCGCCAACGTCCGAGGGCTTCTCCGCGGTCATTTCCGGTGCGGTTCTCCTCTTGCTACCTGCGACGGTCGTTCGTTGCAGTACGGGAAGCCAGGATCCGTTTACCTTAAGGCTTTCCTCTTTCTTGTTGAAACTGTTCGCGTGTTTTTGTATTTCTACAGCTTCTCTGAACAAGCGCGTGTGATAGTGCTTCTCTACAGCCAGAACTTCCGTGTCGGCGAATTTTATCGTGTGGTCGGCCTCATTCAGTGTGTGCTCTGCCACGGCCGATTTCTCCACCTGCCCCAACCTGCAATGTCGCTTATGCTCTTTGATCGTGGTGTTAATTGATCGTCCAGTCATTCCGACGTAAACTTTTACGCATGTACATGGTATTCGGTATATTCCCGACATTGCAAGTGGGTCTATTTTCTCCTTAGACGATCTAAGACACTCTTTGATCTCCTCGTCGGTTTGAAAATCGTCTTTACGCCATGTTTGCGCAATATACGGCCGATTCTGTCCGTCACTCTGGGAAAGTATGGCAGAAAGGCCGTACCCTACATTTCTTTTTCTGGTTCCTTACTTCGCCGAGTGTTTGGCTGTGTTACACTTCTGATATAATTTGTGGAGTACCCATTGCTCCTCAGAACAGTTTCCAGGTGTTGCATTTCTCGTTTGAGGTGTTGCGGCTCACATATTCGTCCTGCTCTCGTTACGAGCGTACTAATCATGCCTCTTTTCTGGCTCGGGTGGTGGTTTGACAGTTTGTGCAGGTATCGGTCCGTGTGTGTCGGTTTTCGATACACGCTGTGTCCCAGGTTTTCGCCGTCCCTTGTGACCAGCACATCTAGAAATGGCAGTTTGTTGTCCTTTTCTACTTCCATGGTAAATGATATGTTGGCATGGAGGTTGTTCAAGTGTCTTAGGAAGTCACCGAGCTGTTCTTCGCCATGGCTCCACACCGCGAAAGTACCATCGAAGTACCTGTACCACATCTTAGGTTTGCAAGTCGCCAAGTCTAGTGCCTGTGCTTCGAATTGTTCCATGAAGAAGTTGGCCACCACTGGACTAAGAGGACTACCCATGGCGACGCCTTCCAGCTGTTGGTAGAAATAGCTCGTGGTGAGACATGCAAGGAAGAGCTTTTTGATGTCTTGCGGGAAAATGGAACCGATGTGCTCCAGAGCGTCACTGAGTGGCACTTTCGTAAATAATGAAACAACATCAAAGCTGACCGGGATGTCGTTTGGTGCAACTTTCAGTTTCTTCAGCTTCTCATTGAAATGTCCTGAGTCCTTAACGTATGTGTCGGTCTTCCCTACGTGTGGCTGGAGCAGAGAGGCCAAGTGTTTTGCCAGTTTATATGTCGGTGAGCCAGGAGCGCTAACGATCGGTCTCAGTGGAACGTTGTTCTTATGGATCTTGGTTAATCCATACAGCCGAGGTGGTAGGGCTTCTGTATTGCGCAGGTTTCTCTGCATGTCCGCCGGCAGAGAAGACGCCTTGATTAATCGATTCGTATTCCGTGTGATACGCTGTGTCGGATCTGCGCTTAGTTTTCGGTACGTCGTCAGATCTTTTGCTCATAATCTTCTGTCTTCATTACGACGGTCGCGGCAGGCAGTACCAATATACTCTTGTCGGCGTTGAGATTCTTAATGGCTTGTACCTCTTCTTTCTTCAGGTTGCAAGCTGGTGGTTTTACTCGGCGCAGTATCCTGGCTGTTTCCGTGCGTATTTCCTCTGCCCTTTCACAAGGAAGGGTCCGAATGGCTGCTTCAGTGTTGGCAATGATGTCCTCCATAGGTATAGTTCTCGGGATGATAACAAAATTCCCTCCTTTTTGAAGAACAGACGCTTCCTCTTCGGTCAATTGTCGTTCAGTGAGGTTGACCACTGTGTGTGACATGTCGGGAATCGCCTTGTCGGTATGCTTCCTGCATCTTTCAAACTTTTTCTTCTGTCGCTCGGTGCAGCGCTCGAGTTCGTTCTGCATGCCCCTGTGAGTGATGCTGTCGATCTTGTCCCAGTCGTCTCGATGCATTCTGCTACTTAGTTGGTAGAAAATGTCCAGAAGATCCTGGTCTGTTCTTGCCAAGTCTCTCCGTGTTGTATGAATTCGCTCACGAAGAAAAGCTCGTTCCATTCTGTCGTAGATACGATGTGCTTGGGCGGTGGTGAATAGGCGCTTACATCTCAAGAACTTCGGTGTAGCACATTCATCTCGGCACCGTGACAGAAAGGCGAGAGAGGAAATCAGTTGCGCTTTCTTCTTCCGTCGTTTGTTGAGACACTCAAGAGAATGAAGATAGGCCCAAACGACCTAATGGTTAGCCTGGATGTTGTGTCACTTTTTACGAGGGTACCAATACAAGATACGCTGGATCTTTTGGCCCAACATTTTCCATCTGGAATCATTAAGTTGTTCCGTCACGTCCTAACGACAATGTACTTTTTGTACTGCTATGAATATTATGAGATGACTGACGGCACAGCCATGGGATCACCACTGTCTCCAACAGCCGCAAATTTCTTCACGGAGCACTTTGAGGAGCAGGCTCTGCAAACTGCGACATTACGGCCATCTTGCTTTCTACGATACGTTGATGACACCTTCCTGATATGGCTTCACGGTGAAGATACACTACAGCAGTCCGTCGATCATATGAATGGTGGCCATCCCAACATTAAATTTACTTTCGAGGTGGAGAACCACTGCAAGCTACCATTCTTGGATGTTTTTGTTGAGCGGAAGGCAGGAGGCCAGGTTGGTCACTCAGTGTACCGGAAACCAACACACACTGATCGGTACTTGAACGCCAATAGTTTCCACCACCCTGTACACAAGAAAGCTGTCCTGAACACGTTGGTTCATAGAGCCAAGATTATCTCTGACGACGACCTCCTACAGTCTGAATTGCAGAACTTAAAACGTGTTTTCGGGGAAAATGGATACAGCAAAAGAGACATCGCAAACGCTTTCAAGGGCAGCCGACGAAAGACACCTGGTGAATCAGTAGAAGAGGCCGAACGGACTGTATTCCTGCCATACTGTGGAGCAACTAGCAGTAAGTTAGGACGTCTGTTGCAGAAACATGGGCTAAGACCAGTGTTCCGGCCCGCCCTCAAGATACGAGATATGTTGCGCCCTGTTAAAGACGACATTGCTCTCCGAGTGTCCGGTGTGTACGGTGTACCCTGTGAATGTGGCAGCATGTACATTGGACAGACAATTCTCACGGTTGCGGAGCGTTGAACTGAGCACAAGCGCCATATAAAACAAGGGGAGCTTGACAAGTCGGCCATAGTGGAGTATTGCCTAGAAAACGGACATAAGATACAGTTCGAAAATACAAAAGTGTTGGCTCATGCTTCTAAATATTGGGACTCCGTTATAAAGGAAGCGGCCGAGATTCGCTCGAACAACAACAATTTCAACAGAGACCAGGAATACACACTCAGCAGGGAATGGGGGGCGGGCGTTGGACATCGAAAGAAAGCAAAGACAGATGCGCGACGCGGGAGCGGCAGTTTCAAACGTGGCGCCTGGCCCTGGCGCCAGCTGACGCCACCGGTGCTGCCACGGGCCACAGCTCCGCTAGCTGCCCGGGTCGACTTAGGCGCGCGCGCCACATTGGATCGATCTGATTGGCTGCTGATGATGTCATAATGCCTATATAAGCGAGAGACCGTAACAGCCCCGGCAGTCAGTGAACTCCTGACGACGATGGCGGAGATGGCCATCGAAAACTCGAGCATTGTATTGGAAATGACGCGGCTGGAAAACCGAGAACGTTTTATTCGTGTATGCCGTCGCGAAAGACTCCGAGGACACACAGTAATAGTGATAAATATATCACTACGTTCGGGACGAGGTGCAGTAACCGGTCGTGGTGAAGTGAACGTGTATTTAGCGATATATCCGTGTGCGTATGGGAGTGAAGTGATGTGGGGCTGTGCCAGCCTTGAATAGAGCGCACTGTATTTGCGATACGCGCGTGAATGTAGCGATAAATAAATGTTCATTTCATCAGGATTTCTTACTGTACCTCGATGAGCTTCCAGCATGATCGCCAGTAGTTGTCAATTCCGTATAATGTACGTAAAGAAAATTTTTCATAAATTAGTGTCTCACGCCTTTACTTAAGATTACTTGCGTCCTCCTCTCCATGTTAGATTTGTATGTCGTACGTGTTGTGCCGCTTGTCACCTGACGAGGCCGGGATTGACTACCTATCTGTCTACGTGCTCCCACACTGCAGTTCAAAAATTTTCAGATGTGTGTGAAATATTATGGGACTTAACTGCTAAGGTCATCAGTCCCTAATCTTACACTCTAGTTAACCTAAATTATACTAAGGACAAACACGCACACCCATGCCCGAGGGAGGACTCGAACCTCCGCCGGGATCAGCCGAACCGTCCATGACTGCAGCGCCCTAGATCGCTCGGCTAATCCTGCGCGGCCACTGCAGTTCCTTAGCGATCGAGAAGATATTCAACTCCGACTCAGATGAAGCGGCCGGCCGGAGTGGCCAAGCGTTTCTAGGCGCTACAGTCTGGAACCGCACGACCGCTACGGTCGCAGGTTCGAATCCTGCCTCGGGCACGGATGTGTGTGATGTCCTTAGGTTAGTTAGGTTTAAGTAGTTCTAAGTTCTAGGGGACTGATGACCACAGCAGTTGAGTCCCATAGTGCTCAGAGCCATTTGAACCAGATGAAACGTCCACCAACGATTGCCTAATGATCGTACACCTCGATATACGGAACGGATATTTAATTGAACCGCCCATTTTTTTTCCCTCGGAAATATGTCTGATTGCTTACTGAAATGAGTTCCAAGTCGCAAGACAAAGATTTTATACAAATTAAGGAGACCAAACTCACAGCTCAGTTACCGTAATTACGGTCTACTTAAAATAGAAGTTGCGGGGCATGACAGTCACCGATAAATCGATATAGTTTAGCTTGTATTGTTCAAAGCAATTGCTCTGCATTTGAGATTTACCGCATACAGACGTAATGTGCTTCGTAAGTATCTGTCTATATTTTAAGTACTCTATTAATGAAAACGTTCAATTCAGTTTCTCCAACAGGAGCGCTGGCGGCGGAGCCGTTGCCGCAGTGCTGACACACACACACTCACTCACTCACTCACTCACTCACTCTAGTGACGGTCCGACTCAAGCTTAATTTTAATCTACATTTCCTTCATCACTGGTCGTATTGTTTAATTTAGAAGACAGTTTAAAGGTAATATTATTCAAAAGCACCTCTATATGCACGAAATTTTAGTGAATTTCAATTACTCGGCTTCTTACGATTTTAATTAAATGTAATTATCAGGAAAAGCGTATTTATGACTATCGACAAGTAAACGAAGGAACGCGTAGCGTTTCCCTGAAAATGTACGCCTGTCGTGATTTTCTGAATCCCTTATACGTGCAGTCCGGTAAGGGGCCCGGAACTGCTTTGCGCCTCGACACTTGGAGCTGCAGAGGCGGGCACCATTTGGCAGCGGTGATACGTGGCTAACGTAGCAACAGCGAGCAGTGTAGGTGTTAATTTTTTGAATGTCGCAGAATTTACACAAAAATTAAGGTTTCGGCGGGAGTCGAAGCGTCACCTCGTACGCGTCTGTCTTACGAAGCTCGAACGCTAACCAGTTGTCAACCACGAAGTCTAACGTCCGGGCACAGATACATCGGTTACACAACAGACGCGTAAAACTGCCCGCGCTACTTTCTCGGAACTGTCAGAGTAGTGGAGCTTACTACTAGCACATTTATGTTGTTTTCACGGCCTACTACAGGTGTACAAAGTGTGAAGAAAATCAGTGGTCCCAGCGTCACGGCCTGCCCTGCTGCTGCGGACTTATTCGACAAGAGACAGTCATCCCTCAGGGGCCACAGCAGCGGAGAACTTTTTCCTCCGAGGGCAACTGTTGGGAGGTGGGGCGGTACTGGCGCCTGTCTCCTAAGCCAGTGGTGACCCTGGCCGTGGCCGGGAATTCAGCTGACGTCAGCATCACTCGCGGCCACGCGGTGCCAGCTGAGGCAGACGGCCGCCGCTCTCAGGCGTCATCGGCACGGCCCCTGGACCGCGCGCCACGGCACTCCCACGTTGTACGGCTGGCCACTCTGGTCCAGCACTGCTGCCACCTCCACGCAGCGGCATCTTACTCTCCCGGCTCACGGTACTACTGCGCTCTCGTCTGCCGTCATCTGCAGTCCACGTAGCCTCTGCAAGACGTCGCCGGACGCACCTGCTTGGCGGAAAACGCGTCTTCCTACGCGGAGGCTAAACTGCGAAAGTATTCTGCTAGAGGGATCAGTCGAGTCTTCTTTGATATTTTCTGCCCGCCCGCTCGCTGACACTCCAGATGGGCCGCCGCGAGTCTGACTCGCCGTACTGCAGTGGCCGCTCGTCTGCTGGGGAAGGGAAGCCGCCGGTCCAGCCCACTCACTATACGCCACAGCACTGATCAACAGAGGGGGGCCGCATTTTGCTGCTGCTCTGGTTTCATTACGGCCGACACTCTGGCCAGAGTTCTGCTGCAGCTGCAGTGGAGTGGAGTCAAGTGGTCCGGTCCCGTCCCTTCATTCCCTTTCCCTTGTTACGTGCTGTGATGACAGGCCGAGTCTCTCTCTCTCTCTCTCTCTCTCTCTCTCTCTCTCTCTCTCTCTCTCTCTCTACCCGGTCACCAGACATGGCGGATCGTCTCGGCCTGATCGCCATCCTCGGGCGTCACATGTCGATTTCCCGCTCGGCCGCGACCATTTCGCCGGACAGGAGGAAGTCGCCCAGAGCGTAATATATAATCTCAGAGCAGAGGAGGAGTGGACTGGTTGTGGATCTCCGGCGCAGCGCGAGTCCTCAACACTGCTTCGCAGCGCAGCGTGTGATTCTGTGGCACAGTTATCGCACTGCACCAGTCTCATTCTTCGCCATTCTGTGCTATTCGAGTACGCACATCAACAATACACATTTGTTCTCACTGCATTCATAGAACCACTTTCGTACCGTTTAGCTGTCGTTCCACTCCCAAACAGTACCTGGAAAAAAAATAAATGCTTAAATCTCTTTGCGCGAACTCTGATTTACCTTATTTTATCTCTATGGCCACTTCTCCCTCTCTAGGCGGCAGTCGTCAAAACATTTTCGCATTCGGAGGAGAAAGTCGGCCATTGAAATTTCTTAAAAGGAACTCGCTGCAACGAAAAACGCCTTTGTTTTCGTGGCAGCCTATCCAATTCGGGTAACCTCAGTACTCCAGAACAAGACAATCGTAGTGCGGGCAGTCTTCGTAGCAGGCACGTTGCACCTTCTGAGTGTTTGCCCAATAAACTGCACTCACGGTTCCTCTCCTCCACTACATTTTTAGTGGCCTCCTTCCACTTTGTCATTCGTAATTGTAATGCCTAGGTATTTGGCTGACAACGCCTTAATATATATTTTTTTCATAATTTAATATTATACTGTATTCACGTATCAGATGTCATCCGCCAGTTGTATCTGGTCATCGTAAACAAAGGTTGCACAAATGCAGTCTTGGGTGAGAAGTTGTCAAGTTGAGAAGACAGAATGTTATGGAACAGTGGAGACAGTTGGCTGACAGTTTTTGAGTTATACATATGACAGAAAACAGTGTGTTTAATTTCCATGTTGACGACATGGCAGTAGGCACTCAGAACTTAAAGCAGTCACATATAGTGTACCTCAGGGTTCTGTTTTGAGTCCTCTGCTGATTCCTATATACAGACATTGCATTGTCAGAGGACGCTAAGTTTATCCATTTTTTCAGAACGTCCGATTATAGAAATAACAAACGGCACACAGATGTTTCTGAAAAGGGACCTGACAAAAAACACCATTAGGCGGTTGATGGCAAATGCACTGTCAGTACAGTTTCGCAAGGTCCAGCAGGTACTTGAAGCCCACCATTTGTCACACCACTCCACAAGCTGTGAAGATAGCCTCCTCGCACGACTCGCTGTTACCGTGGCGCTCTTCAGCGGTCACTCAAACGAACCTGTGACCGTTCGTGCTGGCCTCCTTTGTACTGGCCCAGTACGCCCTGCTCGCAGGGTCTGCGAGACTCGTGGAAATGGCCCACATCAAGCCGGCCTTGCCCTCGGCTGCTCCGTCCCTTCCTCCCTCCGTCCCTTCCTCCCTCCCTCCCTTCCTCACACTGCAGTGGGCCCTCTCAGCGTCCTCTTCCGCGTGCGGAACGGACCGCCGCGGTATCAAAATAAGTGCGATTATCACTTGAGCAGCGAGGATACACTGATGGAAAAGGATCGCATCGCCAAGTTTGTAGTCGTGTTTCTACATCTGAAAGATGTCTGTCCAAATGTCAGGCGTGCTATAAATACACTCTATAATGGTCGTGAGCGCAAGTTACCATTGAGATTGAGCGCCTTGACTTGATGTTTGTCAAGAATGCCTCCATTATCAACACCTGAGTTTGAACGAGGTCGTGTAACAGTGCTGCGAGAAGCTGCAAGTTCCTTTTGCGAAACTGCAGAAAGATTTGGCACGAACGTAGCCACTGTGCATGACTGTTGGCGGCGGTAGTCACGAGAACGTACGGTCGCAAGAAGCCGTGGGCTCCGGACGGCCACGTGGCGCTACCGAGAGGGAACTCCGTCGTACGTGTCGTACTGCGCCTGGAGCACAAATTTCATCTGCAGTTGAAGCCACAGTGACACAACAAAGTGTTGCAAATTGGTTACTACAAGACAGCCCCGAGCCAGACGCCTTTTAGCGTGCAATACACTGACCCAGAGCACCGCAGTTTGCGACTCGAGTGGTGTCAAGCGAGGGCTCATTGAAGGGCAGGGTGGAGGTATGTTGTGTTTCCCGACGGGAGCTGCTTCTGCCTCAATCGTGTGTCGGTTAGGTGGAGGCCAGTTGAGGATTTGCAGCCAACCTGTCTGCGTGCTGGACACACTGGATCTACACATGGAGTTATGGTCTGGCGTGCGATTTTGTATGACAGTAGGAGCACTGTCGTGGTTATCCCACGTACCCATTCGACTTCTTGTGCTGCCGTTCATGAACAGCACTCCGGGAGGTGTTTACCAGCAGGATAACGCTCGCCCACATACCGCTGCTCTACGTCGCCTCGGCCTGCTCGACCACCAGATCTGTCGAGCAGACGTGGGGCACCATCGGACGACAGCTCCAGCGTCATCTACAGCCGTCGTTAACCGGCCCTGCAATGGCCCACCAGGTGCAAGACGCGTGGAGCTCCATCCCACAAACTGACGTCCGTCACACGCACAACACAATGCACACGCGCATTTAACATTCTGGTGGTTACACTGGTTATTAATATACCAGCATTTCACTTTCTCAATCGCTGATTTCGCGCTTACGTTAACCGTTTAAAATGTTACCTAGGCAAACGTGTTCCCGAAATTTGATTACTCTACATTAATAAATTTTTCGTGTTGCGATTTCTTTTTCCGTTCAGTGTGTATACAGATGAAGCATCCCAAGAATGAAGATTGTCGACAATTTCTGTCTGTTTCTTTCATCGATCCTGGCGGGATACCAAACTTTGTGCCATAAGTGGCCGTATCTTTTGATTGCATTGCCGTAGAATCTTAAATTTCTTAGACGGTTAAGAGACTGTAGACTTTAGTACGCGACATAAATTTCAACTTCATACGTGTACCCGTTCCTAAAAGACGAAGTTTTTAACAATCGTAGACAGACTAACAGGGAAGTCTTAGTGTAAGAAATCGTTTTCACCGGATTGTCTACGAAACCCTAAAAACGAAAAAATAATTGTAGAATGCATTTGGGAATCGAACACAGGCTCTCCGCTCCCGTGCCAAATGCCTTTCTCGCTACGTCAGGGAGTGTTCCCGGTGAACAGCGTTTACCTTTTATGGGTACATATGCGACAGTCACAAAAGACCCTTTTCTCGATTTCTAGGGAAATATGCGTTTGCAGACTCCATATGTGATGATGAAAAATGCTCAGTTTTCAGTTACCTATCGATCCCCTCAATTTTTAGTCCACTGCGTGTCACGAACTTCAGGAGCCGTTTTCTCGAAAACGAGGGAGATGGTGAGTCAAAATTTCTTAGGGACTTTAGTTTTAGGTTGTACACAGGCGATCTGCCAGATATGATCAGAATCGTTCGGCCGTATGTGAGGCTTCTGCATTTTTAGATGAATAGAGCGGGCGCAGCGACTGGTAACTCTTGTAATACTAGCAGTCATCAGCCACAGGAGGTCTAGTCTCGGAGTCTCTTTTATTTACACAGAACAGCGAACTAACCGAAACTTGGGGACAGCAAAAGTATTGGCGGGAAGGAAAATCGAATTACATACGGCATCCCCTTCACCTCTTTTGCCGGGTTCTTCCACCGCCGCGTTTCACTCCAGTCCTCGACAGAAATCGGCAAAAATTTGAAGCCTTAGCCCTCCCTCTTCCCTCTGTGCCTCGGTGGGAGCCAGTCTCTCCATGCATTCGTCACGGCCCTCTTTTAGAGATGGCGAAATCACGTTTAAGGCGTTTTGAGGACAATGGAGGAGACGTTTTCAGTCGCCCCGAAATTGCGGATGAGACGAACCACAGGCTCCTTTTTATTGTCTCCGTGTCACTCCCATCCAGAACACTTCCTTCCAGACAAATATCCTCAGGAACGACTTCGTAACACTTAAATTCACAGGCAATTTCAAAATTTTGTTTTCTTTTTTCTAAGTTTTTCTTGCTTTCTACTTTCATCACAGTCAGTTAATTTGCTATTCAATTGCCAAAACCCTACTCTTAGTTTATTTCGTAATTTAATTCCCTCAGAAACGCTTGAGTTAATTCGACTATGCTACATTACCCCTGTTTTATTTTAACCCTCTCAATACCCAAAGAAGGCGGGAGGGGGGTAGGAGAGGGTACTTTATGACCAGTTCTTGAAAATATTGTAATCCACTTAGTTACTCTATATTTTAAAATTTTGAAAAAAAAAATTATAGCTTTTAATGAATTCTCCTACCAGGTTCCATATACGAGTATATATTACATTTTTGAGGTAAACTTAACCCAAAAATTTGTCGTAATAGAAGATGTCAGTTGGTTCAATGAATGTCGTTCCAGGATCTTGTATGTATTGTATGTTAACCGGCGACCTAGAAACGACGGAGAGGCTCCGTTCCCGCCGCAGCCGCAGTGGTCCACAACCCCACGACGACATCCGCAATCGACTTCACCCCTCCGCCGCCCCACACCGAACCCAGGGTTATTGTGCGGTTCGGCCTCCTGTGGAACCCCCCCCCCTCTCCCCCCTCCCACAAGGAACGTCTCACACCAGACGATTGTAACCCTATGTTTGCGTGGTAGAGTAATGGTGGTGTACGCGTACGTGGAGAACTTGTTTGAGCAGTAGTGTAACTGAGGCGGAATAAGGGGAACCAACCCGCATTCGCCGAGGCAGATGGAAAACCGCCTAAATACCATCCACAGACTGGCCGGTTCACCAGGCGCTCCTTCCCGGCCGGAAAGCCGTGCGTTAGACCACACGGCCAATCGGGCGGGCTCCAGGTCCGTACTTCCAGTATTTCTTTAAAAAGTATGTTGAGAATCAAAGTCAACAGTAGTGGACGAAACCTCCATTTTTAAAGTTTTTTATGGTGGTCATAAAATTGGTAGTGCACGGAATTGAAAGTGGTTCGATACTGCTAAGAGTGTGCTAAAGGGTATTTTCATGTAATGAACGCTGCTTACACGTCAGTACCGTTTTAAAAATTAATCTGTTAATACAAGCTAGCACCAAATAACGAATTTCGCTTTTTAGGATGGTATAAAGTGCCCTCCTCCCTACGCCGTTGGTAATGCGCGTCATGGAGAATGCCTTGGCATTGCTAGAGTTAGTCCATGTCCGTCTTATAACCTTTACTACATTGTTTCAAGACTAATCGAGTCCCTTCAGCTTATCTGCCATGTCCGTTGCTATGTCTGCCAGCATTACAATGCCACCGGTCAACAAAGCTTTTGAAATTTCCTGGCAGGTTTAAATTGTGTACAGCACTTTTGTTTCTCGCTGGCAAACACTCTACCACTTGCCTGCCATTGACACAATATGAATCAGTCAAGATCGCTCTGCTGGAGTGTGAAAAGTCGCTTCGGAAGCAGTTTTTATTCCTTCTCACTAATCTTTATTTCGTCTTCCGAAGTTCTCGTCGATTGCTTGTTCTATGCTGAATAGCCTCGCGGATAGGCTACACAACTGCTGTCGCCTTTCTCTTCAAATCCTAGATGACCTTTGTCCTCTATTTCATCTGTGATAACATATTAAAATCAAACTATCCACATTTGTCAAAGGTGTTTTCTTCGTCCATAAACGTGGGTTTGTCTTTCTTTAATTTCACTTGTTATTCGTACGGTGTTGCGTGTCCGTTCCCAATTGAACTTCCCTCAGATCGCCTTCTGCTAGTCCTCTAGATGATACGTCGCGTCCTATTTTACAACCGCGACAAGTTAAACTGATAATACTCGCACCAGTCGGCGGCAGCTGTCCTCTGTATCGCTATTACGCTTTTCGTGTAGTCTGGTGCTTTCCGGTCACGCTGACTGGCTCAGACGTTGAGTGAAGCAGCAGACTTTACTAGGGGGCAGTCCTCGCCAGAGCCCTCTGGCAGCGAAGGCCTGCACTACGGGCGGCTGACTGGTAGAGAAATCTACTAGCGGAGTGGCGAAAAGTGAGAGACTTAATTTATCCGACTGTAAAGAAACACAGTGTGTCACCACTGCTTTGTGTCAGTTACCGTATTTTTGCGTACTTTACATGCTACAGTGTACACAATGTGTTGCATAACTTGCCTTACTTGTAAATCAATATTAATAAACCAGTTTTATCCACGCATTTGAGATGGACGTGTGGCACTGAATTTAGTAGTAGCAGGTATTTATATAGCCAGGTTAGGGAGCGTTTATTCATTTTCGTTTGTGCTATTTTTACATTGTACAGTATCAAAACAGTCGCACTGTATTGTGGGTTCTAGAATTTTAAACAGCAAACACAACTATATATATCTGCATTGTAACTTTAGTTGTATAACAATAATAGACTTCAATCATACCTGTTTCTTAGATTGTTAGATTCAGCCCAACTTACCGTAATGTGTAGAGGTGGTAATATAAGTTTGCCGGATCCACAAGATTCCCTGGTACAAAGAAGAGCCAAAGTGCTTGTCATAGTAGCCCGGTTCATATTTATCAATTAATTCGTCCATCTGTGCTTTAAGTATGATTTTCGACAGAATTTTGTAAATAACTGGCAGCACTGAAATCCCCTTACAGTTACAGTTTCATCCCCTTTATGGCACACTACCATTCGTTACGGATTATTTCCTCCAGGTATATATCTGTAAGAACTAGTAGTATGTGATATGTATAGGTGTGTTAGTGAAATCGCTGATAAAATCATTTTTTAATGTTCAGTGTTAACTGTAAACGAAAGATGAATGAAACAATATTTTTATAACATCATTCAAAATAGTAAAAACTTGAAGAATATCACTTAGATGCAAAAAAGCATTTTACACTGTCTTTGTGGATATCATCCATTTCTTTTGACAGTGCGATAATTTAAGAAAAAAAATTCGTGTTCGTTATGGAAGTGTTTGTGGCACAGCACCACAGCATATGAAATTTGTATTTGTCAAATCGATGAAAAAAGTACAACTTGTTAAAATAAAGTATTGAGAATGAACTGTAATAAAAATGTGTTACATCTTTTTTATGGTAATGCCATTTAGCACACTAAAAACCCAGTTTCATATCGTGCAATTCGTTTTAACTGTTTTAGGAAAAAATATCGTGAAAATATATGAAGTGTTCGAGAAAAGAAAAATGAATAGAATCTTTTTCTGTAACCAGAATGAAATAGATGTGCCTATACAGAAAGGAATAAGAAAAATCTGGAGATGATGATAACGGTTAGTGTCAGCGACAGCATAATCGGGTGTTGTTCTGAGTCTGTGAGTGCGCTCCACGTGGGATCCGAAGCACGGACCCCACGGGGGTTCCCGGCATGCTCCACATGCCCGGGCGGAGGTGGAGGCCAGGGTAGAGAAATCTGAAAATTCCAGCGCCGGCCGGGGATAGAACCCCGGCCCGGCTGGGGCGAATAGCCCCAGCCGAGGCGCCGGAACTTTCCAGACCCTCTGACCACTAGACCACCGAGAACCCCGGCCGTGTGTGGCTTGGAGCCGGGGGTCGTGGCACTTCCCGCTGTCTCTCTCTCTGTGTTTACAGCGGCAGAGTGTGAGGGGGAAGTGTTGTGTTGTGTTCACCTCGGTCTCTCTCTCTGTGTTTACGTCGGACAGCGGCCGAGTCCACATGTACGCTATTAAGTTTTGTTTTAGAGGATTCCTCATTTATAGCGTTTATCGCTAAAACAACCGTTTTGCGGGTATATCAGACTGTTAAAAACGCTCAAAATAACCTTTTACTGAAATAAGTATGCTTTTTGTGGCTGTTTATGTATGAACAGAACAAAGGTTGAAAGGTTTTGTCTCTGACTTTTGCATTATATTTTTCGAGATACCTAAAACAAAAACAGGCAAATAAATGAAAATGTAGTCTATGTGCCGTTCACTAATTTTCGAGAAAAGTAATGAGGAGTTGAATACTACATTAAATTACCAGTGCTCTCCAACTGATTGTAATTTTTGAAAAATCCTGTTGTAATTAAACATTACGGATAGACAGTATGAAGGATGAACATTGAGATCGGAGCTATAGTTCATGTTGTCCAGTTCCAGGGGCTGCAAATAGATAGAGGCAGCAAATCAGCTGGTTTCTATTTTTATTATAAACACTGAATGAATTGTTGAGTTTTTAACCCATTGCTGTTGTCTTTGTGTTTTACTGTTTCACAGAAATGACAGACAAGTGATAAGCTTTCGTGTAAAATTTGGAGCATTCGTTTCCTTCAACTATTGTGAATGAAAAACCTTTCTTGTAGGCAAATATATTGATTTACTTTATAATATGAATTGGTATACAACTGATGTTTTTTGTAACATAAATGAAAATACTCTTTAAAGACATTCAAATAACCAATGTAGATAGTAATCAAAATACAGTATTTACCAGGAACAATTACTTGCCAATAGTTAACATTTCACGAATGAATTATCCCTCTTCATCCACTGCTTTTTTCGTTCTCGTGGTCCGACTACTCCGTACCGCGGCCGTGTGCCACATCTTACTCTACTGACTCTCTCTCCAGGCAGGTTGCTGATGCTGTAACAGCGAGTGTCTCATTTTTCCAGTTGCTGAATGACGAACGCGTCTTCAAGTGTTCACGTCAGTTGTGAATACAGATGGAATTAGCAGTAACTCATAACTTCAAATACATCATTCAGTATGTCTGACCACACTGAACTCAACATTAAGATCTCATTGTCAGGTGCACAGTCTCCACTTGCCTTGAACGTATACATTATAGTACGTCTGTATTGTCGAGGGTGTTCGTGACACCTTCAAGGGGCGCCACCGAGGCATAAGTGTCCAGGTCCAGGAAGACACCACTACCCTTCCTTGGTCAGCACAAGCGTCTTCAGTGGAACACATGTCATTTTACGATTAACCCCTCTTACGCTCCAGTCCTTCACTAAGCCGACAAAACTTCGTACCAACGACAAATATTTTTGTGCTACAAATGACAAGTCTGGCGTACACCTGCTGCTCTGTTCCCGTTGTTGTTATAACAACTCGACCAGTGGAAGTCTTACAAATAAAAATTACTCCCTTTTGTTTATAAAAAAAATATTTAAATACCAGAAATGTTAGCACCACTTCTATGACAAATTTGCGTATTACTTCTTTACGTGGTTATTAGTAAAACGATAGAAACAGACCTGTTACAAACGAGCACCGCTTCTATGACAAATTTATATATTGCTTCTTTACATGGTTATTAGTAAAATATTTAAAAAAAGTCGTGTTACAAACGAGACAGCACAAACGCCGAAAAATAACTGTTAATCAGAACAGTTTTTCCCATCGTTACTCTACGGAGAGTACGCTGTGGACACCCTCGTCCTCCAGGATGGCTCGGTTCGTCTTTAGAGGGCTACTAGGACATCACCCCCACGGGTTGATGAAAACTCAGCTAGCCTAAATCACCCAATGCGAGTACCACCGGGAAATTTTCTTCGCGCCCGTACCAGAATATCTGTCATTCGTTCTTCGCTGTTTCACTAACCAGAGTCTTCCCTGGCCCTGACCAGAACAACGGCCACGCCCTCTAGTCCAGTACAGTCCAGCAGCTTACGTTGTCCTGCTTCCAGTTTGCGGGTCTCCGGCCGGCAGGGCAGACGCGTAGCGCAAGCGCCGTTCCGGTTTACTATCTCGACACGGGACCAGAGATGAAATAAATTGTTTTAACTGCCATTGCAAAAGTTAGAAAAGTACGGGATAAATTCGAAATAATACGGCACACGCAGTCGGGCGGAAAAAAACCGCCAAAATTCGGGATTTCCAGGGAAATTCGCGAACCGTCGCCGGGGAGTGCTTTCGGTGAACAGCGTTTAACTTTTATGGGTACATATGCGACAGTCGCAGAAGACCCTTCCCTCGGTTTCTAGGAAAATACATGTCTGCGGACTCCGTATGTCATGGTGGAAAGTGGTCAGCTTTCAGTCACCTACCGATCTTCTCAGTTTTGAGTCGACTGCGCGTCACGAACTTTAGATGCGGTATTTCTAAAAAGGCTGAAGTATTGATCCAAAATATCTTAGAGACTTTTCACTTTACGGTGTACGCAAGCGATCTGTCATACATGACAAAGTAAAGTATCAACATAATGGCATTGTATTCTCGGTTCTAGAATTTGTAACAGCCATGTATCTTCAGCGGTGCAACAATGACACACTTACGTCATACGCATTTCATATTGTTCAGTTCCATTCATTATAGATAGCTAATGTTTTGCAAAAATGCTTGAAACATTCTCCAACGTCTCGTGATTCTTTTGGCGAGAGAAGAGTCAAAGATCTTATACGAACCAGTGCAACTACTGTCATATGAAATAAGTAAGCCTTTTAGTAAAATCGCTAAGAAATGAATTTCTTTTTATATGTAGTGTTAACGGGGACAACAAATGACGTGTTAAACGATATATTTCACAGTATTAGCATTGAACACATTAAAAATCACAAGAATAAGCCATTTACGTATCAAGACTTTTTTATTGTTGTTCTGCGTGACATCAGGCATTTGGTTTTGACACAGAAATAATTTAAGAAAGATAGTGTCCTTAAATCTAGAAGGAACAGTATACGAAATATGTATTAGTGAAGTCGTGAAAAATAAATTTTTTAACGATGTTCGTCATGTTGTCATTCAGAACACTAAAATACACAGTAAAAAATGTTTTCATTGTTATAATCCTAGAGATATCATAACGTCTATTTCGTTCTTACATTGAGACATTTTAAGAAAAAAATATGTGCCATTGCCTTTCGTAGAAGATGTATCCTAATATTTTCAGGATACTTGTATCAGAAATCTAGGATTACAAATTTACGTGTAGTGAGGTACTTCTGGAAGGAAAGGAAAACTACTTATATGATTAGCGCAATTGAGAGCATTTCGTTCTACAGTGAGTTACTTTAAGGGAAATGTGTCCTGAAAATATACGAAGATGTGCTCTAGAAATGAAAGTTTATATTGTCTTTTTTTCGTAAAATATCTCGCTATACTATATTATAAATCTAGGAGTACAAAAATGTAATATACATTTATACATAGAAAGGAAGAAGAAAAACCCGAATACATAATAGTGATCAGTATAATGGAGCGGTGGTTTGCAGCTGGAGTGTGAGCTCCACGTGGGACCCGTAACACGGACCCCACGGGGGCTCCAGGCATGCTCTACATGCGCGGACGGAGGTGGAGGCCAGCGCAGAGAAATCTGAAAATTCCAGCGGAGGTGCTGGAACGTTCCACTCCCTCTGACCACTGGACCACCGTGTGTGGCTGTGGAGACGGTGGTCGAGGCACTTCCCACTGTCTGGCCACCTGTCTTTCTCTGTGTTTGCGTCGCACAGCGACAGAGTGGCGCGGTCTGGGGAGAAGTGTTGTGTTCGCTACGTCTGGGGGACAATGTCTGGTGAATACTGCCACACCCACTCAAAAGAATGCAACGTTTTCGACACGTCACCATAGAGGTATGAGGTCTGACCTTGTCGTAGTGAAAGACGACATCGTGTCCCAGATCCGGTCGATTCTCATCAAAGACTGGATCGAGAGGATCTAACTGCGAACACTATGACTCGGAGGTGATAGTCTCGTTTGCAAGAAGTTCGTAATACAGGACGCCTTTCCAATCCCACCAGATGCATAGCACAATCTTTCTCGTATGCTGGCCTCTTCTAGGAACCGATAGTTGGGGCTGCCCTCTTGCGCCATAATTTACTCTTCCAAGTATTGTTGTACGTGATCCATTTCTCGTCGCCAGTTACCAGCCGTTCCAGAAAAGAGTCATTCTGATTCTGTCTCAACAAGAAATCACAGATGGACACGCGCTGAATCAAATTCGCACAAATTGCAAATATTTCTGTAACCCAGCTTCTTCAGTTTCCTGACTACGGTAGCACGACCGTCATTGAGCCCCGATGCCAACACCCACGTAGTCACTTGCGGATTGTTGACTGTCGTATCATTCAGCCGTTCCACGCCCGTAACCGTTCGCCGTCCAGATCGCGGTTTGTCTATTGGGGTGAAATTCCCAGCCCGAAATAGTCTAAACCACTTTTGACCTTCTCGGGCGTTTACGGCATCGTCCCCGTATTCGACACAGATCTTCTGCCGGCATTGCGAGGTGGTTCTCCCCTTACGATAGTGAAACAGCATAAGTTGTCGGAAATGTTGTTTCTCGTTTTCTGTAGCTTGTAAACACACGTTCACGCAGTTACCTCCAACGCCAGGCTCGAAGCACACGCTGACAAGTCCAATGGCGCGTCGGGTGTTCGACGTGCGTGGGCTAGGGGCGGTTAGGCAGCCGTGTCAGCCTGCAGGGTTCGGCGGGTACTCGGCTTACAGGCGCTCTAGGCGGAACACGCCAGCAAAACGAACCAACTTACTGAGACAGTCCAGTACTTGTCGTCGACTGATAATCGTATACGAGTTTTTATTTTTCTGTTGTATTTCCTTTAATCTATCGCAATTCAGGTGTGGAGGTGCCTTTGGTGGCATAGCAAATCAATACTAGCATGAAACCTGCGGACCCACAGCACCTCTGACGTTTCTCTTCTTCTGCTTTTCCACCGTTCCACTCACAACGTAAAACAGCATCGGTGCCCCAGTTACCAATTACTCGGCCAACGTTTAGCCTCTTCAGATTGCCCTCGAGCCGGTCCTCACGGCGTGCCAGGGTCCTTTTGCCTGTGCACGCCTTACTCTAAAAATTCTCCGAAGAACTCTGTTGATCCGCCACATCCGCTGGACGTGCCCGACCCATGTGATAACCAGTACCGGAGCCTTCTATACTGCATATGTTCGCCTTCTCAGAAACGGCTGTAGTTGATACCAAGTTCTCTCATTTCAAGTTCGTAATGTATCTGAACTTCTGATCACTGAGGTGTTTCAGTTTTTTCGAGGACGCGGCGACACCCCCCTGCGGGTTCGGGGGTAAGAATAGGCCTGCGGTATTCCTGCCTGTCGTAAGAGGCGACTAAAAGGAGTCTCAAATGTTTCGGCCTTATGTCATGGTCCCCTCTCGGGTTTGACCTCCATCTTTCTAAATTATTCCGAAGAGCGAGCCAATTGGGGAAGGGCGCCTTACATGGTGCACTGTATACGTCGTGCATTGAGACCTTTAGCCGACTTTTTCGTCGTTGCAATGGTGTCCCGCTCGTTTTCCGTCTCTTGGGCGGGGATACGTCGCTGGCTGCGATTACCACGCTGCACTCTGCAGTGTTGCTTTTAACTGCGACGACGACCCTGGACTTTTTTGCACCTAAGATCCAGCACGGTAGCCAGTCCGTTGTGGTGGGGCCGCCATGTACCCTCTTGGTTGTAGCCCCTGACAACACAGGAATCGCTCTACTGATGCCTGCGCCGTTAACTCCCCACGTATGCCGAGGAGTAGATGCCCGTCTCCCTGAGGCATCAGGACTCCCGGCAATGGACATCCTGCCAGGTGGCTATTGCTGCGGCTGGGTGGCGCCCGTGGGGAGGGCCCTCGGTCGGAGTAGGTGGCATCAGGGCGGATGACCCGCAATGAAGCGTGGTACCTCATCTCTCGCTGGCGGCCGGCCGCCAGCAGTCTCTAAGCGTTCTCGGGCTCAATTTAATGCTCAAAAGTACGATCCGAAAACGTTCCCCTCTCTGGCCACGCCGTGGGAGGAGCGTAGGTCTCAGGATGGAGGTAATAGTTATTCGCCCCGATTCTTAGTTTGCACGAGAGCTGATGGGTAGTCTTTTCTATGCACAAAGCCTCAGTTCTTAGAGGACAAGTTTGGGGAGGTGGAGGGCTTGTCCAAAATGCGCTCTGGGTCAGTACTGATACAAACGGCATCACGCAGGTTACTTGCTTGTGACAAGTTGCGGGATGTTCACGTTACCATTACACCACATAAGAGTTTAAATATGGTCCAGGGAGTTATTTTCCATAGGGACCTACTTTTGCAGTCTGACGACGAGCTGCGCGCAACTTAGAGCGTAGAGGTGTTTATTTCGTCCAGCGCGTTCATCGGGGTCCGAAGGACAATCAGGTTGCTACCGGTGCCTTCTTCTTGGCCTTCGAGGGTGATACATTACCGGAGAAGGTCAAGGTGACGGTCTACCGTTGTGACGTCAAGCCCTATATCCCTCCCCTGATGCGGTGCTTTAAGTGCTGGAAGTTCGGGCATATGTCTTCCCGCTGCACTTCCAGCCTCACATGTCGAGATTGCGGACGCACATCACATCCCAATACTCCATGTGCCCCGCCTCCCATCTGTGTCAACTGCGGAAAGCATCATTCCCCTTGCTCGCCTGACTGCAAAGTCTTTCAGAAAGAGCGCAAAATCATGGAATATAAGACCCTGGACCGGCTGACCTATACTGAGGCCAAAAGGAAATATGACAGACTCCATCCTGTGAGAATGACATTTTCTTACGCAGCTGCTACAACGACTGTGCTAGCCCCATCAGTTTCGAGACTTCCAGCCAGCTCGATAAGCAGTACGACTCCTCCTGCCCCCTTGCCCGTGGGGGACTCTACCCCACCGGTTGCTCCTGCACCACCTACCTCAGGAGCAACATCCTCCCACCCGTCGGGGACGTCCGTCCCCGCTTCTCAGTCGGAGAAGCGTCTAACTTCTTCGGCTACTCTCGCCCGTAAGAGTTCCCTTGGGGCCCTCCATTCCCAGGGTTCCACCAGCGGGAAGGATGACGGTCGACAGTGGCACAAGTCCTCACCAGCGGCCGGGCGTAGGGCTTCACGATCCTCCTCCGTCCCGGAGACTGAATCGGTGAAGCCTTCCCAGCCGGTGAAACCCAAGGTTCAGTGAGAGACGTCCAAGAGAAAGACCTCTAAGGCCAAAGAACTTGCGGTGGCACCAACCCCACCGCACCCTTCACGCTCTGCGTCTGAGGATGAGGTCGAGATTCTAGCGTCCGCTGAGGACCTTGATCTCGCCAGTCCCTCAGACGCCATGGATGCCACTCGCACGGGTACTGAGACGGTGGCAGTGAGTGAACAAGCGGCGTAAATTGCCTTCCCAGTCATTTCACGCCTTTCTCAGCCATGGACAGTATCATCCTCCAGTGGAACTGCGGCGGTTTCTTCCACCATCTAGCTGAGCTCCAACAACTTATCAGCCTTCACCCTTTCTTCTGCATTGCTGTTCAGGAAACTTGGTTTCCAGCAATGCGAACCCCCGCCCTCCGTGGCTATCGGGGTTATTATAAGAACCGGGCAGCATATGAAAGGGTGTCTGGTGGCGTCTGCCTCTATGTCCTTCACACTCTGTACAGCGAGTCTGCCCCTCTCCAAACACCTTTAGAGGCTGTCGCTGTTCGGGTGTGGACGCCACAGGCTGTTACCGTCTGCAGTCTTTACATTCCACCGGATGGTGATGTCTCGCAGCATGTCCTGGCTGCGCTGATAGCCCAATTGCCGCCACCTTTCTTGCTATTGGGCGACTTCAACGCCCATAACCCTCTGTGGGGTGGGTAAGTGGCAACAGGTCGAGGCGCCACCGTTGAGCATTTATTGTCGCAGCTCGATCTCTCGATTTTAAATGATGGTGCCTTCACACACTTCAGTGTGGCGCATGGCACATACTCAGCCATTGACCTTTCAATCTGTAGCCCTAGCCTCTTACCGTCTGTCCAGTGGAGTGTGCATGACGACCTGTGTGGTAGTGACCACTTTCCGATCTTTCTGTCACTACCACAGCGTCACTCTTCTGGGCGCCCTAGCAGATGGGCTATGAATAAGGCTGACTGGGACTTGTTCTCCTCCACTGCCGCTCTTGAGCCTCTCTCTAATGATATTGATGCGGTGGTTCAATCGGTCACCACCGGCATCGTTACTGCCGCCGAATCTGCCATTCCCCGTTCCTCTGGGTCCCCTCGGCGGAGGGCTGTGCCTTGGTGGTCGCCTGAGATCGCTGAAGCAATTAAAGATCGCCGGCGGGCGCTACAGCGTCACAAGCGACATCCCTGCATTGAACACCTCATCACCTTCAGACGGCTGCGTGCGCGGGCCCGCCGCCTTATCCGCCAAAGCAAGCAGGAGTGCTGGGAGCGGTATGTGTCCACCATTGGCCTCCATGTCCCTCCATCGCAGATTCGACGCGTCTACGGCTATCGGCCACCTGTCAGCGTCCCTGCGCTCTCACTGAATGGAGCAGTTTGTACTGACTCCGAGGTCATTGCAAACCACTTAGCAGAGCATTTTGCTATGAGTTCCGCTTCTGCGAATTACCCCCAGGCCTTCCGCTCCATTAAAGAGCGGATGGAACGTCGGAGCCTTTCTTTTCGCACCCACACTTCTGAATCCTACAATGCTCCATTCAGTGAGTGGGAATTTCACAGCGCCCTTGCCGCTTGCCCTGATACCGCTCCCGGGCCAGATAGCATCCACTGTCAGATGCTGAAACACCTTTCAGTGAACTGCAAGCGACGCCTCCTTGGCCTCCGTCTCTGGGTCGAGGGTGAGTTTCCGTCGCAATGGCGGGAGAGCATTGTCATCCCCGTTTTGAAACCGGGCAAGAGCCCTTTGGAGGTGGACAGCTACCGCCCCATTAGCCTCACCAACGTTCTTTGCAAGCTTTTCGAACGGATGGTGAGCCGGCTCTTGCATTGGGTACTGGAATCTCGGGGCCTTCTGGCTCCGTCTCAGGGTGGGTTCCGTAAAGGCCGCTCCGCCGCCGACAATCTGGTGAGCCTTGAGTCGGCCATCCGTACTGCCTTTGCCCGCCGTCAGCACCTGGTCGCTGTCTGTTTCGACATGAGGAAGGCGTACGATACGACATGGCGTCATCACATCCTTTCTACGCTTCATGGATGGGGTCTTCGGGGCCCTCTGCCGATCTTCATCAGAAATTTTCTGTCGTATCGTAGCTTCCGCGTGCAAGTCGCGGCCTCATATAGTTCCTCCCACGTCCAGGAGACCGGTGTGCCACAGGGTTCTGTTTTAAGTGTCTGCCTGTTTTTAATAGCCATTAACGGGCTCGCTGCGGCCGTGGGAAATTCTGTCTCCGCTTCCCTGTATGCTGACGACTTCTGCCTTTACTACAGCTCTACTGGCATTGCAGCTGTTGAACGTCAGCTACAGGCGCTATCCGCAAGGCGGAGTCTTGGGCTGTAGCGCATGGCTTTCAGTTTTCGGCAGCCAAGACCTGCGTTATGCATTTCTGCCGGCGACGTACTGTCCACCCGGAGCCGCGGCTTTATCTTGCCGGCGAACTTCTTTCAGTGGTGGAATCACACAGGTTTTTGGGGGTGGTTTTCGATGCCCGGTTGACTTGGCTGCCTCATATCCGGCAGCTTAAATAGGCGTGTTGGCGGCATCTAAACGCTCTGAGATGCTTGAGCCACACCCGCTGGGGCGCCGACCGATCTACCCTGTTGCGGCTCTACCAGGCGTTAATCCAGTCCCGTTCTGGATTATGGGAGCCTGGCTTATGGCTCAGCATCCCCATCTGCGTTGCGGGTGCTGGACCCAATTCTCCACAGCGGGATACGCCTTGCCACTGGTGCTTTCCGCACCAGCCCTGTGGACAGCTTACTAGTGGAGGCAGGTGTCCCTCCACTGCGGTTACGACGCCAACAATTACTGACTGCTTATGCTGCCCATGTTTTTAGCTTGCCCGGGCATCCAAATTACCGTGTCCTGTTCCCCCAGTCAGTCGTCCATCCACCAGAACGTCGGCCCCGGTCGGGTTGTCCGATCGCCGTGCGCGTCAAAGAGCTCCTCTCTGGGCTTGGGTTTTTCCCTGTTCCACCTTCTTTCCGGGCACCACTGCGCACGCCCCCGTGGTGTGTGCCTCGCCCTTGCCTTCGGCTCGACTTGGCACAGGGCCCGAAGGACTCAGTCCTTCCAGAGGCGTTCCGCCGCCGCTTTTATTCCATCCTGGCCACGTATCAGGGCTCTGGCATCGTTTACACTGACGGCTCGATGGTTGCTGGTGGAGTCGGTTATGCGCTCACTCTAGGGGACCATTCCGAACAACGTTCCTTAGCGGCTGGCTGCAGCGTTTACACTGCTGAGCTGGTCGCCATCTTTCGTGCCCTAGAGTATATCCGCTCCTGCTCAGGTGAGTCCTTCGTTATCTGTAGCGATTCCCTGAGCGGTTTACGAGCTCTCGACCAGTGTTTCCCTCGTTCTCGTCTGGTGATGGCTATCCACGAGTCCCTGCATACTCTTGCGCGTTGCGGCCGCTCTGTGGTCTTCGTGTGGACCCCAGGCCATGTTGGGATACCTGGCAATGAGAATGTTGACCGCCTGGCGAAAGAGGCCACTAGTAAATCATCTCTGGAGATTGGCCTCCCGGAGACTGATTTGCGGGCAGTCTTATGCCGCGAAGTTCTTTCGGTTTGGGACGCTGAATGGCGCAATCTGCCCACGCCCAACAAACTCCGTCCAATCAAGGCGACGACGACTGTGTGGCGGTCGTCCATGCGGGTCTCCCGCCAGGAGTCTGTTGTCCTCTGCCGGCTGCGCATTGGGCACACTCGGCTTACGCACGGCCACTTACTACGCACCTCTCTGTCGCTGCGGCTCCGTTTTATCTGTGGGCCATATTTTATTGGAGTGTCGGCTTTTAGCTGTGCCCAGGCAGTCGTTCGCACTCCCTGACACGCTCCCTGCCCTTTTAACAGATGACTCTGCTACGACTGGCTTAGTTTTACGTTTTATTCGGGCAGGGTTTTTTTATCATTTAATCTAAGTGTTTCTGTTTTATCTTATTGTTTTGTGTTGATTCTGGCCTTTGGCCTGCGGTTTTAAACCGATTTTTTAATGTGTTTTAAGTGGTTGGCTTTTCCTTCTTTTATTTCTATGGTCGGCCAACCACCGTCACACTCTGTGATTTTAGTTCGTTTTGTCTGGTCTTTGTCTCAGTTTCTCTTGTTCTGTGTCGTCTGTGCCCTGTTCTGTTACTCGTTTTTATTCTCTGTGGGTGTTTTTAGTCCTTGGAAAAAGGGACCGATGACCGTAGCCGTCTGGTCCCTTTAATCCCACAAACCAACCAACCAATCGCGGCGACACGGCGTTCAGGCTACAAACAGCAGCTACACAGGAAGACCCGACGTGTGAGGCGCGGGCAACACGAACCCTGTTCAACACGTCCTTCTCAGATGAACAGCCAGTTGATAGTTTGCTTCCTAGATAGAGGAAATGATCTCCTTGTTCCAAAAGTGTTTAGGAAATAAGGGGTATTGAAATGTGGAAAGGCAGTTCCAGGAGCTTGCTCCGCTGTGCGTGTACCTGTGGGTTTTTTTAAAAAAAAAATTTTTTTATATGTTGATAGTCGGGCGAAACAGTACATATTCCGAAGTGGGACAATCACAGACTATCGCAGCTCTGCGGGAGTGTGAGCAGGCAGCCCCTCTTATCTTCTGTTTCCCACTGAATGCCAAGCCATCTGAAGCCAAACAAAACGTTAATTAAAGTTGGCTCTTTGTGCCCCAGTACAGAAATATACAACGGATAACTGACTAGCTAGGCTTCGGATCTGCCGATGAGTGCTCTCAAGTATATTTCTCTTACGAGGTAACTGCGTTTCATGAACACCGGAGATGAAATGCCTGCGCGAACAATTGGGTGGGGCAGGGGGGGGGGGGGGGGGGGAGGGGGGGGGGAAGAGAGAATCTAAAAATCTTAAATCATTGAAAGTTGACATTTTACTAAAAGAAAGATGAAGGGAGCTTCTCGTCGTCGTCATCGGCAAACTTCCGACACGGATAATGTACTAACATTACGTTATAAACGTCACCAGTTAGCACGGATCACGTTATTGAGGGAACGAGACATGGATGTTCGTGTGCTCAACCACAAAGATCCACACATTCGGCACAGATGGGAAAAATTATTGTAGAAGGCAATTTTATCATCGGTATAAATAAAATGTAGATGTTCGTTTGTTCGAAACCGTGTACGTCCGAAAGTACTTGACCGGTTGCATTGACACAACGTTCCATTGCTATATGCACGTGTTTTTTGCCTTTTTTAAACTATATGTAGTAGGTAAATTTATATTAATTCAATAATATGGAAACATTATAAAATGTTAGCGAACACGAAAGTTGTATTTTCGGCTTATTAGTTTATAATTAAAATATTGCTATACAGTCTGAATTTGCAATAATAATAAATGAGGATCAAGGTCAGAGAGAGAGAGAGAGAGAGGGAGGGAGGGAGGGAGGAGAAGTGGAGATGGGCAAAGGGGTGGAAGAAAATTGGCATAGAAAACGGGGAAGAGGAGATGGAGAGAGAGGGGCGGCAATAGGAGAATGTGGACGAAGAACGGAAGAACGAGGGAAAGATTAGGGCGTACATCGAACGCGTGACTTCTATCTTTATTTTCCACTTAAGGCGACTGAGCCTGAAGCATTGATGGGTACAGCTAGCGCCTAACAAATTAGAATCGTTAAGCCTGGCGTTCGATCCACGAAAGTGTTGTTGAAAGTTCACCCAGAAGCACAGTGCACGAATCGAATCACGTGCAGAAAAAGTGAACGATGGCATAAGTAACACCCACATGATTCTTTCGGCAAACGAATTTAAACATCACTGAAGGTTCCCTCTTCCTAACACGAAAAACTAAACTGACTCCCCTGCGGTATATTGATCTCAAGTGCACGAGGAGGCAGCCCGCCACACTTCTAGACTGCATCCGACAAACACCGCAAGAAATCTCATACTTGACCAAAGACAACTTGTTGGGGGCGGAAGCGAACAGTCGCCATAATGAACCAGTCGCCTTCTCCGGCGAGGAGCAGCCTGGAACAACGCCTGTGTACACGCTGCCTGTACGACGTCTGGAATCTGGATGGGCACTACTGACCTCGAGTGTCGGTCCGAGCGACCAGTACCGAGAAAGCCGGTCCCTCACCCTACCAACGTACGTGCGTTTCCCATCATTCTCCCATTCATAGAACTTGGAGCTCGTCCGTGTGTAGGGGTACTGGGAATTCGCTACATGAAACGCCGTGTACGTGAACTGGTGAGGTGCAGAGTGTTTACAAAGGAAAGTTTTAGTATGTAACACAGAAATCTTTACGCTTGATTAAAAAATGTTATACTACGTGTCGTTACACGTAACAACAGACAAAAATTGAACTTTATTTTTTTATTTGTAAAACTGAAACATATTTACAGGAGGGAGAAAGAAATTGTTAAGTAAAGTTTTATACTAATATTAGTTACAGTCTTAAACTCTGCTTTAGTTTTCATTAGTTTTTAAATGTAATGAAGTGCGCATACAAGTTTAAATTTCATTTTTAGTTAAATGTTACGCTTTTGCGTGACATAAGAATGTCACCAGCCGTGGACACTGCCGAGGTGAAGCCTTCCGAAAATCCAGAAATACGGAATCGAACTGAAATCCCTTGTAAATAGCACTCAACACTTCATGTTTATAAAGAGCTTGTTATGTTTCACAAGAACGATGTTTACTAAACCCGTGTTGACTGTGTGTCAACAGACCGTTTTCTTCGAGGTAATTCGTAATGTTCGAACACACTATATGTTCCAGAATCCAGCTGCATATCGACATTAATGTTTAGGGCCTGTAATTAAGTGAATTATTCCTTCTGCCATTGTTGAATATTGGTGTGACTTGTGCAACTTTCCAGTCTTAGGATACGGATCTTTCGTCGAGCGAACTGCAGATATTCAGATTTAGGGTATGAAGTGAAGTGTTCGGTTTGCCTGCCATCATTGGCGATGATGTGGCCCAGACGAATAGCGAAATTCTGCATTACCTGCTGGAGTGTCGGAACATCGATGGTCCCCTAAATGGCTGTTTTCAGCTCAGCTACGGTTTTGGGGTTATTTCTGTACACCTTGTCTTTAGTATAGCGCCACAAAGAGAAGCCGCACGTGTTCAGATCCGGAGAGTATGGCGGCCAATCGATGCCCAAGCCAGTGGCTTCTGGGTATCCCAGAGCCAGAATGCGGTCCCCAAAGTGCTCCTCCAGGACATCAAGCACTCTCCTGCTTCGATGGGGTCGAGCTCAGTCTTGTTTGAACCACATCTTGTCGAAATCAGGGTCACTTTGGATGATGGGGATGAAATCATCTTCCAAAACCTTCAAGTACCGTTCGGCAGTCGCTGCGACATCGAGGAATATCGCGCCGATTATTCCGTGACTGGACAATGCACACCACACAGTCACCCGTCGAGGGTGAACAGAATTACTTTTTTCCAAATTTGTGGTAAGTTTCTGTGGGACCAAACTGCTGAGGTCATCGGTCCCTAGGCTTACACGTTGCTTAATCTAAGGAGAACAGACACACACGCCCGAGGTTGGACTCAAACCTCCGACGGGGGAGCCGCGCGAACCATGGCAAGACTTCTCGATCGTGAAAAGCGGATTCTCCGTACCCAAAATGCACTAATTCTGCTTATTGGCGAACCCATCCAAATGAAAGTGGGTTTCGTCGCTAAACCAATCCATATATGCACATACTAATTATCATCATGCCTTGCGGCCAACCGTGCAGTTTGAACGTCCTAACGCAAACCGTTCAGGAGATACGACGATTTTATTTCGTGTCACCCTGTACTATCTTCAAGACGGGTATTGCCGCCGTAATTTATTCTCGCGATAGAAATTACAGTGCCGGACACTCGAAGGTATGAAAACAGGGAATGGTCCGATGTGTGCTGTGGTACTGGAGAAATTGATTACAACATTCGAAAAGACAGTTTCTTTCGGTGCAGTGTGAGAGAGAGAGCGCGAGGACAGCAGCCGTTCCGACGTCTGTTGCAGTGCACAGATAATTGCCCGACTCTGGGAGCACGGTGCACCACATCCTACGTAGCAGCCTTCATTGCCACGCATAGAAAGTCAGCTATGATTAAGAATTCCTTCCTGCTGACATGCCAGCAACACAAACGTCCGGTCTGGAATTTCTTACTCGCTTGGAAGTGGAAAATGAATGCCCATAGGACGATGTGTGGACAGACGAAGCCCACTTCCATCTCGAAGGACGTGTCAATACGCAGAATTGCGAAATACGGCAACGGGAAACCCGCACGCACGTCAACCTGTAACACTTAATACCGCAAAGGAGCAGGCTGGCGGCATCGTTCCTCGTAGGGCCGTATTTTTACGAGCAGGTGAGTCCTGTTGTCTGCACCGTCACTGCGAGACTCTTTTGGGCACCGCCGTCATTCGAGCCCTCCAGCAGCGTGCATGGGATCATTTGGCGCTCCTGCGCGCGTTGCACAGCAAGTTTAGCAGCTGCTGCAGAGGCGTTTCTGAAGTGCGAGAATTGTCAGCCGTCATTTCCCTGCAGCCTGGCCGTCCAGATCAGCTGAGCTTCATCTGTGTGACTTCTGACTGTGGGGTTACCTGAAAGACGTTGTGTTCAGCGCTCCAGTTACAAGCTTAATTGAACTGAAGGACGCTTTGCGCAACGCCACTCCCGAGACACTCCGATGTGTTGTGGAAATACGCTGTTTAGCAGAAAACGGTGGACAGCATACTGAACGTGTCTTACGCCAGTATCACGACAGTTAAAAACTGATGACATTTTGATGTTTTGCGGTTTGTGGACAATTTGCGTATTATGCCAATTTGGCACCAGGACAATTAAATACAGATGCCTTTAATTTTTAATGGATTTTTGAGTTCAGAACAATTAAAGCACAATTTTTCCCATCCGCTGTATTACGACCTTGCCACGGCGGATCGGATTACCCAAGTAACAGCTCCACAACTGTTGACGCCGAACGTGTGCAGTCATGCACAGTGAACAGTACAGATGGTGTGATGTGTAACTGACACCATAGCCATCGTATTGCTATTGACCTGCAACCGACCCCCATCAACTGGTAAAATTTTGGTTAATTTTTTGTTTTTTGTTCCATTACGTTTCTCTCTGGGTCAGTAATGTACTGTTCAAATTTGACGTCACTCTGATCAGTGGTTATCTTTGTACAACATTTTGAAACTGGTGATGGAAACCCTGTAGACAATTCGCGTCACTGTTTTACAAGCGCGGACTCGTTTAACTGATGATTCGATAATATTCGCTTTCTTCGGTATCGTCATTACGCTTTTTGTGCAGTCTGATGATTTTCGTTCACGTTGATTGGCTCAGACGTTGAGGAGTGAAGCAGCAGACTTACCAGCGGGCAGACCTCGCCAGCAGAGACAGAGCCCTCTGGCAGCGAAGGCCTGCACTACGGACGACTGCTGGTTACGGAACTATAGTAGAGACATCTACTAGCGGAGTGGCGAAAAGTGAGCGATTTAATTTGTAAGACTGTAACAAAACACACTGTGTCACCGCTGCTTTGTGTGTCAATTACCGTATTTTTGCGTACTTTGCATGCTACGTTGTACACAGTGTGTTGCATTCGACTTACCTTACTTGTAAATTAATATTAATAAACCAGTTTTATCCACACTTCCACGCATTTGGGACGGACGTGTGGCACTGACTTTAGTAGTAGCAGTTATTTATGTTTTCATACCGAGAGTAGGAAGCGTTAATTCATTTTTGTTTGTGCTATTTTTACATTGTACAGTATCAAAACAGTCGCACTGTATTGTGGGTTCTAGAATTTTAAACAGCAAAGACAACTATATATATCTGCATTGTAACTTCAGTTGTATAACAATAATAGACTTCAATCATACCTGTTTCTTAGATTGTTAGATTCAGCCCAACTTATGAAATGTGTAGAGGTGGTAATATAATTTTCTCAGATCCACAAGATTCCCTGGTACAAAGAAGACCCAAAGTGCTTGTCATAGTAGCCCATTTCATACTCATCAATTAATTCGTCCATTTGTGCTTTACGTTTTTTAAGTATAAATTTTGACAGAATTTTGTAAATAACTGTCAGCACTGAAATCCCCTTACAGTTACAGTTTCATCCCCTTTATGGCACACCACCATTCGTTACGGATTATTTCCTCCAGGCATATATCTGTAAGAACTAGTAGTATGTGATATGTAAAGACGTGTTAGTAAAATCGCTGGTAAAATCATTTTTTAATGTTGAGTGTTAACTGTAAACAAAAGGTGCATAAAATCATATTTTTATAAAATTATCATTCAAAATACTAAAAACCCGAAGGATATCACTTAGATGCAAAAAAGAAAAAAAATCATGTTACACTGTCTTTGTGGATATCATCCATTTCTTTTAACAGCGAGATAATTTAAGAAAAAAAATCGTGTTCGTTATGGGAGTGTTCGTGGCACAGCACCACACTATATGAAATTTCTATTTGTCGATGAAAAAGTACAATTTGTTAAAACAAAGTACTGATAATGAATTGCAAGAAAAATGTGTTATATCGTTTCTTATGGTAACGCCATTCAGCACACTAAAAGCCGGAAGAAAACCGAATTTCATTTTCTAAATATCGTGAAAATATACGAAGTGTTCGAGAAAAGAAAAATGAATAGAATCTTTTTTTCTGTAAAGTATGTCACTGCACTATGTTACAAATGAAGGAGTGCAACAATGAAATATATGTGCCTATACAGAAAGGAATAAGAAAAATCTGGGGGTAATAATAACGGTTAGTGTCAGCGACAGCATAATCGGGTGTTGTTCTGAGTCTGTGAGTGTGCTCCACGTGGGATCCGAAGCACGGACCCCACGGGGGTTCCCGGCATGCTCCACATGCCCGGGCGGAGGTGGAGGCCAGGGTAGAGAAATCTGAAAATTCCAGCGCCGGCCGGGGATAGAACCCCGGCCCGGCTGGGGCGAATAGCCCCAGCCGAGGCGCCGGAACTTTCCAGACCCTCTGACCACTAGACCACCGAGGACCCCGGCCGTGTGTGGCTCTGAAACCGGTGGTCGTGGCACTTCCCGCTGTCTCTCTCTCTGTTTACAGCGGCAGAGTCTGAGAGGGAAGTGTTGTGTTCACCTCCGTCTCTCTGTGTTTACGTCGGACAGCGGCCGAGTCCACATGTACGCTATTAAGTTTTGTTTTAGAGAATTCCTCATTTATAGCGTTTATCGCTAATACAACCGTTTTGCGGGTATATCAGACTGTTAAAAACGCTCAAAATAACCTTTTACTGAAATAAGTATGCTTTTTGTGGCTGTTTATGTATGAACAGAACAAAGGTTGAAAGGTTTTGTCTCTGACTTTTGCATTATATTTTTCGAGATACCTAAAACAAAAACAGGCAAATAAATGAAAATGTAGTCTATGTGCCGTTCACTAATTTTCGAGAAAAGTAATGAGGAGTTGAATACTACATTAAATTACCAGTGCTCTCCAACTGATTGTAATTTTTGAAAAATCCTGTTGTAATTAAACATTACGGATAGACAGTATGAAGGATGAACATTGAGATCGGAGCTATAGTTCATGTTGTCCAGTTCCAGGGGCTGCAAATAGATAGAGGCAGCAAATCAGCTGGTTTCTATTTTTATTATAAACACTGAATGAATTGTTGAGTTTTTAACCCATTGCTGTTGTCTTTGTGTTTTACTGTTTCACAGAAATGACAGACAAGTGATAAGCTTTCGTGTAAAATTTGGAGCATTCGTTTCCTTCAACTATTGTGAATGAAAAACCTTTCTTGTAGGCAAATATATTGATTTACTTTATAATATGAATTGGTATACAACTGATGTTTTTTGTAACATAAATGAAAATACTCTTTAAAGACATTCAAATAACCAATGTAGATAGTAATCAAAATACAGTATTTACCAGGAACAATTACTTGCCAATAGTTAACATTTCACGAATGAATTATCCCTCTTCATCCACTGCTTTTTTCGTTCTCGTGGTCCGACTACTCCGTACCGCGGCCGTGTGCCACATCTTACTCTACTGACTCTCTCTCCAGGCAGGTTGCTGATGCTGTAACAGCGAGTGTCTCATTTTTCCAGTTGCTGAATGACGAACGCGTCTTCAAGTGTTCACGTCAGTTGTGAATACAGATGGAATTAGCAGTAACTCATAACTTCAAATACATCATTCAGTATGTCTGACCACACTGAACTCAACATTAAGATCTCATTGTCAGGTGCACAGTCTCCACTTGCCTTGAACGTATACATTATAGTACGTCTGTATTGTCGAGGGTGTTCGTGACACCTTCAAGGGGCGCCACCGAGGCATAAGTGTCCAGGTCCAGGAAGACACGACTACCCTTCCTTGGTCAGCACAAGCGTCTTCAGTGGAACACATGTCATTTTACGATTAACCCATCTTACCCTACAGTCGTTCTGTAAGCAGGCTCCTTTCAGATACGATGTCCCTCAAAAGTGATAAAAATGCTTGAAAAGCCACAAAACTTCGTGCCAACGACAAATATTTTTGTGCTACAAATGACAAGTCTGGCGAACACCTTCTGCTCTGCTCCCATTGTTCATATAACAACTCAAGCAATGGAAGTCTTACGAATAAAAATTACTTGCTTTTGTTTATAAAAAATTATTTAAATCCCAGATATGTTAGCACCACTTCTGTGACGAATTTATATATTGCTTCTTTACGTGGATATTAGTAAAATGTTAGAAAATGACCTGTTACAAACGAGACAGCACAAACACCGAAAAATAACTGTTATTCAGAAATGCTTTTCCCATCGTTACTCCACGGAGAGTACGTTGTGGACACCCTCGCCCTCCAGTATGGCGCGGTTCGTCTTCAGAGGGCTGCTCGGACGCCACCCCCACTTGGCTGATGAAAACTCAGCCAGCCTAAATCACCCAGTCCGAGTACCACCTGGAAATTTTCTTCCCGCCCCTACCAGAACATCTGTCATTCGTTCTTCGCTCAGTTTCACTAACCAGAGTCTCCCCTGCCTCTGACCAGAACAACGGCCACGCCCTCCAGTCCAGTACAGTCCAGCTTACGTTGTCCTGCGTCCAGTTTGCGGGTCTCCGGCCAGCAAGGCAGACGCGTAGCGCAAGCGTCGTTGTCAGTTTACTATCTCGACACGGGACCAGAGGTGAAATAAATTGTTTTAACTACCATTGCAAAAATTAGATAAATACGGGAGGGATTCGAAATAATACGGCACACGGAGTCTGGCGGAAAAAATCGCCAAAATTCGGGATTTCCAGGTACCGTCGCCGGGAAGTGCTTTCGGTGAACAGCGTTTAACTTTTATGGGTACATAAGCTACAGTCACAAAAGACCCTTCCCTCGGTTTCTTGGAAAGTACATGTCTGCGGGCTCCGTATGTTATGGTGGAAAGTGGTCAGCTTTCAGTTACCTACCGATCTTCTCAGTTTTGAGCCGACTGCGCGTCATGAACTTTAGAAGGGGCATTTTCAAAAAGGAGGGAGTATTGAGCCAAATTATCTTAGAGACTTTTCACTTTACCGTGTACGCAAGCGATATGTCATACATAAGCAGAATCGTATGGCGTGGATAGTGACGGGCACAACGGCTGACAACTCTTGTAACATTACTGATCAGTCACAGAAAGTCTGTTTAATTTACAAAGTACGTAGTATTACCCGAAACTTGGAGCAACAAAAGCACCGGCTGGATGGATAAGTAAAGCACGTACCGCATTCTCTGCAACTCTCTTGCCGGCTTCCTCGTCTCCCTCCAGAACCTCAGAAATCGACAAAAATGTTGAAGCCTTAGGCCACTACCCCCCCCCCCCCCCTCTGTCTGTGCACTTAACTTGGCATGGCTCTGTTTGGAGGTGTCGAAAACACATTTAAGGCATTTGAGAAGAGTTTTTCAGTCACGTAGAAACTGTAGGTGAGATCAACCACAGACTACTGCATATTGTTAATAGGTGACTCCTGTCTAAAAAGCTTCCTTCCAGAAACATATTTTCAGGAAAGACTTCCTAACACTTAAATTGATATGCGATACCAAATATCTTTTTTTTTTCCTTTTTAAAAAGTGTAGCTTGTAACTGCCAGTTATCTCTTCGTATCCTTTCTACTTCAGCCACCGTCTGTTACTTTACTGCTCAAAAATCAAAATTCTACTCCTAGTTCCTTTTTTATTTCCTCAGAAACGCTTGACGTAATTCGATTATACTCCATTACCTCTATTTTAACTCTCGCAATATGCACGCGCGCGCGCGCACACACACACACACACACACACACACACACACACACACACATAAATATAGAAATAAGAAAGATTACATAAATAAAGGGATTAATAGAAATCAATTATAGACATTAGTTTATGTTCATAATCTTTGATTACTCCTGGATTCTTATTAAAAATATTTGCGTATTTAAAAAGTAGGTCGGAAAGCTCTTGTCGTTGTGTAGCATGTAGAATATTTGATTCGTTCAGTTTTTGTTCTACTAATTCCTGGTTAACTTCAGTGTCGGTTATCACATTTGTTCACAAAATACACGGTGGGATGTGAATACTGTACAGTGACATGGGGTTCTGGGTTTACTGTGTCATATCTGTCGTTTGTGGTAATCGGGCACTTACCATTACCTATGTCTGTAGGTTCTAAATGTGTCCATACCTATCAAGCAGTTGACTATGAGTTTGTCTACTATTAAAAAATTACACTGCACAGAGAATTGTTCGATGTTCACGGTGATAAGAACTTTGTGTGTACTGAGTCGGTTTTGCTGCCTGTAGCGGTTTGTACTTTACAGTTTTGCACTGTCAGAACATGAAATTTATTCAGTCAAAAATGCTTCAGACCTTAAATTAGTCACGGACCCTGTGTCGAGCATTAACTGTGTGTCTATACCAAAAATTTTCACTCTGATTACTGCTTGCACTTGTTCTTCCAGTGTATTTTTCGCCGATTTTAGTTCATGTTGGTATAGATCGTCTTTTATGTCCCCTTGTTCATCGAATCGTGCGAAACATGTTTGCAAATCTGGTTCGCCGCCATCGCTTAATAAGATCTATAGTATGGGGCTCCACTACGACCTATTCGGGTTTTCCTGCGGTGTAGTCTGATCTACTTCGGTACACGGGACAACTTGTCAGTTGTACTGTGTGATCGTTTCTCCAGTGTGTGTCATTTCCAGTTTGCTGTTGTGAAATGTTGCCGTATTGTGGTTTTGCTGCGCAAAGGTTGGCTGCGCTACGGCGTGTTGTATGTTATTGTTGTTGCCGCGCGCCGGCCACCGATGCGGCTGACTCTTTCAATTACACGCGGTGTATAATTTTGAGAGGAGGGATTGAAATTAGCTTGTGGATGGTAATCGTTCCTTTTATACGGAAAGTTTTGTTTAAATCTCTTGTTCCTACCATTTCCATTACCTCGGTTAATGTATCCTTGCGGTTGCACGTACCACCTTTGCTGTGTGTTCGTATCCCTTTGTATTGACCATTCGAGTTAGGTTGTTAAGGTGTTTGGCTGTCTGACGCACTATTTGTTAATACTTTCTCTTGATATATTAGGTCGATTGAGTCTAAAATGGATAGAAAATATTCTGTGTCGTGCTCAGGTGTATAAATTAATTTTTCACAAATATGTGACGGCAAATGACTTTTTAAAACATCAACATGAGAAATAGGATTCGTCCAATAACGTATTTTGTTGGGATTCTTCTCAAAATATCTTCGCAAGCTACCATATTTGCTATTAAAAGGGGCGGGGTCAAAAACCTTTCGCCTAAGTGTCTCCTGTACGGCATCTGGCCAGTATATGTCAAGAAATGCCCAATCTAATTGTAAATATGTGGAACAACGGTCAGCTACCTCGGTCGCCCACAAAAGTACACCGCCTTGCGTGTACCCAACAACAAACCTGATCTTTTGTGCTTCGGTCCACTTCCTAGGTAAAACATGTCGAAAAGCACTAATAAAAACAACAGGATTCACCTTTGTACCTTCACTCGTAAATGTTGGAAATTGACGGTGTCTTAATAGACCTTCGTCAGCAAGTATAGTGGACAAGCTGTTAGCATTTTGTGCTGTGTTTTCATAGCTGTCATAATTATTTACACTTCTGGTAGGTACTGGTGTTATGCCCTGTAAACTTACACTCTGCGTTCTGTCATTACTACTGGCATTGTTTATAGGGTTTGCAATGATCTTTCATTACTTTGGTTTGCTGCGGCTGGCACTTAGTTTATGTGTACAAGTGGTGTCTCTGTACCAGTTTCACCTAAGTAGTTGCGTATCCTGTGCTCTGTAGCTTTCAAATTGATGTTCACTTTGTCGATAATGTCATTTTCCTTTTGTAGAATAACCCTTTCAACTACATCATCGATTAATTTACATTCCTACACTACCTTTTCCGCTGCGGTGCTGGTTTTGAATGAAGTACCTGCTTCAGCTTGCGAAATTACGTGAGATAAATTTTCATTAATTTTGACTCTTTCCTTTTTGGCACAGACTGATTCGATTTCAAGTGAGTTCAATTATTGCTGCTGGCATATTTTCGTACTCCTTGTGCAGTTTGTTTACTACGGCAGAATGGTTCAAATGGCTCTGAGCACTATGGGACTTAACATCTATGGTCATCAGTCCCCTAGAACTTAGAACTACTTAAATCTAACTAACCTAAGGACATCACACAACACCCAGACTACGGCAGAGACGTTCTTTACTGTGAAAGTTAATTGTGTTTGTGTAGCTTCCAGATTCTTGTGTGTCTTTCATCGCTTCTCTACTGTACCATTCTGCTTGTTAAGAGTGTCTAATTTCTGTTTTATACCCGTAATGTCATTGTCTGCTTCGGAAAGTACATCTAGTTTTAGCTGTTTTTCCATGTCTTTAAATTTTACATTCATCTCGTCGCGGAAATTCTTTTGACAAATCACTGATCTGCTGTGTGACTGTATCCTGAAAATTTCTTAAAACTACTTTTTGCTCTTGTTTTATGTGATTTATGTCTTGTGTGACTATGGTAAGTTTTTGCGACAAACTGTCAAATTTTGTATTTATGTCCGTTCGCAAATTGGTGTTTATATTTTTTATGTCTGCACGCAATCTGGTGTAATTGATGTTCATACTATCCAGTTTGTAGTATAGCGGCAAGTGCCTCATTTTGGCTGTTATTTAATGTACGTTGGTTGTTGACAACTGTACTCTGCAAATCAACATTTGAATTTCGTGTGATGGGTGACGGTAAAGCGTCGTCAAAAATCATGTTATCTGCGCTTCTATGTTTTACTGTGCGAACAGAATGTTGCTCGCAGAGATAAGTGATGTAGTCTCATCCATTGTCATCAACGTGTCCCCAAAGTTAGAACTCTTGCAAAAATGCATCAAACATCCCCCATCTTTGAGCAGGGCTTTCACAGACTGTTTCATTAAGCTCAGCTTAAATAATGTGTGTAGGTGGTACTGTAAATATTTTTCGGATCTACGTGATTCTTTTGTAGAGAGAAGAGTGTAGTGGTTAATAAAAAAAAGTGAGAAGAAAAGAAAAAGAAAAAGGTTGAAAATGTGGGAAGAAATCGCAAGTGAAAATGGGTTTTTTAAAATCGTCAATGACCGTGAAAAAAGGAAAGAATGAAATGCAAATCGGACTTCGTATTCCAGAAAGGCTATAGTTGGGGTGGTCCTTGTGGCGTTTTTGAGCAAAAGTTAAACCAATTTCCACTACAAAACTTACTGAAAAGAAACAGAGAATAACAGAATGTAACTGACAGGGGGAAGTGGCGTAAATGAGAGATCATCCTTTACCAGGTTAACTTGTCTTCTTTCGGGCGGCGTCCAGGTCTTCAAAAATCTCCTTCATTTCTGCGTGAAAAGTCTGCTCCGAAATCTTGCAATAGTCCAGGAACCACTAATTTATACCAAATAAAATCATCTTGATACTGTATGCAATTTAATTTACTTCGCTACTTCCATCCTCCGAATTTCTTAACAACTTCCATAGCATGTCTACACATTAAAATCAGATCAAGACTAGTTAATAAGTTTTGTTTAACATCTTCATCAGATCACGTCTGCCTTCAGCTTCGGCTAACAAGAGACAATTAAGAAACGAATAGAAAACTGCTGCGACGAGATATTTTTTATCTGAGGGACGAGTGTAGCGCGGCGAAATTCAAAGTCCCGCTACATCGCCCCCTCGACTGTTACGCTAAAACATTTAGCGTGGAAGGCTAGCAAACGTAAAAGTCAATATATGCATATTTTCATTGGAAAAGCCACGTGCATCCATAGGGGATAATCTTTCCCAACACTTACTTTCTAAACCTATAAACTAAATATAATTACTACAGTTTGGATCCTTTGTACACAATTAATATATATATTTACATGCAGTTTGTTTGAAAAAGCTGCTCGCCAGCGCAGTTAATGTTGTGTGCTCCCAGCGTTGGTTTCCCAATGCATCTCTGGCAGCACGTAGTCTTTGCGCACGCGCAATAGCATCACTGAATTTCGCGTGCGGCAGTTTCAAAATCGCTGTGTTATGACAGTCTTGAACAGTATTCACTTTCACATAGTGTTCATTACAAGTTGTTATTCCAGCATAAATGGCGTGTTAAGTCCGATGACACCATAAGATTGAGCGTGTGCGTGATCTGAAGCAACGTCCATGTCTTCTGTTACGACACAACACTCCAGGTCCTTGTGCGTTTTCATGACTACTGTTCCCGGGGCATATATGGTCGATGTAGTTTTTAGCCTCCACATCGCCTACAACAGGTGCTGAGTTTGTCTCCAAAGCATCTGAAGGCCGGCCAGGAACAACGGCGTCAATGTTCGCAAAGGTAGGTGTTTCACCACATTGTTTACACTTGTCAACAAATGTTCATTTGCAGTGTGAAAATCCTCATTATCGTCGAAGTAAATTACACTTTATATCGATTTACAAACAGTTATTTGGTTTATGCACCATAAGTTTCACAAACAACACAAAATTCGTCGTTAATAACGTTCACAGTTTAACACAGTTTGCAACACTTTGTACCACATTTACATTTTAACAAAGTTCACTTTGTCCAAGCATGTTTACATCGTTAATTCTGAAAGCTTACTTTTCGTGGTCACATTTCAAAATATGTTGACAATATGCAAAGTTTTTATACATATACAAGTACATATAAATTTACAAGAATATGCATGTGAAATATTTACACTAAAAAAAAATTATACTAAGTCCCATTGGCTTTCTTTTATTGGGGTATTAATTTTTTATTCAGGTTTGGGCGTGCCAAGGGATATAAGACTTAATGTTTAAAAGCACGGGCTTTTCTTCATTTATTATTTATCTCTTTCTTTTGATTCCATTTCTTGGTAGTGGTTGACCAGGCTTGAAATGCCATACTCAGTTTTCTTCATGTCGTTTTATTCATCCCTGGAAGTTTACTGTCACACAATATATTCTTACATTCCATAAACAAACAATACCCAGCTGCAGGAGGTGGTAGGATAATGGAGAAAGAAAGAAAAATAGACTGGAAGAAACTATTCACTACCTAAAAACTGCCAAATCCTACAGCTAATACATAAAAAAAGGGAACATAATACATTATAACGTTTGCATCACCTTCAAGGGGTGTGTGAAAGGAGGTGCTTACAATTTACCAAATCATGGGTAAATGTAAGTGTCCTTACGTGAAGGCTGTGTAGTGTAACATCATGACAGATTCTCTGTTTGTGTTGTATTTGTTCATATGACTTAGTGTATTATACCTTAACAAATCCTTGCATGAGTGAATCGCATATCTGCTCAGTACTTCCTCAATATCTCCACTTCTTGTGGATATCGTCTATACAAATGGAAAATGTATCTCAGAGATTGTCTCTCTCATAATGTGTATTATACAATGACATATCAAATTTCCTCTCAAGAGTTCAACCATGAACTTTCTTCTACTTTAGTGAAGGTTAAACATCATGTATGTGGTGTATATATATAATTTCTTTCTATAAGACATAAATAAAGAACATAGTATTATAATTGACAGTAAAATGTCTCTTTCTCAGTGTCCGTTGCTAATACATAAAAAAGGGAACATAATACATTATAACGTGGTCACTGCTCCTTTGCACTTACCTTGCATTGCCTGAAAAGTCAAATGTTGTCTTCAACATACATGTAATTTTGTCATCTGTTCGCTTAGGTGGAGGTATTGCACGAGTCGCAAAACGGCCTTAATAACTCCCCTATCTTTTGCTTCCTCAGGGTTTTCTGTTGTGTGTAAGCATAATAAAGGCTAACATGGCACTAAATTTCACTTTCGTAAAAAAAAAAAAAAATTATACAAATGTATTCACATGAGGGCTGTGTAAAAACTATATTTCTTTCAACTTAAGTTCCTTTAAAATATCATTCTCCTGTCTGAACACGAACTATAAATGTTTTCTTCCACACAATGGCTTAACAAAACTTAACGAAAGGTTACTAAGTTACACTTCTGAAATAAATTAAAGCTAATGTGTTTCCAAGTTACATTCTTATTACACTTCTTTCCACAGCTGTAATCATCATTATGTTCACTCTGCTTTTCTTGCATTCGTTCAGTTTCAAGGGCACCGTAAATAGATTCACCATTAACGCCTTGTACTCACGTGTTTTAACTCATCACAAATGTTTTCTCTCAAACTGAAATTCTTATGTAATCTTAAAGATGTAGACTGTTTACTCACTTCTCTATGTAGCACAATATTACCAAACATTCTCACTCATTCCTTACTCACATATTCATCACAATATATATATATATATATATATATATATATATATATTCTTATACATTAAACATATTCCTCATCAAACATTAATATATCACATATGTGGGCCATCTGGCACTTCCATTCTCATAAAACTCCAATATCATCTTCCTCAAATAATCTCTTGTCTCCATCGACTACTTCACAGTAACTTACCTTCTCATATTAACCTAAATATTAACTCATTCATACTGATCATTCATTCTTACGTCCTCATTCATTCTGCTACATACCTATGTCATTACTGATCTCAATAGCTATTATCTCCTCTCAATATAGCGCCTTGAAATAACTAACTAGTTGTTGATTCACCTTATAATTTACAATTAACAACCAATGTAACCTGCGTAGACCTCATTCCTATATGAATACCTTTTCTCATTCAGTAAGTGTACTCACCTGGGTTTACATTCTCTTCATAATTATGTGTACAAGTGTAACTGCAGTATATAATTTCCATAAATGAATGTTTGTGTTCTTAGGCTGTATAACTCAATGTTCGTGTATTCAATACAAATATTTTTGATCTCGTTTTCACAGCAACTTGCTCATGTTCAACTTAGTTATCATTGTTTTAGTGCACAAAGGGCTTCAAATGTCTGTGGGGGTGCAGCCCCCTCGGCTTGTGAGATAACGGGTATTCTAGGGAGTAACAACCTGGGTGAGGTATGCTTGCTATTCTGAAAGGACCTGAATATAATAGCTGCCATTTTCTGTTCAGTTGTTTTAACTTTGTAGACTTGGGATGTGAACGCAAAAGAACGAGGTCATCAACCTGATAGGTTCGTTAATTCCTGTTCTGCTGTCATTTTGTGGTCGTACCTGAGGAATCAAACCGTCTCAGCCGTTGCGCTCTTACAACACCTCACGACCGAAGCACGAGCGCTTAGCTCGGTCGCCGACTGTTTTCCGTCGTCTGCTGTGTTTGGCCGGGTTCATTGACCAGCTCCATTATGTTTACATTCCGGCCGTTAGGCGCCCACGCGTCAGCTGATGGCGCGCCGCAATTGTTATTGCTACTTCGTGGCGGGGAGTGCATAACTGTACTGGGGAACGGGGGCGGATTCCGTGGAGGGTTATGATTTGTCATGCGTGAATTTTGTGTGTTCCACATATTCTGTCGGGGATTGTTATTGTTTTGCTGGTAATTATGTCTGTTATATGGCATGTTCTTGTCAAAGTAGCCCGGGTTGTACCGGTTATTCTCACGTCTCCCATTGCGGTTGTTGTTGTACTGTCTGTGATTTTCATTTTGCTTGTAGTTACCATTTTGATATGGGTGATAATTATTATTATTATTCCACGAATATCTGCGGTTGTTCCTACTGTCATACACGTTTCCATTTGAATATGTTTCGCGCGCAGGCATCGTATTGTGTCGCGGCGCGGACGGATGGTTCCACCAACCACCGTCGCTACGGTTCCTTTGGGGTGGGTGCTGATTTTGGTTACTAATATGAATAAAATTTGTATGGCGTGAATCGCCTCTGTAAACTACGTCCATTTGATCTAAGAAGTTTAAGAAAGTCTTAACGTCATTCTCCGGTACTCCTATTAATCTGTCTCGGTATGGAAAGGGTAAGTGGCTCTTTAAAGTGTCAATTATCGCTGGCAAGTCGGTTGGTTTGGACCAGTACAGTGTCTTGTCTAGGTACCTCTCATAGTATTGTCTTAACGTCTCTTTTTTAGGGTCATAGGTCTCGGGGTTGCACACTTCTCTCCTTAGACTCTGTTGCTCATTCTCGGACCAGAATTCGTCCAAGAAGGCTTGTTCGAACTGTTCAAACGTAAGGCACCGCCGTTTCATAGCGGCACCCCACTTAGCTGCTCGTCCTCTCATGAGATTGGTAACGTATCTGATTTTATCGACTTCTGTCCAACTACGTGGAGAAACACCGTCAAATGATCTAATAAACACAATAGGGTGGACTTTGTGCTTGTCCTCACTGGAAAATGTCTGGAAATACCCATGTCTTACAAACGTGTCATCGGCCATGCCGGTTGGCATAACTGTATTGACGTAGTTTGTGTCACTTGCTACTCTAGGTGTCGTACCGTAATATTGCTCGTTTGGTGGAAAAGAAAGCGGCACATTGTAATTTTGATTGGAAATAGGTGATTCCACAATAGGTGTTCTGTCTGTGTCATTAGCCATGGTTTTAGCTGTTTTGTCGTTCCCTGACGATGCATTTGCACCAATCGCCAAACACGGCACAACATTGTCTCGTAATTTTGTCACTTCGTCTTCTATGTGTTTTGTCTCGTCTTTAACATGTGTCTTTGCTTTTGAAAGTATGTCCTGTGTAATTGTTTCAAGTTTTTTGTCCAGATAGTCGTCACACAATTTACATCCATGTACAATTCTTTCGGCCATGTTGGTGTCGTTGTTTAGTGACGCGAGGTCCGCTCGGTCTAATTTTTCTATCTTTTCTTTGAGGTGGGTTTGTTCAAGAACTACCATTGTGAGTTGTTGGGGAATATTTCCCACTTCTTCAGTCAGCTTTTCTTGGGTGGAGCTAGCTGAAGTGTGGGCCTGAGCTAACTCTTCCACACGAGTGTTCACTTCCTGCTGCACATTAACTATTTGAGTTAACTGATTCTCACATCGGGTGATATTGTGTTTTGTTTCGTGTGTGAATGTAACCAAAGTTTCTGCCTGTTTAGTGACTCGATCGGACAATGTCTCAAATCGCTGGCTGAGCTGTTGAGTGGTGGTGTTTAATTCTGTCATCTGTTTTGTCGTTCGTTCAAAATTTTCGGTCATAGTATGATTTAATATGTCAATTTTCTGACTAACGTCTCGTTTCATGTCTGCAAATAACTCTAATAGTCGGTCCAGTTTGTCGGTTTCCTGTGTCCGATTTATGTCACATTGCTGAATTTGTCTCATATTCGGTTCTGACATTGATGTTAACAATGCCGCTGACGGTCTAGTCTCGCGTCCATTCCACATTTCGTCATTTAAAGTTGCCATCTGTGTATTATCACAAATGTTGCGAGTTTGAGGCAAAATCATTGCATTGATCTGTGAACTCGTCCATGGAGGGAAACGCGGACTTTCTTGTTGGTTGCACGATGAATCTAGTTCACTTAACTCATCTGCCGAAACTATCTCTACCTTACCACGTTCCATTGTAATAGGGTGTATAATCGTAAGTCAAAAAGGGAATAATATGAGTCTGATTAATAAAGATTTGACTCAAATTTAGGTTGAAATATTTTCTCGTCAATGTAAATGATTGCTGTATTGCAAACAATGGTTGAGAAAGATGCAGCAGGGCGGACAAAATTTTTCGTAACAAATGACTGTTTGGCGGTCAAATTTACGATCTTCATATGCTACAACAATACTATAATTACCACAAACTACAATAGAGATAGATAATTTTGGAAAAATCAAGAAGAAAACTACAGGATGTGTGGAAAGGGAAAAATGGATTCTGCAGTTGGCTATTGAATGCTTGAATGAAACATAATTGTGTGACTCACCATTAAATTTTCTGTCCTGCAGCGACTGGTCAATCACTTCTGCGTAAATCGTATTCGTCAAAATATGGATTTTCTTAATACATCTCCATCGGATAATCACCAAAAGGTCTCAAAATAACAGTTTTGCATCAATATATGCCATGAAAAGAAAAACAGATTGAATTAGTTACAAAAATTCTTTACAATATTGTTGTATAATCATTTGCTTAGGTACAATAAAGTTGGTGTTTTCGTTACCATTTAAACTTCAGGATTTTTTTGTTATTCTCTGTTGGGAAAAAATACAAAGTAAAGTTTCAAATTTGCTCAAAAACGACACATCCGAAAATTGCGTCCTGTCGCGGGAGCCAGTTGTAGTGGTTAATAAAAAAAAAAGTGAGAAGAAAAGAAAAAGAAAAAGGTTGAAAATGTGGGAAGAAATCGTAAGTGAAAATGGGTTTTTTAAAATCGTCAATGACCGTGAAAAAAGGAAAGAATGAAATGCAAATCGGACTTCGTATTCCAGAAAGGCTATAGTTGGGGTGGTCCTTGTGGCGTTTTTGAGCAAAAGTTAAACCAATTTCCACTACAAAACTTACTGAAAAGAAACAGAGAATAACAGAATGTAACTGACAGGGGGAAGTGGCGTAAATGAGAGATCATCCTTTACCAGGTTAACTTGTCTTCTTTCGGGCGGCGTCCAGGTCTTCAAAAATCTCCTTCATTTCTGCGTGAAAAGTCTGCTCCGAAATCTTGCAATAGTCCAGGAACCACTAATTTATACCAATTAAAATCATCTTGATACTGTATGCAATTTAATTTACTTCGCTACTTCCATCCTCCGAATTTCTTAACAACTTCCACAACATGTCTACACATTAAAATCAGATCAAGACTAGTTAATAAGTTTTGTTTAACATCTTCATCAGATCACGTCTGCCTTCAGCTTCGGCTAACAAGAGACAATTAAGAAACGAATAGAAAACTGCTGCGACGAGATATTTTTTTATCTGAGGGAACGAGTGTAGCGCGGCGAAATTCAAAGTCCCGCTACAAGAGCCTAATATCTTGTCATAGTACTTACGACGTATATTAACCAGAGCAACCATTGCCATATGAAACATATTGGCCTGTTAGTAAAATCGCTGACAAATTCTTTTTCACAAGTAGTATTAACTGGACAGCAACTGATGTGTGAAACGATATTTTTCGTCAAATTAGCATTCAACACGTTAAAAATCACAGAATAAGCGAATTACGTATCAAGATTTTTTTTTCATTTGTAATGAGTTGGATTTCTTCGTTTAGACACCGAGGTAATTTAAGAAAAATGTCCTATGTCCGTTATTAAAAAATGTAGAAAGCCGTATTTGAAATATGTGTTAATACCGCCGTCAAAAAATGTTAAGTATTAACCGTAAAAATGTGTGGTATGTTGTCATCCTCAAGACTAAGGTGCTTCATTTGGAAAATTGTTTTTCATTTTTGTAATCCTGTAGCGTTCATTTCGTTTTTACAGTGAGATTTTTTAATAATATGTGCCATTTTTTCCCTAGAAATGTCTTCTTATATTTTCAGGATACTTGTAGTCCTAGATTTGTAACACAGCATTACATAAAGTGAGATACTTTAAGAAAACGAGGAAAACTACATAACATTATGTAATCAGTGTTAGCAACCGCATAATCGGGTTGTGGTTTGTAGCTGCAGTGTGGGCTCGACGTGGAATCCGAAGCACGGACCCCACGGGGGTTCCCGGCATGCTCCACATGCCCGGGCGGAGGTGGAGGCCAGGCTAGAGAAATCTGAAAATTCCAGCGCCGGCCGGGCATAGAACCCCGGCCCGGCTGGAACGTTCCAGACCCTCTGACCACTGGACCACCGAGGACCCCGGCCGTGTGGGGCTGTGGAGCCTGGGGTCGTGGCGCTTCCCGCTGTTACGTCGGGCAGCGGGGTGTTGCGCTCGCCTCCGTGTATTCAGCCTACGGCTCTCCTGTGCGACCGAGTTTCATTTTAATGAATACTTCATTTGTGTGGCCATAATGTTAGTAACTGCTTTAAAATTACTCAAACTAGGTTATCCTTGCCCCTCTCCGCACAGGTTGATCACAACAGCCATGTAAGGAAACCTGTATACACTTGCGTTAAATGTTTTTTTAATTCCAATGTAGCCTCATAATGAGCTGTCGCTAAGTAAATAATTTAGTAGTCGACAAATTTTGTGATTTGTAGCGTTATTCGAAAACCTTTTCATATTTTGAGACAGTCAGGGTCGATTAATGGTCAAATATGCTTCAAATTAAGGAAAAAGAAGTTCTGCAGTGCCAGGCGCTTTCTCCCGCTCCTGAAAAAATTTCCGCTCAGCAACGTGTAGAATGTGACTGGGCGGCCAGAGGAACCACGGGACAGAGAGAGACCACGCCACAAGCTAGCTTTAGAAACTTCCCAGGCCTCGGTACGGGAAAGCCAGTCTCAGTCTGCCAGTGCACGCGCGTTTCCCGTCACTCTCTGATTCGTAGAACTAGCAGCTCACCCGTGTGCAGGGGTATTGGCAATGTGGCAGAGAGGATGCTCAAATCGAACTTAATCAATATCGTGTCAGTTAGGTCGTTGCGCGACGTCGTCTTCCTCTCTGGCTTGAGAAATACTCGCAGAAAAACACGTTTTACATATCGCAGCCAAATTAAGAAACAACATATGGGGTGTATAACGTGCCGCCGTGGGAGGCCCTGCCGGGAGCCGTGCTGACACCTGGAATGTTCACAAAGGAAAGTCTTCGTATGTTACAGAGAAACCTCTGCGTTTAATTAAGACCGGTAAAAGAGTTTTATGGTTACATGCAACAACAGAGAAAAAGCTCAATTTACACTTGTGAAACTGAACCTTAAATTAACAGAGAGCGGAAAAAGGAAATCGTCAAACAAATTCCGTTGTCCAAATATTAATTACAATTGTAAACTCTACTTTTTTATTTATTACTAAACGTAATGACGTACACATACCAGTTTTATTTTAATTTTCAGTCAAATTACGGCATGTTGAAAGAGAGACTGAAAGAGGGTGGGAGGGTGATGTATACGTGCGTGTTATAAACCCTTTCTCTCCGTCGTACCTCCTGTGTGTTAGCACAGGTGACGTGTCACTGACCTCATTTGTACTGAGGCTGCAGTACGCGCGAGGTGCCTGTTTGTTTCCACAGCCCTGAGTGTAATCCTTAAGTTCTAACGAATGTTCAGCATCCTGTAGTCTTCCACACTTGTTCCCTAACAGCGCGTAGGTCGTGAATCCGTTATGTTGAGGCTGTAAAAAAACTCTTAGCGAGAATATTATACTATGCGAATAATGAAATTTTCAATTTTATAGTTTATACGGGATGGCACTCGCTTTTTATCGCAGAACACGAGAAGCTGCACAATTACATTCCACTTTAGAGTCACAAATTGTTTCTGTTCTTCAACAAATTAATGAACTGCCTATTCCTGCAATTACGAGCACACTGTCCTCAACTACAGGTCCATATAACCATTCATCGCTAATAAAGTCTTAACCTGACACCGACCGCGGCAGACAACATGTCTCTCCTGCGACACTGCCAAAACTATCCCCGATCTTACAGTCGAACCATCCAAGCTGGCGCGATCCGAAGTGCATCGTCTGCCTTTCCGTTTGGCAGTTGTATATCGGTTATTAACACTTGCGAAATAATGGAATGATAGCACGCTATTGAGAGATGCTTTAATTTGTAATGTAAGTAAATACGCTGTTTAGTTTGTCTAGTAATAATAATAATAATAATAATACATCGTCATTTTGGCGCGCAACTTCCGAACACAGCAGCCAATCGCGGAGAAGGAGCACAATGTAGGCGGTCTTTCTGACGATACCCGTACCGAACAAACCATCTGACATCGGAACGTCATCTTGCCACTGCTGCCTTCTCAACTGCTCTAAGAAGAGCTTCTTGTACTCGAATATGATGGATGCAAAGTCAGGAATATTACATAATGTTAAGATGTTTAGGTGACACAAAAATATCGCGAACCGTTGACCTCGCCGAAGTGACGTGGCTTCCCTGCCTCGACGACACAGACAGCCGTACCGTAGGTGCAGGGGTAGAGGTAGAGGCGGAGGCCAGACAAACGTGTGCTGCAGCCACTTCAGTGGTTGCAGCGAAGCCAGTCCAGCCTCGTGACGTGTCCTCGCCGTGTACAGGGGATGCGTAGGAGTACGGGACCACCGCAAACGCAGGTCATTAACATGCGTATTACAGTGTGGGAAAACCGTCCGTCGGCATTGAAAACACGTTCCAGTCGTCGCGGAATGGATAAATACAGGTCCTGTGTGGACAGATGGAGGGAGCATTGCGTACACGAGGTATAAAAGGACAGTGAATTGGCGGGGCTGTCATTTTGTACTCGGGTGACTCGTGTGAAACGTTTTCAGGTATCATTATGGCAGCACGACGGGAATGAAGACTTTTGTACCCGGAATGGTAGTTGGATCTAAACACACGGAACATTTCATTACAAAAGTCGTCGGGAAATTCAATATTCCGAGATCCACACTGTCAGGAGGTGCCGAGAACACCAAATCTCAGGCGTTACCTCTCACCACCGACAACGCAGTGGCCGACGGCCTTCACTTAACGACCGACAGCAGCGGCGTTTCCGTAGAGTTCCCAGTGCTGAAAGACAAGCAACACTGCGTGAAGTGCCGGCCGCGGTGGTGTCGCGGTTCTAGGCGCGCAGTCCGGAACCGCGCGACTGCTACAGTCGCAGGTTCGAATCCTGCCTCGGGCATGGATGTGTGTGATGTCCTTAGGTTAGTTAGGTTTAAGTAGTTCTAAGTTCTAGGGGACTGATGACCACAGATGTTAAGTCCCATAGTGCTCAGAACCAACCACTGCGTGAAGTACCTACGGAAATCAATGTGGTACGCTCGACGAACGTATCTGTCAGGACAGTGCGGCCAAATCTGGCACGGGCTGCGGCAGCAGAGGACCGACGCGAGTGCCTCTGCTGACGGCACAGACACCGCCTGCAGCGCCCCTCCTGGGCTCGTGACCGTACCGGTTGGACCTAGACGACTGGAAGCCCGTGGCCCCGATTTCAGTCGGTGAGAGCTGATGGCAGGGTCCGAGTGTGGCGCAGCCACGGACCGAAGCTGTCAACCGGGCACTGTCGAAGCTGGTTGTCGCTCCGTAAAGGTGTGGGCTGTGATTGCGCGGGACGGACTGGGTCCTCCGGTCTAACTGAACCGTTGGCTGCATTCGTTATTTCCGCCTACTCGCGGACCATTTGCAGCCGTTCGTGGGTTTTGTGTTCCCAAACATATCACTGGCCCACAGTTGTTCGCAATTGGTTTCGCGAACCTTTGGACGATTCGAGTGAAGGATTTGACCATTCACATCACGTGACATTAACTCCATAGAACATAATCGAGAGATCAGTTCGTGCACAAAATACTGCACACTGCACCGCCAACACTTTCGCAGAGGGTCAGGTATAGAGGCGACATGACTCAGTATTTTTGCAGGGGACTTCCAACGACTTGAGTCGATGCCACTTCGATTTGCTGTGCTACGCAGGAAAGGAGGAGGTATCCCATGACCTTCTGTCACCTCATCGCCAATCATTCTTCCAGCAAAATAGTGAGGCGTTCGGGTAACGGCAGTGAAAGTGGATAGCAATCACACACCCTTCTCTCCAAATTAGACTCTAAAGGGTGAATAATATTGAGTTGTGGTGTGGCCAGGTGAGATGGGACAACTTATGTTGGCCCTCACAAAACCAGTCTTGGACAATGCGAGCTGTGTGAACAGGACACTGTCCTCTGGGAACACTGCATCGCCACTGGGACACAAACATGGACCCCATCAGCCCAACTGGTCACATAATCCTTGACAGTATCTGCGTTTTGTTTAGCCCATGTATGTACTGACACTCTCGTATCATTTTAAAATTTTACGATAAATACGAACGAAAACGTTTTCCACTGGGAATCACTTTATTGTGTGTCAAAACATTAGCCTTTAATATTTATAGACTTTCGGATTGTGGGATGTTGAGTGACGAGTGAGGTAGTGGTTGGCTGATTGCAGTGCCGCAGTACCACCTGTTCTGTGACTATCGCCACCACCACCCATTTCACTGCTACTGCTACTACTACTACCCCCCCCCCCCCTCCATGCTGCTGCTACCACTACCACTAACAGCAGTTGTTTCGCTACCCCTGTTACAGCTTCTTCATGGAGACGCAAACGCATAGCTGAGACGGTTTTTGGACCCAATGATGGTTTGATCCTAGACCAAAATCGCTCATCCCTAATAAAATATACTGATACAGCTGTGTATTGTATAATGCATTTCTAATAATTTAAAACTAATGACCTGAGAATAAGCAAGAACGAAGTTCCATTTAACATATTCAGAAAAAAGATAGATCAGTTAAAAATCTATTCCTTAGTTGGCAATTTTATCCACATGGCTCAGAAGCTGTACAGAAGAAATGAGAGAATATCTATCGGAAAGAGAACATTTGAAAAAGGATGAAGAAGCTGTTACTAACATCTAGAAGAAAAGATTAGCTAAACGTTACATCTGAGGTGTAGTGTTATACAGTAGTGAATCGTGGACAGTTCAACAGAAATCAGAGAGATTTGAAATGTAGATATGGAAAAAGAATGATTAAGGTGAAGTGGAGTGACAGAGTTAAGAACTAAGATTATTGGAAGTGCTGTAATTAGAACGAGAAAAAAAGTCTTGACTGCGACATATACAGCGAAGGAATTGTCTGAAACGGAGACTTATATTGGCAAAAGTGGAAGGAATGAGAAGAAGGGGTAGGAAGGACGACATTAGAAGAGTACGAACATACAGATGACAGCAGATGCCCGAAACAGCACACGATGGAGAGCCCAAAGTTGACACCTGTCATCAGACAGATACACTGAAGAAGCAGATTGCATAAATTAATCTAATATTCATACGTAAAGCGTTTTGTTAAAATTCATTTTAATAGTTAAACATTGTTCAAAAACGTTCTTTAAGGACCGTATTTCGCTTGTGCGAAAGCTTATTTTTAACAGGTTTTTTTTCGAAACTGTTGCATCTGACACATTTCCTCTGTGTTTTACAGCCATAAAATTCTCTCTTTTTCATTTTTTAACGGAACACAAAGTTTTCTGCGTGTGCTGTGCTTTAGTTTCTGTAAACATCTTACCGACTACTTCAGCAATGTCACCGTTACTTACAGTGACTTGCTTGAGAACGGCTGTTTACTTTCTTTTCCTTTCCTTCGCCACATGTGTGACACGTGGAGCTATATGACGCAGAGGGAGACGCTACACACCACACAATGTTGTTACAAGTCTGCTACTGTGTTGTTCCTCTTATTTTACAGCTATTGACTTGGGTTCGTGCGGTAAAAATTATGATTTTTCACAACTTGTGATTAATCAGGTACAGTTTTAAACATTTTTAATCAGTCTCATCTACTTTGATAAGTATATATTTATGTTTTCTTTTTTATTGCTGAAGATGGCCAATAAGTGAGACTGTTCCAATAAATATTTTAAAAACTATACGGTTGCGGCAACTCATTTTGAAATAGTGTCATCTAAATGAAGCAAAGTACATGTAGTTGTACAGTTTGTTTTTTCGGATAACGTTGCTGTTTTCCTCCTCCTTCACTTTCCGTGTTAATGTCTGTTCACACAGATCGGTAGATGGTATCGCAACCAGATGTACGACACTAGGCGGAACGTCACTTAGCCCGGCCGAAGGATCAGAGAGAGGTTATGAGATACCGCCCGTGATACAAAGAGTCAGAGTATATTATCGGAACTAAGGAACCTGCAATTTCATGACAGACTGTCAGTGGCCTGGACAAGGCTCATGGCGGCTTTTCAACACAAATGTCGCATCGTAAACTCCAGAGCAGCGAAAGAAAAAACAGAAAAACGTCATATAAATATTTCAAAAGATTAGTAAATAAATGTCAGACTAAATTTCACTCTCGACAGTTGGCAATTCAAGTGAGGGCAGAGGAAGTTTGAATAATTGATAGAGCGATTTAACGAGAGTTTGGTGGCTGAAGGAGGAATCAAGAAAACTCGAAGTAGATTTTCCCTTCGTTTTCCTCTCTTCACGTTACAATCCCACCCCAGTAGGAGGTTGCTGTTTATTTCTTTGCAGGTACAGTAAATACTATGTGTACCAAGTTTGGTCGAAATGTACCCAGGGGCTCAGCCCCGGCTTTGCCTACATATGCACATGGCACATACACAGAAGAGCCGAAGAAACTGGTACACCTGCCTAATATCGTGTACGGCACCGTGAGCAACGCGACGTGGCATCGACTCCACTAATGTTTGAAGTGGTGCTGCAGGGAATTGTCACCACGGTTCCTGCAAGGCTGTCCATAAATCCGTAAGAGTGGAGATCTCTTGTGAAGAGCATGTTGCAAGGCACAATAATGTTCATGTCTGGAGAGTTTGGTGGCCAGTAGAAGTGTTTACACTCAGAAGAGTGTTCCTGGAGCCACACTGTAGCAGTTCTGGACTTTTGGGGTGTCGCATTGTCGTGCCGGAGTTGCCAAAATCCGTCGGAATGCACAATGGACACGAACGGATGCAGGTGATAAGACGTGATGCTTTTGTCCGCGTCACCTGTCAGAGTCATACTTAGACGTATCAGGAGTCGCGTATCATTCCAACTGCACACGCCCCACACCATTAGAGAGCCTCCGCCAGCTTGAACAGTCCACTGCTGACATGCAGTGTCCATGGAATCGTGAGGTTGCCTCCATATACATACACGACCATCCGCTCGATACAGTTTGAAATGAGACTGGTCCAACGAGGCAATATGTTTTCAGTGATCAACAGTTCAATGTCGGTGTTGACGGGCCCTGGAGAGGTTGCGCAGTCATCAGGGGTATACGAGTGGGCCTTCGGCTCCGAAAGCTCGTGTCTATGATGTTCCATTGAATGGTTCACGCGCTGACACTTGTTGATGGCCCACCATTGTAATCTGCAGCAATATGGGGAAGAGTTGCACTTCCGTCACGTTGAACGATTCTCTTCAGTCGTCGTCGGTCCCGTTCGTGTAGGGTCTTTTTCCAGCCGCAGCAATGTCACAGATTTGATGTTTTACTGGATTCCCGATATTCACAGTTCACTCGTGAAATGATCGTACGGGAAAAATCCCCACTTCATCGGAGATGCTGTGTCCCATCGCTCGTGCGCCGACTATAACACTACCCCCAAACTCAGTTAAATCACGATAATCTGCCATTGTAGCAGCAGTAACCGACCTAACAACTGCGGCAGACACTTGTCGTCTTATACAGGGTGTTACAAAAAGGTACGGCCAAACTTTCAGGAAACATTCCGCACACACAAAGAAAGAAAATATGTTATGTGGACATGTGTCTGGAAACGCGTACTTTCCATGTTAGAGCTCATTTTATTACTTATCTTCAAATCACATTAATCATTGAATGGAAACACACAGCAACATAACGTACCAGCGTGACTTCAAACACTTTGTTACAGGAAATGTTCAAAATGTCCTCCGTTAGCGAGGGTACTTGTTCCTTCTTAACTGAATTACTACATTAGGACCTTTTACTTCAGTTACAAGATATTGACTATCTAACTTCTTCAAGCGACTCCTTCATACGCTTTCATCCAATACAACCACCTCGTCTCCTATCTCAAACTTCCGTGGATTTTGTGTTTTGTCATAGTACCCTACCCTTTATTTTTAACCTTTGTTTGTGCCGTTAATTCTCGTGTGCTCTGATGCATATTTCGTAACCTTTCTTTCAGTGTAATAACATAATCATTGTAAATTACATCTTTGGGCCTTTTCTGTAATACACCTCGAACGTTGCATCTTCTTGCAAAGAACAGCTCACGTGGGGAATAACCTGTGGCACTATGCAGAAAAGTGTTAAATACAAACACTGCATATGGAACCCAGGTGTCCCAATTCATTTGATTTTTATTTATATAGTGTCTCAGTCAAAGTCCGATGTGTTCTCTCTAATGCTCCATTAGCTTGCGGATGGCAAGTAGTAGTGTGGACATTTTCTATATGTAATAATCTACACTCTCTTCGCATAGTTTCACTCATAAAATTTGCTTCCCATGTCACTTAATAATATCGATGGTATGCCGTCTCTTAAAATAATTTTCTCTAGCAACCGTTTCTGCATCTTGTTGCTCAATGGGCTCCGCTACTAGAAATTTTGTTAATGCATCTTGGAACGTAAGTATGTACTTTCGGCCTTGATCCGTTAGTGTGTGTGTGTGTGTGTGTGTGTGTGTGTGTGTGTGTGTGTGTGTGTGTGTGTGTGTGTTGGGGGGGGGGGGGGGGGGGGCGGCGGCGGCAACTATGTCAGCATCATAATGCTCAAATACGTGTTCCGGGATCCATGCTATTTCCATATGCATCTTAGTTTTACTTTGTGTTAGCTTATTTCTTTGGCAGTTTTCACACTTGCGAATATACTGCTTTCATACCATCCCATGTACAATATCGTTTAATTCTTTCATACGTCCTACCAATTCCTTGATGTCCCCTAAGTGGTGAGTCATGATACTGCTTACGAATTTTCAATTTCTCTCCTGGGGTTAGACTTTTTAATTGCTCTTGGGCTTTACTTTCATCTATGGCTTCTCCTGACTCGACACTATAATTTACTTCCTGTTCATTTACATTCGTTTCTACATTCTGACTTGTCTCAATGTTTCGTATTCGTGATAGCGCATCTGCTACCAGATTTCTTTTGCCACTTTTGTATACAATGTAATAGTCATACTCTTCGAGTTTGAGCCTAAATTTTAACAATCGCGATGAAGGATCTGATACACAACTTACCCACAATAGTGGTTTATGATCCGTATAGACAGTGAACTTACATCCAAACAAATATGGTCGAAAATGTTTGACTGCCCAACATACGGCTAACATTTCCCTTTTGATTGTACTATAATTTTTCTCAGCTTTATTCAAAGTTCTCGATGCATATGCAATAGGTAAATCACTTCCTAACATTCCTTGTGATAAGACTGCTCCAAGCGAGAACTGACTCACGTCTGTTGTGACAAAGTCCTTACTAAAATCAGGGTCCTGTAAAATAGGGGCATTCAACAGTTTTTCTTTTAGATGTTGAAACGCGTCTTCTTGCCCCTTTCCCCCACTTATAGATAGTTCCCTTTTTCAACAATTCGTACAACAGCTTTGCTATCTTACTATAATAAATAAATGAAGTTCCATACTCCTTTACTGAGCGCAGTGGAATGATGCGGGAGACCCGCACCGCTGTGCTAGGCAAGGTCCTAGTGGAGGTGGTTTGCCATTGCCTTTCTCCGACCGTAATGGGGATGACACAAGACCCAGTCATCTGGAGGCAGGTGAAAATCCCTGACCGCGCCGGGAATCGAACCCGGGACCCCGTGCTCGAAAGCGAGAACACTACTACGAGACCACCAATTACTATAATTGTCCAAAACTCGCTGATAATAGCGACCTAACCCAAGGGACGCTTTCAACTGAGTTGTGTTCGCTGGCTGTGCATACTGTTGCACAGCTTCCTTCTTTTCGAAGGAATTCGCATTTGTCTATCAGCAATTTTAAATTATACCATCTGAGTGTCTCAGAAACGCCTCTTCTAGTCTGCGAAAGGCAGAAAGGTGGAAGGAGTATATAGAGGGTTTATACAAGGGAGATGTACTTGAGGACAATATTATGGAAATGGAAGAGGATGTAGATGAAGACGAAATGGGAGATAAGATACTGCGTGAAGAGTTTGACAGAGCGCTGAAAGACCTGAGTCGAAACAAGGCCCCGGGAGTAGACAACATTCCACTAGAACTACTGATGGCCTCGGGAGAGCCAGTCATGACAAAACTCTACCATCTGGTGAGCACGATGTATGAAACAGGCGAAATACCCTCAGACTTCAAGAAGAATATAATAATTCCAATCCCAAAGAAAGCAGGTGTTGACAGATGTGAAAATTACCGAACTATCAGTTTAATAAGTCACAGCTGCAAAATACTAACGCGAATTCTTTACAGACGAATGGAAAAACTGGTAGAAGCCGACCTCGGGGAAGATCAGTTTGGATTCCGTAGAAATGTTGGAACACGTGAGGCAATACTGACCTTACGACTTATCTTGGAAGAAAGATTAAGAAAAGACAAACCTGTTTCTAGCATTTGTAGACTTAGAGAAAGCTTTTGACAATGTTGACTGGAATACTCTCTTTCAAATTCTGAAGGTGGCAGGGGTAAAATACAGGGAGCGAAAGGCTATTTACAATTTGTACAGAAACCAGATGGCAGTTATAAGAGTCGAGGGGCATGAAAGGGAAGCAGTGGTTGGGAAAGGAGTGAGACAGGGTTGTAGCCTCTCCCCGATGTTATTCAATCTGTATATTGAGCAAGCAGTAAAGGAAACAAAAGAAAAATTCGGAGTAGGTATTAAAATTCATGGAGAAGAAGTAAAAACTTTGAGGTTCGCCGATGACATTGTAATTCTGTCAGAGACAGCAAAAGACTTGGAAGAGCAGTTGAACGGAATGGACAGTGTCTTGAAAGGAGGATATAAGATGAACATCAACAAAAGCAAAACGAGGATAATGGAATGTAGTCAAATTAAGTCGGGTGATGCTGAGGGAATTAGATTAGGAAATGAGACACTTAAAGTAGTAAAGGAGTTTTGCTATTTAGGGAGTAAAATAACCGATGATGGTCGAAGTAGAGAGGATATAAAATGTAGACTGGCAATGGCAAGGAAAGCGTTTCTCAAGAAGAGAAATTTGTTAACATCGAGTATAGATTTAGGTGTCAGGAAGTCGTTTCTGAAAGTATTTGTATGGAGTGTAGCCATGTATGGAAGTGAGACATGGACGATAACTAGTTTGGACAAGAAGAGAATAGAAGCTTTCGAAATGTGGTGCTACAGAAGAATGCTGAAGATAAGGTGGGTAGATCACGTAACTAATGAGGAGGTATTGAATAGGATTGGGGAGAAGAGAAGTTTGTGGCACAACTTGACTAGAAGGGATCGGTTGGTAGGACATGTTTTGAGGCATCAAGGGATCACAAATTTAGCATTGGAGGGCAGCGTGGAGGGTAAAAATCGTAGAGGGAGACCAAGAGATGAATACACTAAGCAGATTCAGAAGGATGTAGGTTGCAGTAGGTACTGGGAGATGAAGAAGCTTGCACAGGATAGAGTAGCATGGAGAGCTGCATCAAACCAGTCTCAGGACTGAAGACCACAACAACAACAACAGTCTGCGATTATGTTCTTCTAATTAAGAACTGAAGAACTATCACATTGTCCAAATAAATGAATACTTTCTCACCTTGAAGTCCCATTAGAGACCATATTCATTAAATTTTTAAAAGCATTTGGAGCTGTTTTCAATACCATAGGCATCCTTTTATACTCATAATGTCCGGAGTGAGTGCTAAAAGCTGTCTTTCCTTGATCTCGTTCATCTAATAACATTTGATAATAGCCCTTGGCTGGATCCAGAGTGGGAAACTACTTTGCCCTACCCAATCCATCTAAAATATCATCTATCCTTCGTAAAGGATATACATTATTAACTGTCACTTCATTTAATCGTGTTTAGTCCGCCACTACACAATATTTTTGCTTTCCACTGGCGTCCATCTGTTTGGGCACTAATATTAAAGGTGAACACCAGGCACTATTACTGGGTACTACAATGTCATCTTGTAACATCTTATCAATTTCGGCCTGTAATACTTCTGTGCCTGTGGTATTCGATAAGGCCTCGTGTTAACTACCTTTCTCTTGGCTTCTGGAATTAGCGGAATTTCATGTTTAACAGCCTCTGTGTAGGTTAACTTATCTCCCACAATTGGAACACATCATTGTAAGCTAGACATATTTCTATTGTAGCTTTCTTCTCTTCACTATTTACGTGATTTACACGCAGCACTTCTTTTAATTTACTGGCTCTGGATTTCTTATCTGAATTTACTTTTTGTACCTGTCTTACCGTCGCTTCTTCGATAAGAGGTAGCTCCTCGGTTAACAGTACAGGATCCTCTAATTCAACTTTCTTTTCATTAGTATTTAAGACACTTATTATACACTTACTTTCCCCTACAGCAACTACTGCATTGGGTACAATTATACCTGACTGTAATTCTTGTCTTGGAATGATCACTTCCGATACATCCCATAAACTTACTCGTACTTTTACAATCTTTTCTTCTCTAGGGACTCACGGTAGGTTTACTATCATAACAGTTTTCTAATTCTGCAGCTCCAACTGCAGCCAGATCCAATTCTGCCCCTATTACATGGAATTTGTCTTACAATTCCGTCTTTTTCAACCTGTAACTCAATTTCTAAGGCACCTTCTGTTTTAACAGCATCATTACTAGTACCTTTAATTCCAATACTCTGAGTAGGATCACACTGTTAGACTTATTTGTGCCCCACTATCTATCAAAAGCCTCATTGGATTCCATATGCCGTTTTCACATCTTACCGTGATATACTCATTTCTGTTAGTGCAGTCTACCTTAAATATGTTGCCCGATAGGTCCAAATGCGCCTCCTCTTAGTTTCCCTTTACCCCATATTTCTTTCGCATTAAGAGTAAATTCTTACAGTATTAAGCGAAATGACCTTTTTGATTACACTTAAAACACACAATATTTGCCATTGTGTCGTAATGTTCCCCATAGACTTTACCTTCTTTCTGCAAAGCGTTCTTTGTCGCCCTTTTCTTCTTTTCGCAGTTTCATCTGCTCTGGTTCTGTGCCTACACTGCGCACCCTCTTATCATCAGAACACTTCTTTGCTATGTGCCTCAGTTTTGCACAATTAAAACACTTTTGAATTTTATGAGATTCTATTTTCTGAGCTCTCCTTTCCATCGGTTTCTCTCGTTCAGATGTGATCGCGCTTTCTTCTGTTGATGCAATATCTACTGCTTCGGAGAGCGTTATTGACTCTCCTCTAGCCCTTACTATTGTCTTAATATTGGTGTGATATAAGCCTTGTATGACCTAATTTGAACACTAACGCAAGGCTGTCCGCTAACTCTGATTCTGTCATCACCCCTTTTATTGCCTCACGGAACTGGTGCCGAGGTGCATATATTCGCGAACCTCATTGGGCTACGTTTTCCTACGGTTCCTGTCTGCTCGTGAACATTTTGCAAGCGTAATAGTCTAGCGTAACTTTCTACTGAGATAACTCTGACTGAAGGCCAAGTGGCAGTTAGATCTCGCACTAGCAATTTGCTTCTAGCAGCCCCAACTATACTTGCTTTTACAAATTTCAACAAAACATCGTGCTGCGCTAGTGCTACCAAGTCGAAAGCACTGACACAGTTGTCCAAAAATTCATTTAATTCTGCCTTATTTCCATCAAAAGGATGCGATAGCAATTTAGTAGACTCACTGATGTTCATTTATTGCTTTGGAGGTGCCTGACTATCAGAAACATTTTGTCGATTACTGTGGCGGACCCACAAGTCTGTCTTCTTGGCGATGTAGCTGCTACTGGTGCACTACCACGGCCTCCGATGTCGTCTTCTTCCGTGGGTGGAGAGGATGGAATGGCGTGCCCTGCGATGCAGGGGCCTGGTCGAATTCGCTCGATTGGCGGGCCTCCTTAGCCCGTCCCGTCTTCTTCTGTGTGCCTTGCCTCTGAATGTCTGCCATGACTAATTTCTCTTTCTAAGCTGTCAGTCAGTCTCAACTTCGGGCTGAGCTTTATCTGAAATAACAAACTTCACACCTTTTCCTCAATTTTATGGGCCGTAACTTAATGGTTGGCAAACCTACGCCAAATCTTGTCCAAAAGTTGCAAATGATGCCCAAACCCCACACATGGCACCAAATTTTTATGTCATGTCTGATTTGTTTCCTGCGAGCGGATCAGGAAGAGGGAGCTAGACACTAATCTGGCTGAGTGGGAGTGGGTTCGTCCAACTCTTAGTTCTGAAGCAGAATAACTTTAAACCAGGGAACTCGGTGTGATTGTAAATAAGCTTCTGAAGAAGAGTGTTGGAGTAAACATTACTCGAGCTTACGAGGCACTGACATCTGATCTGAACTGAACTGTGGGAGGTGTTACTAACATGTAACTACTACTCTGTGGAACTGAATGCCGCGAGAGTCTAAGTCCCGCCCCCTGAGGCGGAGTAGCGCAGCGATGACGTCGGAGGCAGAATACTATCGGAATCCCTGACAGGCTGTTAAGCTGTCGTGTATATAGTCTCCTGTGACGGTACTATGATGCCCGGGGAAACTACCATTGCTCTGTCTGCCTTCCGATCCCCGAGTCTGTCACGTAGCCGCTGTGAGTGGAAGTTTCCTATTATCACGTGCTGTGCCGCGCCAGCTCTAGCTCTTCTTTTCATCTGTCAAAGCACCTTAATCCCTATAACAGCGGCTCCTACTGCTATGTTACAGGACCGTAACGTCACAGACAGCTTAACATACGCCTATTCGTGATTTATTCACGACATTTTGTTTCATTCCGTTTTGTGTTTTAAGTCTTATTCTCACCTTTGTGGCATTGTTTCCTTCAGTACAAGGGACTGATGACCTCATACTTTGGTCCCTTCTCCCCCTCTTTTGATGATATATATATGAGGGAAACATTCCCTGTGGGAAAAGTATATCTAAAAACACAGATCATGTGACTTACCGAACGAAAGTGCTGGCAGGTCGATAGGCACACAAACATACACACAAAATTCAGGCTTTCGCAACAAACTGTTGCCTCATCAGGAAAGAGGGAAGGAGAGGGAAAGATAAAAGGATGTGGATTTTAAGGGAGAGGGTAAGGAGTCATTCCAGTCCCGGGAGTGGAAAGACTTACCTTAGGGGGAAATAAGGACAGGTATACACACACACACACACACACACACACACACACACACACACACACACGTATATCCATCCGCACATACACAGACACAAGCAGACATTTGTAAAGGCAAAGAGTTTGGCCAGAGATGTCAGTCGAGGCGGAAGTACAGAGGCAAAGATGTTGTTGAAAGACAGGTGAGGTATGAGCGGCGGCAAATTGAAATTAGCGGAGATTGAGGCCTGGCGGATAATGAGAAGAGGATATACTGAAGGGCAAGTTCCCATCTCCGGAGTTCGGATAGGTTGGTGTTAGTGGGAAGTATCCAGATAACCCGGACGGTGTAACACTGTGCCAAGATGTGCTGGCCGTGCACCGAGGCATGTTTAGCCACAGGGTGATCCTCATTACCAACAAACACTGTCTGCCTGTGTCCATTCATGCGAATGGACAGTTTGTTGCTCGTCATTCCCACATAGAAAGCTTCACAGTGTAGGCAGGTCAGTTGGTACCCTGCCCTCCATCTTTACGCTCTCAGGATTTCAAATCTCGTCTGGTGCAGTCGCCACCCCGCCCAACAAGTCACCCCTGATCCGAGGCTCTGGGCAACTTTTCTAACCTGTACCCCTTTTTACGAAACCTCTACAGTCCTTTTCCTTCCCCTTCAACTCTTGCATCATCAGCTCCAAAAGCTTGGGAGAGTTGAATCCTTTGTGTGTGTGTGTGTGTGTGTGTGTGTGTGTGTGTGTGTGTGTGTGTGTGTGTGTGTGTGCGCGCGCGCATGCGCGCGTGTGTATTGTGAGTAAGTATTAACTTCTTAATACAGCTATTGAGAAAGCAGCAGGTCTTTCCAGAGTACCAGCTCTCTTTTTAATTTACTTCATTAAACTCAGATGTCATAATCATGTACAGTATTAAGCACTTTCCTCCCCACAGTTAGGCCTGGAGCGTGTTCTAGTCTCGCCATATCTTCCTCAGTCTTCCCCAAACGTCTCTTTTTGATGTGTTTGCTTGTTTTGGAAGTCTTGTGGTGGCGTACAAAGTAAATGTAGTTAAGCACTAGACTGTTATTATAGTATACAGATTAAGTTTGTACGATTTCCTCGTCTCGTGTTAATGTATACTTCAACTTGTTCCACATCCCTGAAGGTTGTCCTTCTCGATGGGGTAGCTTTTCAGCAACTATAGTACATATTTCAGATTACAATTACGTCATTACTTGCAAATATATTTTTACTTTACTTCATCAGTTTCAACAAATTAATTTCTCATCTTTAAAAGATTAAAAAATTGAGGTATTATAAATCTTCAGACCTTACATTTACATAAAGTATAAGAACTGTCTCATAGAACCTTATTTTGCATTGGTTTAGCAGATGTCAATACCTTCTCTGCAGAAGTATAATAGCGTGATATGCCTAAAAGTGTACATATTGTATGTGATTATTATAGACACAGACTGACATGTGGATAATGTACAGTAATTGAATCTCATCTCATCTGTATACATGTCAGGCTGTTGTACCAGCTGCAAGAAACATACAACTAAGATCTAAGGTGTATAAGTAAGTTATATATAATACATTTGGGAGGGGGAGGAGAGGTGGGCATGGGGCATGGTTCTCATATATACAAGGAGTAAGTTGCTCACTTTCCACATTTTACAGAGATGCTATGCAATCAAAATAGTTTTTACTTTTGTAATGCAAGTTGCTCATTCAACAAATCTTTTGAATTTAGGGTGGGAGTATTTATATATTTCAAATTCTTCTCTAAGGTTCATTTTGTAGTCTTTGTAAACTGTATGCACTGCGGTACAGCACTTGTGGCTGCCACATTGCGGTCGCGAAGTGGGGCCGAGGCAGTTTCGGATAAGTTTTTACAGTCTGATGATAATTTATGGATTTGTAGTTTTAGCTTGACAATGTCCAAACAATAATTACTGTTATTCTGAAGAAGGTTGGCTTATCCCGACTGAAACCTAGGTAAATGGTGCAACTGAGGCTGTTCATTATTAAAATTAAGAAAGTTGAAGGCCCCGCCCACAGCAAGTGAAACACTGTTTCATTTCAGGTAAATTGTGCTAAACAGTGTTAGTCTACTTTGTGTATCTCCATCTTATCTACTTTACATCCTGTGCGATGCAAGAAATTGTCCAGTCTTTCTGAATAGCAAAATATCACTGTAATATACATGTGTATTGTGATCCAACTTATATAACTTACTTGTGGTTTCTATTTATTTAACAATGCATTGCTTTCAAGCCAGTATACTCTAGAGAGTTTCTTGTATATTTATATAGTTAACTTATACTGTTTCTCACATTATTAGTACCTGAGGAGTTGCTTGTTTGTCAGGTATATGCCTACTTTTCTGCCTCTAACGTCAAATCCCAATACAGGCTCTATTCCACAAGTATGGAACATTCTTGCTCCAACCATTTTCATCTCTGATGTAAGTCTATTTCATTATTGAACTAGACTGGAGGAAAACTTTCATACCATAACCAACAGTCATTATACAACTTCATAATTCTGTATTCACTGCACTTACACTCCTTCTAAGAGCAGTCACCATGTCAAACTTCTATACCATTATAGATGTGGGTGTACCCTCATTGGATTGACCAGACCAAGGTATAGACCATGCCTTTTAAGGGTCCATCTAACCTTACCTCTCTCATACCTGTATTAAATGGTACAGGTCATTCACATGACTGAGGTAAAGGCCATTCCCCCTAAGTATCTGCCTACCCTTTTCCTCTTCTACAACTCACCCACGATTTGGGTATGCCCCATCTGAACATCAGTAAACACAGTTACTAGTCCCCTTTTTGTATCTTTTCTCACTAAACTATATGTTTCTCCTACAATTGCTTACTGCAGACACTACATGATTGCTCTCTCTCAAAATATCTTAACTCCTCTCTTCTAACTTCTTTTTTTCTCTGTTGTTCATGATACATGTAACATCACTACATACACATATTTCTTACACTTGTGTATCTTGCTTGTACTTACAGATAAATGTAGCTGATCCTTTACTTTCTTATAATTACTAGATTTAGCCAATACAAAAGATTTTATTCCAGATATTTCTTGCGAGTACACTAGGATAATGTTAGTACTTCATCTCTTTTTAATAAAAAATTTATTCCTCATGGACCTATTCCTTGTTGAATACCAGTTATAAAATCTTCTCATTCTCTTGTTAACTCTTTCAGATCTTGCTTCTTATTTGGCCACACATCTTAGTATGCCATCAGTTTGTTTTGCCTTCCATCTCCTACCTAGACTCTTCTCCCCTACAATGTGTGGCAAGACTGACATGTCACTTACTTAACACTGGGGGGAGGGGGGGGGGGGATCCTGTTTGTCTATTGTCGTCGTCCTATGTGAAATAGGCGATGGTGCAATCCTACTGTTGTAGTTTGTAAATTCTGCTAATATAGACTGTAAAAAAAAAAAAAAAAAAAGAGAGAGAGAGAGAGAGAGAGAGAGAGTTCCTGCAATAGCAACTTTGCATATGGACAGAGAGAAGACAGATTTGGTAGTGCTAATGGAGAAGTAAGAAAAGGAAATAGAGAGAGACAAGTATGTTAGGATCAAAGAAGAAAAGACAGTACCATATAGATGGATTCCCTTACCACCCCTACCCCAGGAACCTCATCTGCTAAGGTACTTCACCAAGGCACAGGAGGGAGAAATTGTTAGGCATGGACTTGCCACAGCTTCTCCATCTCAGACAACCAAAATCTGATCCTAACAAACATCTATGAAATGCAATGGAATAGGCAAGTATTTTCACCTAAGTCATCATCAACAATCAGTATAATTTCTGATCCATGATTGATAGTGATGATATGATTAACCTTCCATAAAAATAATTCAATATGAATCCAGCAGTTCTATTATTTGTTCTTTATGTTTAAAAACGTACAAAACAGAGAGCTTCTTATTCTAAATTCCAGAATATTTAGCTTACTATCTTCATATAGCTCATCCAAAGATCTTGTGATTTAAAGCATTTTTATGCAAATGTCATAGTGCTAGAACTTCCTCCACTTTCTATTGTTATCATCACATGATAAATAAGAGTTAAAAACATTCTTATTCTTGGCTTTTCATGTACTACATATACACCGCACCTCCATAGAATTTTCCTAGAAATGTTGATTAATAGTTAAGTTAAATAACTACACTTGTGGCTATCTTCATAAATGTGCCGAAGCAGTTACTATTGAATAAACACGAGATGGTATGCGTACAAGTGTTTTTTTTTTTTTTAATAGTTCTATTTCTGGAAGAAAGTATAATGTTAATATAACATAATAGAATAGTCAAAGAAGATAGAAACTATCCCCGAGAAAAGTAAGATAGAAATACAGAAACAGTTTAAGTCAGATGGCTGGTGTCCATCAATCCAGCAAATTTGCAAAGGGTGTGAACTCTCCTGGGGCCTAAAATCTTTTAATCATATCTATATTGTATAATCCTTCATCTTGCTCTGTATCAGAGTCTATTGGATATAATGCTTTTGGATGTTATATATTCTGAACTTTAAGTGGTCCCCTGCAGACTAAAAAAAAATTTGCTCCTTTTCTTCCTTAAATTCGAGCTATGGTGAAAATCATACTAATCTTCCCATTACTGCTGCATCACCTATCAAAACTCGAGGCAAAACCTATGTTTTGCTATCTTCCCAGGTTTTTGGTAAAGATGTAGAAAATAGGTGGGGTGGTCTTCTCCATCAGGTTTGAATTTTGGAAATTGCTTTGATAAATTAATATTACTTCCAAACTGTAACTGCTCCATAACCCAATGTTATTTATGCTTGCCTTCTTAAGGATTTCCTGCTTAGTACTCTCAGTAGCCTCCCATAGACTCATTCATTCTTTTTTTGTGTTCTTCAGCACCTTTCTTGGAAAGATCATTAGTAGTACGATTGTATTTTCTCTCGTATGGTAGAATTTACAAATCCATTTAATCACTCCTCCAAATTAGTTTTAGTTGTGTTCATAATTTCTCTAAATTCCTTGCATTGTTCTGAAACAAATACACGCTTATTTACTGACCTATTTTGCTATCTAATTCTTTGAATTGCTCTTTTACTTCCTTGTGAACTAAATCACATTGGTTATTGATCTTTTCCTTCAACTCCTGAAACAACTGGGCCAAAGTGTTTGCAATGTTAGAAGCTACATTAACTATTTCCTGTTTGATATGTTCTTTTACCTCTAATTTTAACTCCTCTTTCATATTTTCTACCTCGACAGACAGTTCATTAATTTTTGGACCACTTTGTCAGATAGTTGCTTAATATTACAATTAATTTAGTCAGACTTTTTCGTAATAAACCTTTAAACCATTCTGGAGTCTCTGCGGCCATTTTTCTAGTAATGACAGGCATATAATGGAAATACTTTCTATTATGTACCCTCTATTATTCTAATAAATCGTTACTGCACATTTTTTCTTAAACACGGTAAAACTGAAACACTGTGTCACTGTCAAAAAGGTTTTCTGTATTTTCTGAACAGCTCACCTTTTCCGATGAACTGCACTCTACATCGTATAGCCACTGTAACCACCTGTACCAAAATGATTTGTACTGCCTGGCACAGCCGATATCTCAAACACAGCGATAGAGGGACTGCACTGTGTCGTACAGCAGCACCCCTGCAGTGTTGCTCAGATACGGTTCGAAATCTTCTTCTCCGAACCCGCCAAGCAAGTCTTCTCCTTCAAACCGCCAGAGAAATTACTCCGTCATTGTTAAAACATTCTTTTATTCGTGTGAAATTGTTTACTTGACACATAAATAACTGAAATTGCTGTAATACTTATACCACAATTATACGAGAATGGTCTGTATTCAGATTTAGTGAATTGTTCTGATATTGCCTTTCGCTTATTTTTCTTAACGAATCGTTTCAATGCTCCCTGTCCCATACTCTGGGAGCCAAAGGAAGTGTTTTTCTTGTCAGTTTGGGGTTTTATGTAGCTGCTGGCACACCTAGCAATTTTCTAGTATTACACACTTCCCATTTAATGTCTGCACATACCAAAATGAACACCTGTGCACAGCATATGTTATACTTAATATTATTCTGTTACTATCATCTTCCCTTGACCTACAAAAAAAAATTGTGAAATGTCATCTGTATACACAGCATGTAACACTTCAAAGTCCAATGAGGCAGTTCCCTTTAGCAAGTTCTTCATAATGGTGATAGAGGTGACCAGTGAAGGTGAAGTAGTTGAACTTTAGAATGATTCTCAAAAGTATTATAAATTCTTTTATTTAATTTGAATTGAATTTCTTGTATTTAATTAAATTGTCTTCAATATTTCTTATACTTTACATAAATGTAAAGACATAATTTAAATTATAATTTTGTAGGCTTCTAAAAGTGACAAATTAATTTGTCAAAACTGGTAAAGTGGGATAATATTCTGAAATATAAATTTCTATTCTGAATTCATTTATATGATTGAAGCCTGCTGCTTGTTGAGAGCTCACCTCTCAACCTGGTGCACGATGAAGTGGTAAGGATTGCTGACAGAGAGATAGTCTGACAAGTGTAAGTGCCGAACCTCGATCGATAGAAATGTACGAAAGGCCTATGCAGGCAACCGAGGATTGGTGCAGAGAGACTTTCTCTCTCAAATGCTGGCACCTGATATGATGACATGTCCTTCTGTTGTTTCTTACAGTTCATTCGGAACTTTGGCCGTAACGGCAACCTTGTACTTTTCATTGTAATAGCAGGCTCCAGACATATGGAATCTTTCACAGGGGTGCCATATGCACCCCTAATGACACAATAGATGCTGCAAGGATCTCCACATAGGTGTGTATGTCCCATCCTGTTAAGGGTATGGTTTTCAGTGTAATATTGAACTTCCTAATTTCACTTTTTTTTTTTTACGTAATGTGCATAAAATCCACTTTTTTTTCTTCCGTATTATGGAGCCCTTTGTTGGAAAATTAGGAAGTTACAAGTATTACCACACTTTATTTACACTTTCTAATGTTTTACTTACACTCGCAAAACAATGTAATTAGATAGAATCCGGAATGTAAAGAGAAATTGGGTGGAATGATAAGACACTAAAGACATAGAGAGACCAAAGCAATGAGTGCGGGTACTGGCAGAAGGCTTAAATGTAACTGTGTTTACATGAGTAAGACATGTAGCTTGCTGAAAACATTTTAATTCTGTACAAGATGACATAGGAGACATCAGTTAAAGGAAAACAAGGTAGAGGAGTGTAATCAAATTTAATCAGGTGCCAGAACTGCAGTTGATGCCTCAGAACGTGTCCTCGCAACTGATCCCTTCTTTTAGTCAGATGTACCACAACTTTCTCTTCCTCCCCCCCCCCCCCCCAATTCTATTCAGTACCTCCTCATTAGTTCATTAGTTACATGATCTACCCATCTAATCTTCAGAATTCTTCTGTAGCACCACATTTCAAAAGGTCCCATTATCTTCTTGTCCAAACTGGTTAGTGTCCACGTTTTGCTTCCATACATGGCTACACTCCATACAAATACTTTTAGAAGAGACTTCCTGACACTTAAATCTATAATCAATGTTAACAAATTGCTCTTCCTCAGAAACACTTTTCTTGCCATTATCAAGCTATACTTTATATTCTCCCTACTTTGACCATCGTCAGTTATTTTGCTTCCCAAATGGCAAAACTCATTTACTACATAGTGCATAATTTCCTAACCTAGTTCCCTCGCCATCACCTGATTTAATCCCACTACATTCCATTACCCTTGTTTTGCTTCCTCCTTTCAAGATACTGTCCAACTGCTCCTCCAAGTCCTTTGCCATCACTTACAGAATTACAATGTCATTGGCAAATCTCAATGTTGTTATTTCTTCTCCCTGGATTTCTTTTGTTTCCTTTACTGCTTGCTCAATATACAGATTGAATAACATCGAGGATAGGCAACAACCCTGTCTCACTCCCTTCCATTTCATGCCCCCTCGACTCTTATAACTGCCGTCTAGTTTCTGTACAAATTGTAAAGAGAGTATTCCAGTCAACAGTGTCAAAAGCTTTCCTTTCCTTTCCTTAATCTACACTCCTGGAAATGGAAAAAAGAACACATTGACACCGGTGTGTCAGACCCACCATACTTGCTCTGGACACTGCGAGAGGGCTGTACAAGCAATGATCACACGCACGGCACAGCGGACACACCAGGAACCGCGGTGTTGGCCGTCGAATGGCGCTAGCTGCGCAGCATTTGTGCACCGTCAGTGTCAGCCAGTTTGCCGTGGCATACGGAGCTCCATCGCAGTCTTTAACACTGGTAGCATGCCGCGACAACATGGACGTGAACCGTATGTGCAGTTGACGGACTTTGAGCGAGGGCGTATAGTGGGCATGCGGGAGGCCGGGTGGACGTACCGCCGAATTGCTCAACATGTGGGGCGTGAGGTCTCCACAGTACATCGATGTTGTCGCCAGTGGTCGGCGGAAGGTGCACGTGCCCGTCGACCTGGGACCGGACCGCAGCGACGCACGGATGCACGCCAAGACCGTAGGATCCTACACAGTGCCGTAGGGGACCGCACCGCAACTTCACAGCAAATTAGGGACACTGTTGCTCCTGGGGTATCGGCGAGGACCATTCGCAACCGTCTCCATGAAGCTGGGCTACGGTCCCGCACACCGTTAGGCCGTCTTCCGCTCACGCCCCAACATCGTGCAGCCCGCCTCCAGTGGTGTCGCGACAGGCGTGAATGGAGGGACAAATGGAGACGTATCGTCTTCAGCGATGAGAGTCGCTTCTGCCTTGGTGCCAATGATGGTCGTATGCGTGTTTGGCGCCGTGCAGGTGAGCGCCACAATCAGGACTGCATACGACCGAGGCACACAGGGCCAACACCCGGCATCATGGTGTGGGGAGCGATCTCCTACACTGGCCGTACACCACTGGTGATCGTCGAGGGGACACTGAATAGTGCACGGTACATCCAAACTGTGGTGTCACCGCTAGACACCACACTTGCTAGGTGGTAACTTAAATCGGCCGCGGTCCTGTAGTACATGTCGGACCCGCGTGTCGCCACTGTGTAATCGCAAACCTAGCGCCACCACATGGCAGGTCACAAGACACGGACTAGACCTCGCCCCAGTTGTACGGACGACATAGCTTGCGACTAGACCTACCAAGTCTTCCTCTCATTTGCCGAGAGACAGATAGAATAGCCTTCAGCTTAGTCCATAGCTACTACCTAGCAAGGCGCCATTTGTATCAGTGCTTATAGCTTACTACTATTCAAGAGATGTATTCCAACAAGAGAATAAAAGTTAAGTAACATCTACGTACTTTTCTTCTTATTCATTAATAAGTCTCATGTTCCCGAACTTCAAGCCCGTCTGCGTTAGTTTAGCGTGCACCTAGCTACCTCATTGTGTCTATGCTGTATGAGCAAGACACAACATTATTTGGCGACGAGTAAAAGAGTTTGTCTTAATTCGTTTGTGTCATGGCTTCGCCACAATCTCCAGATGTACTGTCCGAATTTTTTCGCTTGCAGAATCAGCAGACGCAGGCGTTACTGGAAGCCCTTGGACAGCTCGTCCAGGGTCAACGTGCGCTGCAAAACGATGCGGCAGCCGCCGCTTCATCGCTACCGCTGCCACAAAACGCTGTTGCACCGCCGTTTCGACCATTCGTGGCGGCCGATGAAACATGGCAAGAATGGTCCCGCCAGTTCCAGTTTCATCTAACAGCATACAGAATTCAAGGTAACGAGCGGCAGCCGTTTTTGCTTTCTTGTGTCGGTGTGTCTACCTACCGTGTGATTGTGAAATTATTTCCCCGACGCGACGTAGCAACTCTGACCTACGAGGAAATTTTGTCTGCTTTAGATGCCTATTTCAAAGAAACAGTAAATGTAGTTGCAAAACGGTATACGTTCTTTCGTACAAAACGTACGGCCGGTCAGACTAATAGGGAGTGGGTAGCAACTTTGCAAGGACTTACTAGGGAGTGTGCCTTTGAATGTGACTGTGGCCTCCCTTATTCAGATACTATGGTGCGTGATGCAATAGCACAGAACGTTTCTGATGTTCGAATACGAGAACAGATTTTGAAACTAGTAAATCCCTCCCTTCAACAAGTGATAGACATATTAGATAGGCAAGACACACTTGACTTTGCTCAGGACTCATTTGAAACTTCGCCAGCAGTGTGTCACATTAACGGGCCCGCCGGGCCCGCTGCACGGGACGCTAAGCGGCCCTCGCGCCTGTCGGCACAGCGGCAGCCTGGCTTGCAAACACGTGCGCCGCGTAAGCCAGCAAATGCAGTGAAATCATGCCCGCGGTGTGCAACTAGACATTCGCGTGAAAATTGCCCGTCACACCAAGCTATTTGCTTTTACTATCAAAAGAAAGGACATGTACAAAGTGTTTGCCAGAAAAGGCTTCGATCAGACAATCACAATAATTCCAGGCCCTTTGCTTCGCGCCGGAATCGAACCCAGGACACTCAGGCTCGTGGACCTTCACCCATGGACATTCATGTAGTTCATTCCCACCCGTCCAGTGACACTTTAGCTAACAGTGACTGTGTTCGTCCCACAAAACGTGTGCGTCGACGTCGCCGGAATTCCCGTAAAGTCGCAAGTGCTTCTGTACCTGTATCAGTTCAAATTGCACGTGACAGTCGCTCTTGTCGTCAGCAGGACAATAAACTTTTTGTGGACTTAGACTTTGAAGGCAAAGTGATACCATTCCAGCTCGATACCGGAGCTGCAGTTTCATTGCTCAATCACGACACGTACAAACAGCTGGGCGCACCGCCATTGCGTGCCGCAGATGTTAAGTTAACTAGTTACTCAGGACAGCCGATCCCTGTGTTAGGACAGTGCAGCCTTATTGCAACATACAAGGGACAGACAAAACTTGTATCATTTTACGTTCTTTGTTCTTCTAGTGCAGTGAACTTGTTTGGTTTAGATTTGTTTCAATTGTTTAATTTGTCTATAGTCACTCAGGTCGTATCAGTGAATCAGACTGTGCCTTCCGCCAGTGTTTCTAGTCTATGTGAAGAATTTGCAGACGTTTTTGCACCGGGCCTTGGTTGCGCTAAGAACTATGAAGCACATTTGGAATTGAAAGACAACGCGCAACCGAAATTTTTCAGAGCGCGCAATGTTCCCCACGCATTGCGTGATGAGGTCGCAAGAACATTGCACGATTTAGAATCTAAAGGTGTAATTGAACGTGTGCAGGCTTCTCTCTGGGCCTCACCCTTAGTAATTTTGCCAAAACCTTCCGGAAAATTGAGACTTTGTGTGGACTTCAAGGCAACTGTGAATCCACAACTTGTGACTGCTACTTTTCCTTTGCCCCACCCGGAAGATCTTTTTGACAAACTGTGCCCGGGACAATATTTTTCAAAATTGGACCTAGCAGATGCGTATTTGCAGATACCTGTGGACGAAGAATCCCAGCGCGTCTTAGTGGTAAACACGCATCTTGGCTCTTATCGCTTCAAAAGACTGCCATTCGGGTGTGCATCCGCCCCTGCATTGTTTCAGCAATATTTACAGACTGTTTGTGCGTCGGTCCCTACTGCTGCGAACTATCTGGACGATATCGTGATCTCAGGAAAGACAGAAGCCGAACATTTGCAAAATCTCCGAACATTATTTCAGGTCTTGCGTCAGAATGGTCTTCGCTTGAGGAAGGACAAATGTGTGTTTTTTGCTCGGGACTTACCCTACCTGGGGCATGTCATAAATGCCCAAGGTATACATCCGAGTCCAGAGCACCTCCGTGCCATACAGGACTTACCTGCTCCGCGGACCTTAAAACAGCTACAGAGTGTGCTGGGTAAAATTAATTATTATGCAAAGTTTGTGCGCAATGCTTCTTCCATTTCAGCTCCGCTTCATCGTTTACGCCGTAAAGGTGTTCCGTTCTTCTGGACGACGGAATGCGAACGCGCCTTTCGCCAGTTGAAATCGGCATTACTTTCAAATACTTGCCTTACGCCTTACGCCATTCGATCCCCGAAAACCCCTTTTGTTGATGGTCGATGCATCGGATTTCGGGATCGGTGCTGTGCTTGCGCACAAGGATGGCTCGCATGATCGCCCTATTGCCTTTGCGTCCAAATTGCTCTCATCTGCGCAACGAAATTATTCACAAATAGAGAAAGAAGCTTTAGCTCTCGTGTTTGGTGTTACCAAGTTCCATGACTTCTTGTATGGTCGTCACTTTACAATCATCACGGACCACAAACCTTTGACATCGCTTTTTCATCCAAACAAGCCTGTACCTCCACGTACAGCGCAGAAATTCATTCGCTGGTCACTTTTTCTCTCGCAGTACCGCTACGATATCTTGTATCGGTCCACTGCTAAGCACGGAAACGCTGATGCGTTGTCCCGTTTGCCTGTTGCTGAGGATAAAGCTTTCGATTCTTCTGAACTTGCTTGCATGTTCATTGATTCGGAAACCGATGACGTGGTCGCATCGTTTCCGATTGATTTTCGTCGTGTCGCTACAGCCACAGCTGCTGACCCTGTCCTTGCTACTGTTTTCCGTTTTGTTGCTACGCAATGGCCCTTGTCCAAGTCCCGGATCGCGGATCCTTTGGTTCGCCGTTTTTTTGCTCACAAGAAGAGACTTTTTGTACGACGTGGTGTTTTGTTGTTGCGTTCTGATAATGATCAATCCCGAGTCGTGATCCCACGTTCGTTACAGTCCTCTGTCTTAAAGCTTCTTCACCAAGGACATTGGGGTATAGTGCGTACGAAACAACTTGCTCGTCAGCACTGTACTTGGTTCGGAATCGATGCTGCGATTACGAATATGTGCTCCTCTTGCGTGGCGTGTGCCGAACAACAATCCGCACCGCCGCGGAAATTCTTTGCATGGCCGACAGCCACTTCCCCTTGGCAACGCTTGCATATCGATTTTGCTGGTCCATTCTGGAATGCTCGATGGTTGGTTGTGGTCGATGCTTTCAGTAATTTTTGTTGTCCGGATGTCTTCCACGACGTCTTCTGCCACAATCCAAGCCTTGTCTGCTATCTTTTGCATTGAGGGTCTTCCGCAGACTATTGTTTCCGACAATGGCCCACAATTCATGTCCGCAGAATTTCAGTCCTTCTGCGAGGCCAATGGTATTCAACATCTGACATCCGCGCCGTTTTCGCCTCAGTCAAACGGTGCCGCTGAACGATTGGTCCGGACTTTCAAGTCCCAGATGTTGAAATTGAAAGAGTCGCATTCTCGGGAGGACGCATTATTGCTCTTTTTGTCTTCGTATCGCTCTCAGCCCCGCGATGGTCGATCGCCGGCTGAGTTGCTCCATGGTCGTCCTCATCGCACCCTGATGTCTTTGCTGCATCCGCCGCATCAGGTTCCTGTGCAGCGGCAGACTCCTGTTTTTGCTCCTGGCGACGTTGTCTAATATCGCAACTATCGCGGTTCACAGCGTTGGCTCGCAGGGCGCATTCTTCGCTGCCTCGGCCGCGCGATGTATTTGGTTTTGGGGGCCTCTGGTGAGGTGCGTCGGCATCTCCATCAGCTGCGCCTCTGTCGTCGCCTGGGTTCTGCCGCTCCCCGTCTGCTTTCAGCGACGGAGCCGTCAGGTCAGCGCCATGGGGACCCATCTACTGGCTCGCCTCATCCCCAGGTGTTACCGACGCTGCCTTCCATTTTGCCCCATGGCGTCGCGCCGGCGCCGCCCGCAGTGGACGCGACGCTGCGACCACCTGGCGCCTCACTGGGTCACGCGCCACCGCTCGCTTCCCGTGACCAGCCGTCCTCCGCCATGGAACTCTTGCCCGCTCCGGACCAGATGTCGTCTTCGCCCGTCGGGTGCTCCGACCACATGGAGGTCGACCCTTCGGCCCCTCTTGTCTCATTACGTGCGCATACACCTCATGTTGACGTGCACCCTGGACTAGGTTTGCAGGCGTTTCCTAGCTCCCCTCGGACCGAATGGCCGGGTGCGGGTGGCACGGCCTCGCCTGTTGTTAGGCTCCCCACCTCATCGCATACGTCCACATGGGGTCCTCCACACGGCGGGCGGAAGCCTTATCTCACGACCGTTCGCCGATTTGCGGGGGAGGAATGTGGTGTCACCGCTAGACACCACACTTGGTAGGTGGTAACTTAAATCGGCCGCGGTCCTGTAGTACATGTCGGACCCGCGTGTCGCCACTGTGTAATCGCAAACCTAGCGCCACCACATGGCAGGTCACAAGACACGGACTAGACCTCGCCCCAGTTGTACGGACGACATAGCTTGCGACTAGACCTACCAAGTCTTCCTCTCATTTGCCGAGAGACAGATAGAATAGCCTTCAGCTTAGTCCATAGCTACTACCTAGCAAGGCGCCATTTGTATCAGTGCTTATAGCTTACTACTATTCAAGAGATGTATTCCAACAAGAGAATAAAAGTTAAGTAACATCTACGTACTTTTCTTCTTATTCATTAATAAGTCTCATGTTCCCGAACTTCAAGCCCGTCTGCGTTAGTTTAGCGTGCACCTAGCTACCTCATTGTGTCTATGCTGTATGAGCAAGACACAACACAAACCGTCATCGAACCCATCGTTCTACCATTCCTAGACCGGCAAGGGAACGTGCTGTTCCAACAGGACAATGCACGTCTGCATGTATCCCGTGCCACCCAACGTGCTCTAGAAGGTGTAAGACAACTACCCTGGCCAGCAAGATCTCCGGATCTGTCCCCCATTGAGCATGTTTGGGACTGGATGAAGCGTCGTCTCACACGGTCTGCACGAACGCTGGTCCAACTGAGGCGCCAGGTGGAAATGGCATGGTAAGCCGTTCCACAGGACTACATCCAGCATCTCTACGATCGTCTCCATGGGAGAATAGCAGCCTGCATTGCTGCGAAAGGTGGATATACACTGTATTAGTGCCGAAATTGTGCATGCTCTGTTGCCTGTGTCTATGTGCCTGTGGTTCTGTCAGTGTGATCATGTGATGTATCTGACCCCAGGAATGTGTCAATAAAGTTTCCCCTTCCTGGGACAATGAATTCACGATGTTCTTATTTCAATTTCCAGGAGTGTACAAATGCTAGAAATGTAGGTTTGCCTTTCCTTAACCTATCTTCTAAGATAGGTCGTAGGGTCAGTATTGCCTCACGTGTTCCAACATTTCGACGGAATCCAAAATGATCTTCCTTGAGGTCGGCTTCTACCAGTTTTTCTATTCGTCTGTAAAGAATTCATGTCAGTATTTTGCAGCCATGACTTATTAAACTGATAGTTCGGTAATTTTCACATCTTTGAACAGCTGCTTTCTTTGGGATTGGAATTATTATATTCTTCTTGAAGTCTGAGGGTATTTCGCCTGTCTCATACATCTTGCTCACCAGATGGTAGAGTTTTGTCAGGACTGACTCTCCCAACGCCGTCAGCAGTTCTAATGGAATGTTGTCTACTCCAGGGGCCTTGTTTCGACTCAGGTCTTTCAGTGCTCTGTCAAACTCTTCACGCAGTATCGTATCTCCCATTTCATCTTCATCTACATTCTCTTCCATTTCTATAATATTGTCCTCAAGTACATCCCCCTTGTATAGACCCTCTATATACCCCTTCCATCTTTCTGCTTTCCCTTCTTTGGTTAGAACTGGGTTTCCATCTGAGCTCTTGTTATTCATACAAGTGGTTCTCTTTTCTCCAAAGGTCTCTATCTTACCCCTAGTGAGATAAGCCTCTACATCCTTACATTTGTTCTCTAGCCATCCCTGCTTGGCCATTTTGCACTTCCTGTCGATTTCATTTTTGAGACGTTTGTATTCCTTTTTGCCTGCTTCATTTACTGTGTTTTTATATTTTCTCCTTTGATCAATTAAATTCAATATATCTTCTGTTACCCAAGGATTTCTACTAGCCCTTATCTTTTTACTTACTTGATCCTCTGCTGCCTTCACTATTTCATTCCTTAAAGCTACCCATTCTTCTTCTACTGTATTTCTTTCCCCCCATCCTTGTTAATCATTCTGTAATGCTTTCTCTGAAACTCTTTACAACCTCTGGTTCTTTCAGTTTATCCAGGTCCCATCTTCTTAAATTCCTGCCTTTCTGCAGTTCTTTCAGTTTTAATCTGCAGTTCATAACCAGTAAATAGTGGTCAGAGACCACATATGCCCCCGAAAATGTCTTACAATTTAAATTCTGGCTCCTGAATATCTGTCTGTCCATCAATATGGTGCCTCCAGGCCTTTTCCACATAAACAACATTCTTTAACCAAATGTTAACTATGATTAAGTTGTGCTCTGTGCAAAATTCTACCAGTCGCATTCCTCACTCTCATTCCATATTCACCTACTTCTCTTCCTTTTAATACTATCAAATTCCAGTCCCCCGTGACTATTAAATTTTCAGCTCCCTTAAGTATCTGATTAATTTCTGTTATCTCGTCATACATTTCCTCAATCTTCCCCTCATATGCAGAGCTAGTTGGCACGTAAACTTGTATTACTGTGGTGTGTGTGGGCTTTGTGTCTATCTTGGCTACAATAACGCATTCACTATGCTGTTCACAATAGCTTATCCGTGTTCCTATTTTTTTTTTTTTTTTTACTCATTATTAAACCTACCCATGCATTACCCCATTTTGATTTTATATTTATACCCCTGCATTCACCTGAGCAGAAGTCCTGTTCCTCCTCCCACTGAACTTCACTAATTCCCACTTTTAACTTTAACCTAGCCATTTACCTTTTTAAATTTTCTAACTTACCTTCCCATTTAAGGGATCTGACATTCCACACTTCGATCTGTAGAATGCCAGTTTTGTTTCTCCTGACAACAATGTCCTCCTGAGTAGTCCCTGCCCAGAGATCCGAATGGGGGACTATTTTACCTCCAGAATATGCCATCATCATTTAACCATACAGTACAGCTGCATGCCCTTGGGAAAAATGCTGGCTGTAGTTTCCCCTTGCTTTCAGCCGTTCGCAGTACCCACACAGCAAGGCCGTTTTGGTTCATGTTACAGGGCCAGATCAGTCAATAAACCAGATTGTTGCCCCTCTTCAGGAACCACATGTTTGTCTGACCTCTCAACTGATACCCCTTCATTGTAGTTGAACCTACAGTAAAGCTATCTGTATTGCTCAGGCACACAAGCCCTCAGTCACAATATTACAAAGTGACGCATTGTGATTGTAAGTTTACAAAATTAATACAAATAAAAAAAAAAAGACTTTTTGTTTCCACTAGCTGATACATGGTTTAGAATGTACGAGGGCAGTTCAGAAAGTAACCTCCGATCAGTCACAGTGCGGGTTGTGGGGGGAGTAGCGACGCCATCTGTGCGTTCATGCACTCAACAGGTCAGTCGGCATCAAGCCGTGGTCGAGTGAACGTCGTACCTGCGCTAGATTAGTTTTTGTGGCAGTTTGAAATGTGTGCTGCAATAGAAAACCCCGCCAAATGTGAAGTGCGTGCTGTCATAAGGTTTTTTACAGCCAAAGGATATTCTGCAGCAGCTATTCATCGTGAGCTTTGTGCCGTGTACAAACCAAGAGTTATGAGTGAAGGAGTTGTCCGTGAATGGGTACGTTTATTTAAAAGTGGACGAGAAAACGTTCATGATGAAGAGAGGAGTGGTAGACCATCATTGGTGACTGACGAACTCGTTCAGACAGTTGATGCAAAAGTTCGTGAAAATCGACGTTTCTCAATGTCGGAGTTGTCTACTGGTTTTCCACAGATTTCTAAGACTCTCTTGTACGAGATAGTGACAGCAAGATTGGGTTACTGTAAGTTCTGTGCACGATGGGTGCCCAAAATTCTTACCGACCACCACAAAACGCAAAGAATGGCCTCTGCATTAGACTTTCTGTCACGTTATGAGGACGAAGGAGAACCATTGTTAAACAGAATCGTGACCGGTGACGAAACCTGGATTAAGTACGTGAACCCTGAGACAAAAGAACAATCAAAGATGTGGGCACATTCAAATTCGCCTACCAAACCAAGAAAAGCCTCGCAAGATTTTTCTGCCAGAAAACTGATGGCAACAGTGTTTTGGGATGCCAAAGGGGTGTTGTTGGTTGAATTCATGGAACGTGGTACGACCATTAATCAAGACGTGTACTGTGAAACAATAAAAAAGTTACGACGGGCTGTACAGAACAAACGCCGTGGTATGCTGACTTCCGGTATCGTTTTTTTGCACGATAACGCCCGTCCTCACTCTGCTCGCAGAACAACGGCCCTTCTTGAGTCCTTCAAGTGGGACGTTATCAACCATCCACCTTACAGCCCAGACCTGGCGCCAAGTGATTATCACCTCTTCATGCATTTGAAGAAATGGCTCGGGTCACAGCGGTTTGATGACGACGAAGAGCTCAAAGATGCGGTCACAGGCTGGCTCCAGGCACAAGCGGGTGATTTTTATGCAGAAGGAATTTCAAAGCTTGTGAAGAGATACAAGAAGTGCCTCAATCGCTATGGAGACTATGTAGAAAAATAGTGCAAAGATGTAGTTGTAAGATGTATATATTAAAATATTTTTATTTAACTTTGTGTATTTTTTTAAATCAACCGGAGGTTACTTTCTGAACGGCCCTCGTATGAGTGAACATGTTTATGTATATAATAGAGGGAAACATTCCACGTGGGAAAAATACATCTAAAAACAAAGATGATGTGGCTTACCAAACGAAAGCGCTGGCAGGTCGATAGACACACAAACATACATACACACAAAATTCAAGCTTTCGCAACAAACTGTTGCCTCATCAGGAAAGAGGGAAGGAGAGTGAAAGACGAAAGGATGTGGGTTTTAAGGGAGAGGGTAAGGAGTCATTCCAATCCCGGGAGCGGAAAGACTTACCTTAGGGGGATGGATATGTGTGTGTGTGTGTGTGTGTGTGTGTGTGTGTGTGTGTGTGTGTGTGTGTGCGCATACCCGTCCTTTTTTCCCCCTAAGGTACGTCTTTCTGCTCCCGGGATTGGAATGACTCCTTACCCTCTCCCTTAAAACCCACATCCTTTCGTCTTTCCCTCTCCTTCCCTCTTTCCTGATGAGGCAACAGTTTGTTGCGAAAGCTTGAATTTTGTGTGTCTATCGACCTGCCAGCGCTTTCGTTTGGTAAGCCACATCATCTTTGTTTTTAGATGTAAACATGTTTATGTTCGTATATACATTCAGCATGCTCCAGCACATTTTATAATCGCGTAAAGAATTTTGAATGTAAAGATGCTGCATTTCTACAAATATACAGATGCTATTATTTCAAAGAATATAGAAAGCTATTACACTATCAGTTAGACAGGATATCATTTACATAACAAATATTTGTGCATGTCAAATATGGATTTGTTATCACAATAAAATGTTAAAATTACTGGATTAGACACAGTTTTTGTCTTTGTCCTCTTTTTTTAAGTAATTTTGAAGCTTTCTTCACTGTTGTCACACTGACCATTGTTTACCATTTTCTTATTTAGGACATCCAATGCCCTACTGAAGCAGAGAACAGTATAGATATGGAGGCACTGGCCGAATTCTGAAGTCAAGACGTGTGGAATACAAATGCAGCTTGCTGGTCCCACAGCTGCCCAGCTCCAGGTACTGAGTGTGTGTAGACACTGATAATGGTGTGACTAGTCGTCATCCTCTTGATCTGTGAAAAGTGCGCCAAGGCAGCCGTCCACCTTCAGGTCTGGCATCTGGGCAGCCATTCTGTCCAGGACATCTTGGTCTCCGTCACAGTAACCAAATTCCAGCTCTCTGTACAACAGCACGAGTGGTTGACAGGTATCACAAGGTGTTAAGTTAAATTTTTGTTCTATGTATAATCCCCTCAGCCACACACACACACACACACACACACACACACACACACACACACACACACAGAGAGACACACAGAGAGAGAGAGAGAGAGAGAGAGAGAGAGAGAGAGAGAGAGAGAGGCAGGCAGGCTTATACTTGTTCGTACGAAAATTTTATTTGCACTGTGGACAATATGAGGCAGGAAACTTATGTACTACTCAGGAGTGCATTGTCCTGAATAAAACAGGAGAACTATCAGAAATGAAACTTCCATTATGACATAAATAAAATAATGGAATAGTTACAGCACATTTATTAGAATCATCCGAAAACTTGTAAGGGGGTCTGCAGTCACATACCTAACAATGAAAACCTTTTTGCCTCACACAGGCTGACGGTAGGCAAAATCAATTGACAAGTGCCGCTGGCGCTAATGAATGAAGAGACAGTAAGTCAAGTCTGGGAAGAGTTCAAGTTTGATGCCAGGAAATGCAGGTGGAGACGTGAGCTACGGGTTGTGTTGTGCCGGCCGAGTGAATCCCCACCGCTGTTACATTACTAATCTGTGACACGTGATATTCCCCACAAGTATTTTTATTAAGGTCTTCTCAGTGTGCAATATATTTCCGTTCACGTTAACCGTGCCAGCCACACTTTGGGTTGCAGTGAGGACTGTGTGTGGTAACTTTTTACAGCATGTGACATAATTCCAAGAATTCTGACCCGTGATGAGGTTAAGTGTAACTAACAGTGTGAGACAAAAGTAGTGTCTGCCTCGTATTGTGTCTAAACAGAATTTGTAAGTCAAACAATGTGAAATATTTTGGCACTGGTTATTGCAAACACTTTATCACTGTGTGAACATTGCCGAGTAGCCACACCCTGATTAGAAACGACTCCTGAAGCAGCTAAATCTGATTAGCATTTACCTGCCACATCAAAATTAAAGCTAGGCTATTATTTTGGTTAATAACAACCAATGCTATCGTAATTGGGAATGTTTCATCCCAGCTTGTCGTGAAAACGTGATCTCGACCTTTGGTGAAGAATAGACTGCAGAAGGCAATATTTCATTTAGGTGTCTTATTTCCTCTTGGCTTGTTAAATGGAAAGTATACATAACTGGCACCTTACTACATTTGCAACCAGGGAAGAAGAAGGCCTGACTGACATGTAACTGTTCATTAGTGAGGTTGCAGTGCTGCTTTTAATATTGTTAGAACACAAGGAAGCTTCGAGACTAAATTTCCACTGTAGCGAAATCGAATACATTCCAAATGTTGCTACATAACTGTAAATCAGGCATTCGAAGTAAATATTAATTTAGTGTGGAAATAATGTGATAAATTCCCAGTGTTGCACATATGTAACAAGGGGAATTATAGGTTTAATTCAATTTTGTGATGATAATAATAATAATAATCGTTATGACAGAGCACAAGACCCAAACTTGAAACTTGCCATTTTGGAAAAGAAATTGGCAAACCTCTTGAAGTATTCTGTGAACACCCTGGCGTTCACGAACCACAGGTTCAGACAAATAGGAAACGTGTTAAATAGCATTTACATGGGGAGATACTCTCATATATAAATAATATGAAGTGTAGGGATGTTTCATATGATGAGAATAATGATGTGAAGAGAAGTTATGGAGAATAGAGGCATGTTTGTGTATTGCTTAAGGTAATTAAGGAGGATTAATAGATGTGGAAGGACCATAGTTGATATCATTCACTGTTCGAGTTTTAGAGAGATAAATGTAGTGGAGTTTTTATGAGAGTGAAGAGTTATACGACATATTTTAGGAGCTAATGGTTGAAAACTATCAATTTTTTTTTCACACACATTATTCTGTTTGTACATATTTATATTGTAATGACAGTAATAAATAGAAGATTCCTCATCAAAAGAAAAGGATGATGATTCTGAGATATAACTAGCTATTGAGATTGGTAATTAACATTTTTGTATTGAGTTTAAAAAAATGTTTGCACTATGCAAGAGATTAAAACAAAATTTGACATTCAATGTGTAATTTTGATTTATAGAGGCTTGTAATTCTTTTCAATCAATTCCTTGCGGACTTTAAATTTATACTTAATCAAGAAAACAGGCATTTGGAGAGAAAAAAAAGTGGAACAAAAGTAGCATAGACGGGTCTCGAACCCGAGTCGTCTGGACAGGAGTCTCGCTCGCTTGCCACTCAGCTACTCGCTCACTTGACACACTAATGAAACTTTTCTGTATATAAAGAGCTGCCCAAACTTTAACAGGCAATATTTCAAAAATGACGCCACATTGGCACCTACAGTTTCAGGGTGTGATAGGTGCCCACCCACACTATAAGCAGGTGAAGTGGGAGCTCATAACACAATGCACCTCCCAGAAGATCCCCTTGTGAGTGAATCCCCACCACCAATTCGTGACATCTGATATTCCTGGCTTTACAAATGTTTTTTCAGTGCCGTAGATTCATGTTTACATCAACCAGGCTGGGCACATTTTGGGAATTCTGACTTGTGGTGAGATTAACCGTAAGACAACAGTGGTGTGCCTCATATTGTGTCTAAACAGAATATGTATGACAAACAATGCAAAATATTTTATCATTGGTTATTGCAAACCCTTTATCATTGCGTGAACATTGTTGTAGCAGCCACATCCTGATTAAAAATGACTGCTAAAGCAGCTAAATCCAATTAGCATACATCTATTAGGCCACGGTCACATCTAAATTGGAGCTAGGCTGTTATTTCGGTTAACAACAATTGACATCATATTAATTGAGAGTGTTCCTAACTGCACGATACTTCTCTACACAATCACCATCCCAATTTATGTATTTATCACACCTCTTTAACGAGTTGACAAATTCCATCAGTATTAAATTCTGATATCTAAGATTGCAACTAGGTGAAGTTCTTCATAGTAGCCGTGTCTCTTTCTCATCTGTACAAAAAGATGGAAACTGGTACGAGCCCAGTCTAGGCTGTGGGGCACGCATTCAAAAATGTCCCATTCAAACTGACACGACAAATCTCGTGTCTGGCAGACAGAATGGTGCTGAGGACTGTCATCCACAAATGGAATCCCAGTAGTCGAGACACCACATTGCTCATTTTGAATGATTATTCTACATTATCTTAAAACCTTACACTATACTCAAGAATTAACTGTCCCCTACGTAGCATAAAACCAACAAACAGGAGTACATTAAGGTCCAAAAAGATGGTATCCTAAACCTCTCCAGTCAACAGTTCAGAGTGATTTTTTACGGCTTGTTAGGGTAGTCAGTATGACCACACACTACTGTCTGCTATTGTTTGCACATTAACATCAGAAAGATCTCGTCACTGGTCACAATTCCACTCAGAAGGGCTTCTCCTCGAGAAACATTCAATGTTGACTTTTAGTCATTCTCAGAAAGAATCTTTGGAGCCAACATCAAGCAATCCCTGTACGCTTCACATTTGGTCAGTATAAGGAGCAAACTTTGTGACGAATGTCAACAGATTTTTACCACTAATAATGTATTACAGAGTGGGTTTCACACTTGGCGAAATTATCAGTTCTGTCACTCATATTGAATGACACGCAGTGGCGTAATGTCCGAGTCTGCGGAGCAACTGTTGCATTTCACCCAATGCTTGAAAGCAGAGGTTACTCTCTGGATAGCCTCCGCTCAATACACACGATTAACATTACATTTGCATCTCCCTCACACAGACACACTCCTGCCACGTAGATTACTACACTACTATGAATCTAGTGTTACCTGAGGTTCACCAGTCTGCCAGGAAACTTGTCAAATGGTATGGCCCAGCAGATACACTCGTGGAGGTAAAGCCGGCGCAGCCCTGACATTTCGAGGATGCAGTCCACACTGGGTTTTAACTTTCCAAATTTAGTGCAGGTGAACTCCAAGGTGTGCAATGTAGTCAGCTTAGCAATGTATGACATGCTTCTTCCACCAAGGCATGTACAATAATTAATTTTTAATCTGAAAACAGTAAAAGTGTCCTCTTTTAAGACTGGTAATATTAAATATTTGAGCAGGAATCTTAGTAAGATTTATAAATATATTTGGATAATGTAAACAGCACACTACTGTTAGTCGCTCAAGTCATTCATAAATCGAGTAGCATAGTGTTAAAGCAGCAATATTTCACTTATTTACAATCCATCTCTCTCTCTCTCTCTCTCTCTCTCTCTCTCTCTCTCTCTCTCTCACACACACACACACACACACACACACACACACACACCATAAAAGGGATGTAACAATATTATGAAAAGGATAGTCATGGCCGTCACATCTGCAATGACGAGTGGTCACTCTCGAAATATGCCGAGAGTCTCACTGAGACCGTAATTATCCTCCCAACCTTGTACAAAAACAAATCTCCTATGTCTTAACATTTCAGTTACCCACCATCTCTTTAAGTCTCACTGTCCGGCTGCAGTGCAGCATTCCCCTCATAACTCAGTACCACCCAGGACTGGAGCAACTACACTACACATTCTCTGCCAGTGTTTCAACTACCTCTCATCATGCCCTGAAATAAGAAATGTCCTGCCCATTACGATTCCCACCCTCCCAGAGCGGTATTCCGCCATCCACCGAACCTATACAGTATACTCGTCCATTCCTAAACAACCCTTGCTCCCGACCCCTTACCTCGTGGGTCATATCCCTGTAATAAACCTATATGCAAGACCTGTCCCATACATCCTCCCACCACCCCAACTCCAATCCGGTCACAAACATTACCTAGCCCATCAAAGGCAGGGTTACCTGTGAAACAGGTCATGTGATCTACAAGCTAAGCTGCAACCACTGTGCTGCATTCTATGTGGGCATGATAACCAACAGGCTGTCAGTCTGCATGAATTGCCACCAACTAACTGTGGTCCTTTTCTTTGGACCGTTCCATGCAAATGGCACATAACATTCGGATAGTATTCGTTACAGACCGTACGACCAGAAGGCAGGAACTCGCGATACACTATCTTACTGTAATCAAAGAAAATGGCGAGAAAAACCTTTTTCAGTCTTTGCTCTTCAGGCAGTTTCCATTGGGACATCTGGGCTTCGATTTCAACACCGTACCCATATATCCACATTTCATCACCCACTATAACCTTCATTAGAAGTTCTGGATCATTGCTGACTTCGTTCAGGAATTCCCGAGTGATATCCACCTGACATTCAACAATTTTGGAACAAACTTTCCTACTACAAGGTTCGTGCCCTAAAAATCTGCAAAAATTGCTCGGCACGAGGGAAAGAATATGGCAACATCAGCAACAACCTCTCTCGTGGTGGTTCGATGATTTTCCAAAACGATTTTCTTGACCACTTCCATACTGTCAACAATAACTGATGGGTGGTTGTCATGTTAAATGTCCTTTCGACCCTCTTTGAAATATTTTTGCTGTCCGTAAACTCTTATCTTACTCATAGTAGTTTCGTCAAAAGCCACACTCATCATTTCGAATGTAGTGCTGCATTTTCTTTCACTTCTGTAGCAAAATTTAATGCAGATTATTTGATCTATCTTTTTCGAAAGTAAAAATTCACCGAGCACTCAAAAATTCGTATAACCTTTTCGTATGTCATCAATAAACAAAATATTAAAAACAGCTGAAAAAGCAAATGTAAATCAGGAACACGTGTGCCATGCCAACAATTTTTTAAAGAAATTTCTGTTACTTTTTGACCACACATAGTATATTGCACAAGTATAAAGAAAGAAAGAATGAAAGGAAAAAAGGAATTATCCTATTAAATGTTACCGATAATATCAAGTGGAAATATGGAGTGCTGCAGTCCCACAGTGTCTATATGCGAGCCACCACTGCTAGTACGTCCACTGAAGAGAGAATTTCTCATTTTTCATTATTACCAATCCAAATTATGGCTGTTCTGAGATGATCCTCAGATTGCTGCTTGCTGCCTCTCAAATACTTTCCAGCTGTAACAAATGTAATGTCGCCTGCACAGTGGACTTACACATCGTACTACTTGGCAAGTAATTCATCCCATAGGTCATGCAGAGTACACACCTGAACACAGAACCTTGTGGCACACCGTGAATGACAACCTTCCCCCACTTTTAAAACCTACCAAGATTCCCCTACATATCTGCACAACTTTTCAGGCTTTCTTTCATTATGGATAACTGGATTATCTGCAAAAGTCTTAGTTTGCTGTTAATAATGTCTGCCAAGTCAGAGAAAAGGTAATACAATGAAGTTACTTCTAAACCTGATGACGAATCCCCATCCAAGATAACATACTACTTCTTCCCTAGCAAACGAATCACATACTTTGTTCAGTATTCCATATGATCACACTTTTGTTAATAAACATCAATGTGGTATCTAGTCGAACGGTTCTCTCAAAACAAAAAGTCGAGACATACGGTGTCCACCTGATAGTACCGATCTGTCGCATTCCAGTTGTTGCATACGAAAACCAATAATATTTTTGGAATCTGACACATCATAATGGAAGAGGTCATTCTGTTCAAGGTAACTTACTACATTTGAGCACAAAACAAGTTCTAAAATAATACAAGAGGCACATGTCAGACATATTGGGTCTATTAGTACTGAAAAGTTAATAATTAAATGCTTTGTACAGTACTCAAAGTCCTATTTATACATGCAAACAACATCAGTGTAAATGTAAATTTTAATCTTATGTTGTCTAGGAATGTATTTTGTTTTTCTTTTCTTTCAGTAAATTTACGAATCCATATTTTTTTCTTTTCTTTTTGATACCTTGTGCTCCCCATTTAGTGTTATCATGCCCCCCTTAGAAGGTGCACTCCACAGGTTGAGAATAACTGTCTTAAGTTGAGGGCAAGTGTAATCTATTGTAATAATAGGCAGTAAAATAAGTAGCACGGAATTTTGCAATTTCTTGATGCAATCTATATCTAAATTCAACATTCGGTTCAAATTGTACGGAATTTTTAATCGAGTGTAGCAGTAGAATTCAGAAAAGTGTGAGGTTGCATACGGAGATACAGAATGGCCGTGGGAGAAGTGAGGCGGCTAAAAATCAGTGACAGTGTTTTCCCAGAGAGGGGCAAAAGGAGCACCTCGAATGTTCAAAAATGTTGACTTTGGAGTACTTCTGGTGAAGTAAGATGCAGACACACTCGTCGGAAACAGCAGACTGGAATACTGGAATTGTCCGTGTCCCTGAAGGAGGAGGAGGGGGGGAGGGAACAAAATAGTCAATCAGTAACAGTATTGTTAGGACAAGAAAGATACATTTTAAAATTCACACAAGAGTTGCTGCAAGTGAATATAAATGTTAGTGACAGTCGGATTTAGTGAAAATATTTTAATCACGGATGTCACAGGCCGAGAAAAGTTTACGCAGTTCCCTCGCCGGAGACAGACTGTAATGAGGATCGGCTGAGAGTGGACCCTATCGCTCGAGGTGGTCCAGCCTCTTCGACAACCTTACATCGTCATAAATGAAGTGTACGCACTGAGATGACAAACGTCACGGGATACCTCCTAATATTGCGTCGGATCTATTTTGGCCTGGTGCAGTGCAGCAACTTGACACGACATGGCACGGCGTGGGCTCGACAAATTGTTGAAATAATGATCAGTGCTGCTTGTATAGCCTGTGAATGTGTAAGCGTTGCCTATGCAGGATGAACTGACCTCTCGATTATGTTCAATGGGTAGCCGTGACCTGTGACATGATGCACTGTCATCCTAAAAAATTCTATTGTTATTTGAGAACATGAAGTTCAGGAATGGCTGCAAATGGTCTCCAAGTAGCCAAACGTAACTGCTTCCAGTCGGTGATCAGTTCAGTTGGACAAGAGGACCTAGCCCATTCCATTATGGAGCCATCAACAGCTTGCACAATGTCTTATTACAACTTCTGTCCACGGCTTTGTGGGGTTTGCACCACACTCGAACCCTACCGTCAGCTCCTATCGACCGAAATCGGGATGCATTTGACCGGGCCGAGGTTTTCCTGTCGTCTAGGATCCGACCGATACGGTCACGAGCCCGAGAGGGGTGCTGCAGGTGACGTTTTGCCGTTAGCAAATGCACTCGTCTCTCGTCGTCTGCTGCCACAGTCCATTAAAGCACGATTTTGCCGTACGGTCCGAACGAATACGTTCGTCGTACGTCCCACAGTGATTTCTGCAATTATTTCGTGCAGTGTTGTTTGTCTGTTACTACTGACAATAATATGCAAACACCACTGCTCTCTGTCGTTAAGTGAAAGCCGCCAGCCAGTGCACTGTCCACGGTGAGAGGTAAAGCCTGATATTTGGTATTTTCGGCACATTATTGACTCCAAATACTGAATTCCCTAACAATTTCCAAAACAAAATGTCCCCTGCATCTAGCTCCAACTAACATTCCACTTTCAATATCTATTACTTCCGAATGTCTGGCCATAAATCACCTCGGTACAAATGACATCTCTGCCACAGCACTGCTCTTTTATGCTTTGTGCACGACACTATTGCCATCTGTATATGTGCACGTCACTATCCCGTGACTTTTGTAACCTCGGCGTATTTCGCACAGGAACGTGCCGGTGGTAATGGTCGCCTATTGGCTTATATTCGACTGCTGTCGCTAGTTCTTAGAGAGTACGGTGGGGAGGTAATTACTTAGAACTACTGGGTCCCACAAGTTTATGGAAACAGCCATTTCCAGAAGGGAGATATGGGACAACCGAGTATGCTCGTCGTAAAGAACAAAACCCAATAAATGGATCTGGGTGACCACCGTCAGATGACAGTTATCGAGGCACAGCTCCGGATTGTATGGACTGTGGTACTGTGGCTGAAATGCACCACTCGAAATTGAAGAGGAGAGAATCGAAACCCACGTGAGGGAGTCCACACGACAGTGCGCCAAATGGCATCCTCGAGCTATCGCTCCGTAGAGGCTGCCGAGTGCGAACTGACCCGGATATGGCACGTATCCACACAGAGAGCAGCGACGACTGACGGTCTGTCACGGGCCGAGAGTCCATTTATAATGACACGCGGAAAGGAAGGGCACTTAATACGGAAATCTGTAGAGCGTCATTCTCCTGGGAGAGCAGAGAGCTGATGACGGTGCCGACCCAAACGCGAAACCACCAGACCGGTGGGACAGGAACTGGTAAATAAAAATGCCTTTCCACACGAATCGTGTGAGTACCGATGACAATTCCACCACGGCACGGCCCTTTTATACCTCGTGTAAGTAAGTAAGATGTGAAGGCGTAACGCCGCATCAAATGCCTTACAAAGATTGGAGAAAACTGCAACAAGATGGCAATGGTGAGGAAAGGCCTGCCTCTTTCCAGCCTCCAACCAAAACTGATGATCAATTGTGGAGTGTCCCTCCTAAAAGCTGTACTGATAAGAAGACAACAGGTTCTGATATTTGAGGATCTGACGGGGCCGATGAGCCACTGAAGGGAAAGGGAGGAGAGAAAGTGTTCTCGACAAAACTGCTTGCTCTATTTGAGTAACAAATGGGCTTTGCCTTGAAGGTATTAAATGTAATGGGACCTGCAGAGGACAGGTGCCACTTCAGGCATTGCAAGCCTCAATGGCAGTCACAAATGGCAGTGAGTAATCGTACTGAACATGTCACAGATGACTTCTTCAATACAACCTAACAGAGAGAGGGTAAACGTTACCTGGGAGGTTAACTGGCACAATGGAAAGCCCTGCGGGATAACCTGGCCGTCAGGTGGCAGGAAGGGAATGAGAGAATTGACGGGAATTGGTTGTTATCACACAGGTCATTGTGTGGTGACTAGTGTAATGACAGGAGAAAAGAAGGCGAAGTGAGCAAAAGATCAGTGGAAGAGAAAGTGCCACAAGCAGCTCTAATGTGGGTAGGTGAACTGTCACGAAGAAGGCACAGGTTGTGGTCTACAAGAATCTGGTCTATAAGGAGACCCCAACTAGACAAAAAAAGCAGTGCCCCACAAGAGGTGATGGGCACAAAATCCCCAAAGAGGAGGAAGGGAGATGAGAGTTGCTGAAGGAGGGCAGTTAGAGCAACAGATGTAGGTGGCCGGTCAGGAGGGAGATAGAGACTGTAATCCGTGACCACAAAGTGCAAATGGACACAGATGACAACTGCTTCCAATGTAGTACAAAGATGGAGATCCGTGTACTGACAACATCCTTACAAAGGTGCAAACACCACCTGAAGCCCTCAAAGGGCCAACCGGGTTCCGTCAGAAAACACGGAACCTACGAAGGGACGGTGAGTGAGCATCGGTAAAATGAGATCCCTGTACGACAACACAAGCTGCAGAATAAAAGGAAGTAAAGGATATCAGTTCTGGAAAGTGAGGGGAATACCTGTTACAATTCCATTGCACAGAATGCAGACCCAAATAGGAGGCGAAAGGGCCACATCGAGTCACACCGCCAGGTCACCATCTGTCACCGAGGATGGGGTGACATCCGTAAACAAGATGTCAGTCTCAGGTTGCGAGGAGGGAGTTACCACCTTTGGGGGCACAGGAAGTGTCTTGTCCTGGTACTTATGTTTCTTCTCCTCCTCCTCCTCCTCCTCAGGTCAAGGAGGGCAGTGTCTGGAGAGAGAGCAGGTTTCAGCGAAATCTGGAACTGATACAGAGCAGACGACCTAGGGGTGCACAGACTGTGGATTAAGTGGTTGATGTAAGGCAACAGGCCTTTGGTCTGGGAGATGTAAGGGGGAGGGATCCTGGTATTGGAACCCATCACTGATAAACGCCTTAGAAGGAGGACACGTCTCTGACTAGGTAGGGGGAGTAGCACCCAGAGGGGTGGGCACGGGAACTGCAGGGAAGGGGGAGAAGAGACGGGGTGGGGTGGAACTGGGATAAAGAGGAAGGGGAAAGGAGCTAAAAGAAGCAAAGTTAGATGGAAAGATGGTCATATTTGTGAAGAGCCTCAGTGTAGGATAAATGATAGAGGAACTCATACTTCTGCATCTTCTTTTCCTTATAAACCGGGCAATCTGGTGAGCATACAGTGTGGCAGTTGTGACAACCAATGCACACAGTTACCAGAACACAGGACCTCTCCTCACAGAGTGGGCATCCACATCGACCGCACAGAGGGCCCGTCATACAGCAGGAACACTTGCCCGAAATGGAAGCACTGAAAACACCTCACGGTTTGGTGAGATGTACTGCTTCGTGTCACACCGGTAAAACGTAATCCTGACCGGGAGGATAGCTGGGCCGACACTGCTGTGAAACTCAGCTTGCCATTTTCTCACACGATGCCCTGCGAACTAGGGATGAAAGGCAACAGGTGGATTCTGTATTCCCAAATTTCTGTAAAGCATCTGATAAAGTGCCACACTGACAACTGTTAATGACAGTACGAGCATATGCGATATGTTCTCAGGTACGTGATTGGCTCAGTAACAGAACCCAATATGTTGTCCACGATGGCAAGTGTTCGGAAACAAGGGCACTGTCAGGAATGCCACAGGAAAGTGTGACTGAACTGCTACTGTTTTTTATACATGGGATTATTGCAATTAAACTTTCAAAATGCTGTAGAAATAACACCACTGGACAGAATGATGTCAAATTGCAAAGGAAGATTATCGGAGAAAGGGGAAAACGTATGGCAGAAGGGAAAAAAAAAAATAGTGTGAAAACTGATAAATACATGGCACTGTATACACCTGTCACGCGCACAACCCACTTAAGTTGATATAAACACACCAGGCACACAGCTTTTCCTCATTTCGTGTCTGCGATGTTCACCGTGACTGTCTCAATGCAGGATCGCGCTCTGCTCGTAAAGCTGTATTACAACAATGATGGCTGTGCACACGTCGCTCTGCAGAAGTTCCGGACACTGAAGGGTTTGAAAAAGGCGTCGGTCCGATGAATCTGGATAGAACGATTCAGAAGACAGGTTCTATTGGTGTGCAACCTGATAGAGGGAGAAAACGAACTGATTCAACATCAGTGGCCACAGCAATGCAGGAAGAGACGAGTAGTGGTGAGCAAACGTGTAGTGCACGGAGAATTGCCCAAACATCGGACATACCCACGAGCACTGTGCGTAAAATTCTACGAAACGTGCTTCTTTGCAGTCCATTCAAAATTACCTATGTGTACGAGTTGCTTTCTGTTGGCCTGCCAGCAAGAGAGACCTTTGCTTTAGAATTTCTTGCTCGCATCGAAGTGGATAATGGTTGGCCGTGAAAGATTTTGTGGACAGACTTCCATCTGACAGGATATGCCAATACGCAGAATTGTTGAATATGGGCAACTGAAAATCCACACGGAAATCGATCAGTACCACTTCATCCCGAAAAGGTCACTGTGTGGTGTGAGTTTACGGCTTCATTTATCACAGGGACATATTTTTTTTTAAGAGACGGGTGCTTCCGGTCCCGTTACCTGTACCGTCACTGGTAAGCACTAAGAGTGTCTTTTGCACAACCACATCATTCCAGCTCTCCAACAGTGTGGATGGAATCGTTTCTATGGAAGATGGTGAACCTCCGCGCATTGCAAATCCAGTTAAACAGCTGCCAAAGTGCTATTTCGGAAATGCTAGAATTATCAGCTGCCATTTCCCTACAGCCTCGCCGTCCCGATCACCTGATCTTAATACGTGTGACTTCCGACAGTGGAGTTGTCTGAAAGATGTTGTGTTCAGTGTTCCAATTGCAAACTTAGCTGCACTGAAGCACACACTGCGCCACACATTCTGAACGTGACCCCGGAAACACTTCGATCAGTTGTGGAACGTGCCGTTTCTCGATTTCAACTTGTTGCAGAAAATGGTGGACAGCATATTGAACATATTTGTGCCAGTCACACGGAAATTAATAATCTGATTTGATTTTGATTCGTGCCTTTTATGCGGTTTTTGACCTCAGGACAATTAAAAACCAATAGGATTGATGCTTTTTATGTAGTTTTTGGCCTCAGGACAATTAAAAACAGATTTTTCCATCCAATGTGATGTATGGGCTTACATAACTAACAGTATCACACTTGTACACCCATGCACATTGAGTAGTACAGTTTGTTTAATGATTCATTTGTCATTTGTAGTTGATCACTATTAAATTATGATGCTTACAGTGCCATCTATTGCTACATTTTGTAACTATTTATTTTTCTTCTGCCAGACATTTTTCCCCGCCTCTGATTATATTCCATTGCAATTTGACGCCATTCCGACCAGTGGTGTTATTTCTACAGCGGTTTGAAAGTTTAACTTTAATTATAGTTACCCTGTAGATCAATGATCTGGTGAACAGAGTAAGCAGCAGTCTGCTGATGATGCTGCGGTGTACAGGAAGGTGTCATCATTGAGTGACTGCAGGAGGATACAATATGACTTTGACAAAATTTATAGTTAATGTCACAAATGCAACTAGCTCTAAAAGTAGAAAAATTTAAGTTACTGTAGATGAGTAGGTAAAAAAAGAAAAAAAAAGATATTTGAGTACAGCGTAAGTAACACGCTGCTTTGCACAGTCGTGTCGATTATATATCTAGGTGTAACATTGCAAAGCAGTATGAAATGGGATGAGTATGAGGCATATAGTAGGGAAGGTGAATGGTTGACTTCGGTCTATTGGGAGAATTTTAGGAAAGTGTAAACAGGATTGCAAATAGGACACTAGTGTGACCCATCGTTGTGTACTGTTCGAGTGTCTGGGATCTGCACCGTGTCAGATTAAAGGAAGACATCAAAGCAATTCAGAGGCAGGCAGCTATATTTGTTATCGTTAGGTTCAAATAACGTGCAAGAATTATGGAGATGTTTCAGGAACTCTAACAGTAACTACTGGAGGGAAGGCGACATTCTTCCTGAGTAGCACTATCGAGAAAATTTAGATAATCAGCATTTGAGGCTGACCAGAACCATTCTACTGCCATCAACTTACACACGAAGGTACGATCAGAGGGATTAGGGCTCATATGGAAGCACATAGACAGTCTTTTTCCCTCACTCTTCTTGCGAGTGAAATATAAGAGAAAATGTATTGGTACAGGGTACCCCCTGCTGTGCACCGTACGGAGGCTTTCAGAGTACGGCTGTAGATGTAGATGTAGACATAAGTGAGGACACCGAGAGAGGGGAAGGAGTGAGGACAGGGAGGGAGGGGAAGGGAATGAAGCCCACGAGGAAGAAAGAACTTCAATAGCTCGGGGCCCCGTGTGCGCCACGCTCGAACTCGCGAAAGAGCTGCGACCCCGTGGGGGGAGTTCCTTCTGTAGAGATGTCGTGTATGTTCTGCTTTTCACCTAGCTCGTAGAAGTTGATGTACTATTAAGAGAGAGGTGTCATCTGCTGTAGGAGAAATATACTATCACATTGCCCACTTACATTTCCAGCTTTTTGAGTCGGCGGAGTGTCTCGAAAAGAGCATCCGTATGTCCCTGGCAACCGTGCAGTTCGAGTTCCCGCAGCTCTGGGCAGTGCTCCACCACGCCGCGCATCGTCTCGTCCGCCACGATGCAAGCGAGCTGAAGCTGCTGCAGTTTTGGAAATCCTCCATTCCTAAAGACGTGGTAAATAGTTGTGAACTATACTTATTATAAAGAATACAATACACATAAATGATCTAATCATCTAACAGATAATGTCAGAAGCTCCGTGAGGCTTTTCTCGGGCAGTACTCTCGTCTACAGGAAGGCTGTAATGCCAGAACATTGTAGCAAAACACAGGAAAAGGGACTGGAAGTGAGTGCTGAGGGTAAGTAAATGTAACATGTTATACATTAATATATGGAGACACTCATTGAGGTTTGATTATGCTATTGCTGATAAATCAGTGAATAAGTCACCAATGAAATGTTTGAAGGTAACCATCTGAAATGACATAAAATAGAGTGAGTGTACAAAATTATTTCTATGAAAAGAGGATGCCGGGCTAAAATTCCATGGAAAAGGGGGGGGGGGGGAGGAGGAGGAGGAGGAGGAAAGGGGGGGGGGGGAATCCATGAAATTGTGTCTTAGAAACACTCATTTGACTGATCTTCACATACTGCTACATACTGCTTATAAGCCTATGGCCTTTAGCAGGCACTATTAAGAGAGCAAGTAGAAAAGATCCAGCAAAGGGCAGCCAGTTCTCACTCTTTGTACAGTGCATGCAAGAGTGTTACAGAGATTCCCAAACAACTCCGGTGGCACACGCTACAAGAAACGCCTGTAGTGTTGGTATCTTGTGCCTCCAGGTATGTAAAATGGTAATTTTTTATGGCAACATAAGCATAAGGACAATACAACATCCAGTGTCCCTGAGCAGAGATGTCCAACCCAGCCAGGAATTGAACCTGCACCCCTTCACTTGGCAATCTGTCTTTATGATCGTGCAGTTACCGAGGCAGGCAATAAATGATTCTTTTTTTCTGTGCTGATACACTGTGGTTTATCTGTCAGTGTATCTTCTTGGATAATAATTAAAATTTTAGGACATGGAATAACATTTTTATCACTACATATGTGGCTCTCAGGCTCAGTCATATGAACTTCCATTCAGTGTGTTCTGCAGATCTCCCTAAGTAGCAGAACCTATGTACGATGTGTCTGAAAATGGAGAAATTAAGAATTAACGCGATTCTTATTTTACTGGAAAGGAAGAGGATCAGATCAATTGAGATGTAATGTTATCAAAAAGTGTCGACAATAAGAAATGAGGAGTTTCTTCGCAGAGTAGGAGGGGAATGGCTCGTATCAAAAACACTGACAAGAAGAAGGGACAAATTAACAGGATGTGTGTTCAAAAATCACGGAATAGGTGCACGTATGAAGGTTATTTCAAAAGTAAGATCGGAGTCGCCAAAGCTAATCAAAAGTCACGCAAACACTGAAATGGGCTTGCGCATCAACTTCCTGATCACCTTGCTTGTCAAACAGCACCATTTACATTGGTACTGTTGCAGTGTGTTGTTACACTGTCAGT